>NW_025334895.1:318218-636436 GCF_020171115.1 Neogale vison | reverse complement strand
ACACCTAAAGCACACTTCGCTCTCAGTACTGGTAGCGTTTTGGACGCAGAAACAAAGTGCGGATCACCACTCGTGGGGATCATCAAATATGTGTTTGGCGGCTTAAGCGCCATAGCCTGCCTTTTACTCACAGTACCTAATGTGCCCGTACTCCTTAACTGTTCTATCTTCATTCCTCAAAGGAGAAAAGCTGTTATGAATGAATACACAAGTGTAGTAGGTTCCCTGAGCAGATACCTTCCTTCGCATCCCCTCTATGGGGTCTGTATGAGACACTTCATGATTGCTACCCAGACACGTCCTAGAGTTTCCAACTGAGCACAGAACCATCCCTGTCGTGAGAACTTACTGTAGCACAGTTCCCTCATATATTGGAAGTGTTTTGAGCAGAGGTAGACACTGTGGAACATCTCTGGTGTTGAATCTCCAGTATGCATAATAGAGGCCTAAGTGCATTACCCTGTACTTCACTCACGGGTTGCAACGTTCTCTCTGCTCCATCCTTGTTCTATCTTCTTTCCTCCACTGGAAAGACACTGTGTGAAGTGACATTCCGCATGAAGGAGTTTCCCTTAAAGAGAACTTGCTGTAGTCCAACGGATAGACGTTGGAGACTGGCAAGCTATGTGCGTCTATTGCGGTTACAACAGAGTCAGTCCCAAAAGCATCCTTCTTTAACAGACGTAACACTGCAGTGAATCCCTCCTAAATCAAACATCCCTCTCAGTGTTGGAAGCGTTTTAGACGCAGAAACTAAGTGCGGATCACCACTGGTGGTGAACATCCATTTTGTGTTTGGCAGGCTAAGCGCCATAGCCTGCCCTTTACTAACAGTACCTAATGTGCCCGTAGTCCTTCCCTGTTCTATCTTCATCCTCAAAGGAGAAACGCTGTTATGAATGAGTACGCACCTGAAGTAGGTTCCCAGAGCAGATACCTTCCTCCGCATCTCCTCTAAGGGGCCTGTAGGAGACACTTCATGATTGCTACCCAGACACGTCCTCCACTTTCCAACTGAGCGCAGACGCTTCCCTGTCGTGAGAACTTACTCTAGCACAGTTCTCTCATATATTGGAAGTGTTTTGAGAAGTGATAGACACTGTGGAACATCCCAAGTGTTGAACTTCCAGTAGGCATCATAGAGGCCTAATTGACTTACCCTGTACTTCACGCACGGTTTGCAACATTCTCTCTGCTCCGTCCTTGTTCTATCTTCTTTTCTCCACTTGAAGACACTGTGAGAAGTGCTATCCACCTGAAGGAATTTCCCTTAAACAGAACTTGCTATAGTCCAACGGTTAGACGACTTTGAATGGAAAGCTATGTACGCCTATTGCGGTTACCACAGAGTAAGTCCCCAAAGCTTCCTTCTTTAACAGACGTAACACTGCAGTGAATCCCTCCTAAAGCACACTTCCCGCTCAGTGTTGGAAGCGTTTTAGACGCAGAAACTAAGTGCGGATTACCAATGGTGGTGAACATCCAATATGTGTTTGGAGGGTAAGCGCCATAGCCTGCCCTTTACTCACAGTACCTAATGTGCCCGTAGTCCTTCCCTGTTTTATCTTCATCCTCAAAGGAGAAACACTGTTATGAATGAGTGCGCACCTGAAGTAGGTTCCCAGAGCAGATACCTTCCTCCGAAACCCCTCTAAGGGGCCTGTATGAGACACTTCAAAATTGCTACACAGACACGTCCTACACTTTCCAACTGAGCACAGACGCTTCCCTGTCGTGAGAAGTTACTGTAGCACAGCTCCTTCATATATTGGAAGTGTTTTGAGAAGTGGTAGACACTGTGGAACATCCCATGTGTTGAACTTCCAGTATGCATCATAGAGGCCTAAGTGCCTTACCCTTTCCTTCACCTACGGGTTGTAACATTCTCTCTGCTCCGTCCTTGTTCTATCTTCTTTCCTCCACTGGAATGACACTGTGAGAAGTGACATTCTGCATGAAGGAGTTTCCCTTACACAGAACTTGCTAGAGTGCAACGGTTAGACGTTGGAGCCTGGAAAGCTATGTGCGCCTATTGCGGTTACCACTGAGTCAGTCCCAAAAGCTTCCTTCTTTAACAGACGTAGCACTGCAGTGAATCCCTCCGAAAGCACACTTCCCTCTCAGTGTTGGAAGCGTTTTAGACGCATAAACTAAATGAGGATCACCACTGGTAGTGAACATCCAATATGTGTTTGGCAGACTTAAGCGCCATAGCCTGCCTTTTACTCACAGAATCTAATGTGCCCCTAGTCCGTCCGTGTTCTACCTTCATTCCTCCAAAGAGAAGCACTGTTATGAATGAGTACGCCCCTGAAGTAGGTTCCCTGAGCAGATATCTTCCTCCGCATCCCCTCTAAGGGGCCAGTATGAGACTCTTCCTGATTGCTCCCCAGACACATCCTAGAATTTTCACCTGAGCGCAGATGCATCCCTGTCGTGAGAACTTACTGTAGCACAGTTCCCTCATATATTGGAAGTGTTTTGAGAAGAGGTAGACACTGTGGAACATCTCCGGTGTTGTAATTCCAGTATGCATCATAGAGTCCTATGTGCCTTACCCTGTACTTGACTCACGGTTTGCAACTGTCTCTCGGTCCGTCCTTGTTCTATCTTCTTTCCTCCACTGGAAAGACACTGTGAGAAGTGACATTCCGCATGAAGGAGTTTCCCTTACACAGAACTTGCTATAGTCCAACGGTTAGACGTCGGAGACTGGAAAGCTATGTGCGTCTACTGCGATTACCACAGATTCAGTCCCCAAAGCTTCCTACTTTAACAGACGTCAAACTCCAGTGAAGCCCTCCTAAAGCACACTTCCCTCTCAGTGTTGGAAGCGTTTCAGACGCAGAAACTAAGTGCGGATCACCACTGGTGGTGAACATCCAATATGTGTTTGGCAGACTTAAGCGCCATAGCCTGCCCTTTACTCACAGTACCTAATGTGTCCGTAGTCCGTCCGTGTTCTACCTTCATTCCTCCAAGGAGGAGCACTGTTATGAATGAGTACGCCCCTGAAGTAGGTTCCCTGAGCAGATACCTTCCTTCGCATCCCCTCTAAGGGGCCTGTATGAGACACTTCATGATTGCTCCCCAGACACATCCTAGATTTTCCACCTGAGCACAGATGCATCCCTGTCGTGAGAACTTACTGTAGCACAGTTCCCTCATATATTGGAAGTGTTTTGAGCAGAGGTAGACACTGTGGAACACCTCCGCTGTTGTAATTCCAGTATGCCTCATAGAGGCCTAATTGCCTTACCCTGTACTTGACTCACGGTTTGCAACGTTCTCTCTGACCGTCCTTGTTCTATCTTCTTTCCTCCAGTGGAAAGACACTGTGAGAAGTGACTAACCGACTGAAGGAGTTTCCCTTAAAAAGAACTTGCTATAGTCCCACTATTATACGTCTGTGAATGGAGAGCTATGTGCGCCTATTGCGGTTACCACAGAGTCAGTCCCAAAGCTTCCTTCTTTAACAGACGTAAGACTGAAATGAATTACACCTAAAGCACACTTCGCTCTCAGTACTGGTAGCGTTTTGGACGCAGAAACCAAGTGCGGATCACCACTCGTGGGGAACATCAAATATGTGTTTGGCGGCTTAAGCGCCATAGCCTGCCTTTTACTCACAGTACCTAATGTGCCCGTAGTCCTTAACTGTTCTATCTTCATTCCTCAAAGGAGAAAAGCTGTTATGAATGAATACACAAGTGTAGTAGGTTCCCTGAGCAGATACCTTCCTTCGCATCCCCTCTATGGGGTCTGAATGAGACACTTCATGATTGCTACCCAGACACGTCCTAGAGTTTCCAACTGAGCACAGAACCATCCCTGTCGTGAGAACTTACTGTAGCACAGTTCCCTCATATAGTGGAAGTGTTTTGAGCAGAGGTAGACACTGTGGAACATCTCTGGTGTTGAATCTCCAGTATGCATAATAGAGGCCTAAGTGCATTACCCTGTACTTCACTCACGGGTTGCAACGTTCTCTCTGCTCCATCCTTGTTCTATCTTCTTTCCTCCACTGGAAAGACACTGTGTGAAGTGACATTCCGCATGAAGGAGTTTCCCTTAAAGAGAACTTGCTGTAGTCCAACGGATAGACGTTGGAGACTGGCAAGCTATGTGCGTCTATTGCGGTTACAACAGAGTCAGTCCCAAAAGCATCCTTCTTTAACAGACGTAACACTGCAGTGAATCCCTCCTAAATCAAACATCCCTCTCAGTGTTGGAAGCGTTTTAGACGCAGAAACTAAGTGCGGATCACCACTTATGGTGAACATCCAATATGTGTTTGGCAGGCTTAAGCGCCATAGCCTGCCCTTTACTCACAGTACCTAATGTGTCCCTAGTCCGTCCGTGTTCTACCTTCATTCCTCCAAAGAGAAGCACTGTTATGAATGAGTACGCACCTGAAATAGGTTCCCTGAGCAGATACCTTCCTACGCATCCCCTCTAAGGGGCCTGTATGAGACACTTCATGATTGCTACCCAGACATGTCCTAGAGTTCTCAACTGAGCACAGATGCATCCCTGTGGTGAGAACTTACTGGATCACAGTTCCCTCATATATTGGAAGTGTTTTGAGAAGAGGTAGACACTGTGGAACATCTCCGGTGTTGTAATTCCAGTATGCATCATAGAGGCCTAAGTGCCTTACCCTGTACTTGACTCACGGTTTGCAACGTTCTCTCTGTCCGTCCTTGTTCTATCTTCTTTCCTCCACTGGAAAGAAACTGTGAGAAGTAACATTCCGCATGAAGGAGTTTCCCTTAAACAGAACTTCCTATAGTCTATCAGTTAGACGTTTGAGACTGGAAAGCTATGAGCGTCTAATGCGGTTACCACAGAGTCAGTCCCAAAAGCTTCCTTCTTTAACAGACGTAACACTGCAGTGAATCCCTCCTAAAGCACACTTCCCGCTCAGTGTTGGAAGCGTTTTAGACGCAGAAACGAAGTGCGGATCACCACTGGTGGTGAACATCCATTTTGTGTTTGGCAGGCTAAGCGCCATAGCCTGCCCTTTACTAACAGTACCTAATGTGCCCGTAGTCCTTCCCTGTTCTATCTTCATCCTCAAAGGAGAAACGCTGTTATGAATGAGTACGCACCTGAAGTAGGTTCCCAGAGCAGATACCTTCCTCCGCATCTCCTCTAAGGGGCCTGTAGGAGACACTTCATGATTGCTACCCAGACACGTCCTCCACTTTCCAACTGAGCGCAGACGCTTCCCTGTCGTGAGAACTTACTCTAGCACAGTTCTCTCATATATTGGAAGTGTTTTGAGAAGTGTTAGACACTGTGGAACATCCCAAGTGTTGAACTTCCAGGAGGCATCATAGAGGCCTAATTGACTTACCCTGTACTTCACGCACGGTTTGCAACATTCTCTCTGCTCCGTCCTTGTTCTATCTTCTTTTCTCCACTTGAAGACACTGTGAGAAGTGCTATCCACCTGAAGGAATTTCCCTTAAACAGAACTTGCTATAGTCCAACGGTTAGACGACTTTGAATGGAAAGCTATGTACGCCTATTGCGGTTACCACAGAGTAAGTCCCCAAAGCTTCCTTCTTTAACAGACGTAACACTGCAGTGAATCCCTCCTAAAGCACACTTCCCGCTCAGTGTTGGAAGCGTTTTAGACGCAGAAACGAAGTGCGGATCACCACTGGTGGTGAACATCCATTTTGTGTTTAGCAGGCTAAGCGCCATAGCCTGCCCTTTACTAACAGTACCTAATGTGCCCGTAGTCCTTCCCTGTTCTATCTTCATCCTCAAAGGAGAAACGCTGTTATGAATGAGTACGCACCTGAAGTAGGTTCCCAGAGCAGATACCTTCCTCCGCATCTCCTCTAAGGGGCCTGTAGGAGACACTTCATGATTGCTACCCAGACACGTCCTCCACTTTCCAACTGAGCGCAGACGCTTCCCTGTCGTGAGAACTTACTCTAGCACAGTTCTCTCATATATTGGAAGTGTTTTGAGAAGTGTTAGACACTGTGGAACATCCCAAGTGTTGAACTTCCAGGAGGCATCCTAGAGGCCTAATTGACTTACCCTGTACTTCACGCACGGTTTGCAACATTCTCTCTGCTCCGTCCTTGTTCTATCTTCTTTTCTCCACTTGAAGACACTGTGAGAAGTGCTATCCACCTGAAGGAATTTCCCTTAAACAGAACTTGCTATAGTCCAACGGTTAGACGACTTTGAATGGAAAGCTATGTACGCCTATTGCGGTTACCACAGAGTAAGTCCCCAAAGCTTCCTTCTTTAACAGACGTAACACTGCAGTGAATCCCTCCTAAAGCACACTTCCCGCTCAGTGTTGGAAGCGTTTTAGACGCAGAAACTAAGTGCGGATTACCAATGGTGGTGAACATCCAATATGTGTTTGGAGGGTAAGCGCCATAGCCTGCCCTTTACTCACAGTACCTAATGTGCCCGTAGTCCTTCCCTGTTTTATCTTCATCCTCAAAGGAGAAACACTGTTATGAATGAGTGCGCACCTGAAGTAGGTTCCCAGAGCAGATACCTTCCTCCGAAACCCCTCTAAGGGGCCTGTATGAGACACTTCAAAATTGCTACACAGACACGTCCTACACTTTCCAACTGAGCACAGACGCTTCCCTGTCGTGAGAAGTTACTGTAGCACAGCTCCTTCATATATTGGAAGTGTTTTGAGAAGTGGTAGACACTGTGGAACATCCCATGTGTTGAACTTCCAGTATGCATCATAGAGGCCTAAGTGCCTTACCCTTTCCTTCACCTACGGGTTGTAACATTCTCTCTGCTCCGTCCTTGTTCTATCTTCTTTCCTCCACTGGAATGACACTGTGAGAAGTGACATTCTGCATGAAGGAGTTTCCCTTACACAGAACTTGCTAGAGTGCAACGGTTAGACGTTGGAGCCTGGAAAGCTATGTGCGCCTATTGCGGTTACCACTGAGTCAGTCCCAAAAGCTTCCTTCTTTAACAGACGTAGCACTGCAGTGAATCCCTCCGAAAGCACACTTCCCTCTCAGTGTTGGAAGCGTTTTAGACGCATAAACTAAATGAGGATCACCACTGGTAGTGAACATCCAATATGTGTTTGGCAGACTTAAGCGCCATAGCCTGCCTTTTACTCACAGAATCTAATGTGCCCCTAGTCCGTCCGTGTTCTACCTTCATTCCTCCAAAGAGAAGCACTGTTATGAATGAGTACGCCCCTGAAGTAGGTTCCCTGAGCAGATATCTTCCTCCGCATCCCCTCTAAGGGGCCAGTATGAGACTCTTCCTGATTGCTCCCCAGACACATCCTAGAATTTTCACCTGAGCGCAGATGCATCCCTGTCGTGAGAACTTACTGTAGCACAGTTCCCTCATATATTGGAAGTGTTTTGAGAAGAGGTAGACACTGTGGAACATCTCCGGTGTTGTAATTCCAGTATGCATCATAGAGTCCTATGTGCCTTACCCTGTACTTGACTCACGGTTTGCAACTGTCTCTCGGTCCGTCCTTGTTCTATCTTCTTTCCTCCACTGGAAAGACACTGTGAGAAGTGACATTCCGCATGAAGGAGTTTCCCTTACACAGAACTTGCTATAGTCCAACGGTTAGACGTCGGAGACTGGAAAGCTATGTGCGTCTACTGCGATTACCACAGATTCAGTCCCCAAAGCTTCCTTTTTTAACAGACGTCAAACTCCAGTGAAGCCCTCCTAAAGCACACTTCCCTCTCAGTGTTGGAAGCGTTTCAGACGCAGAAACTAAGTGCGGATCACCACTGGTGGTGAACATCCAATATGTGTTTGGCAGACTTAAGCGCCATAGCCTGCCCTTTACTCACAGTACCTAATGTGCCCGTAGTCCGTCCGTGTTCTACCTTCATTCCTCCAAGGAGGAGCACTGTTATGAATGAGTACGCCCCTGAAGTAGGTTCCCTGAGCAGATACCTTCCTTCGCATCCCCTCTAAGGGGCCTGTATGAGACACTTCATGATTGCTCCCCAGACACATCCTAGAGTTTCCACCTGAGCACAGATGCATCCCTGTCGTGAGAACTTACTGTAGCACAGTTTCCTCATATATTGGAAGTGTTTTGAGCAGAGGTAGACACTGTGGAACACCTCCGCTGTTGTAATTCCAGTATGCCTCATAGAGGCCTAATTGCCTTACCCTGTACTTGACTCACGGTTAGCAACGTTCTCTCTGACCGTCCTTGTTCTATCTTCTTTCCTCCAGTGGAAAGACACTGTGAGAAGTGACTAACCGACTGAAGGAGTTTCCCTTAAAAAGAACTTGCTATAGTCCCACTGTTAGACGTCTGTGAATGGAGAGCTATGTGCGCCTATTGCGGTTACCACAGAGTCAGTCCCAAAGCTTCCTTCTTTAACAGACGTAAGACTGAAATGAATTACACCTAAAGCACACTTCGCTCTCAGTACTGGTAGCGTTTTGGACGCAGAAACAAAGTGCGGATCACCACTCGTGGGGAACATCAAATATGTGTTTGGCGGCTTAAGCGCCATAGCCTGCCTTTTACTCACAGTACCTAATGTGCCCGTAGTCCTTAACTGTTCTATCTTCATTCCTCAAAGGAGAAAAGCTGTTATGAATGAATACACAAGTGTAGTAGGTTCCCTGAGCAGATACCTTCCTTCGCATCCCCTCTATGGGGTCTGTATGAGACACTTCATGATTGCTACCCAGACACGTCCTAGAGTTTCCAACTGAGCACAGAACCATCCCTGTCGTGAGAACTTACTGTAGCACAGTTCCCTCATATATTGGAAGTGTTTTGAGCAGAGGTAGACACTGTGGAACATCTCTGGTGTTGAATCTCCAGTATGCATAATAGAGGCCTAAGTGCATTACCCTGTACTTCACTCACGGGTTGCAACGTTCTCTCTGCTCCATCCTTGTTCTATCTTCTTTCCTCCACTGGAAAGACACTGTGTGAAGTGACATTCCGCATGAAGGAGTTTCCCTTAAAGAGAACTTGCTGTAGTCCAACGGATAGACGTTGGAGACTGGCAAGCTATGTGCGTCTATTGCGGTTACAACAGAGTCAGTCCCAAAAGCATCCTTCTTTAACAGACGTAACACTGCAGTGAATCCCTCCTAAATCAAACATCCCTCTCAGTGTTGGAAGCGTTTTAGACGCAGAAACTAAGTGCGGATCACCACTGGTGGTGAACATCCATTTTGTGTTTGGCAGGCTAAGCGCCATAGCCTGCCCTTTACTAACAGTACCTAATGTGCCCGTAGTCCTTCCCTGTTCTATCTTCATCCTCAAAGGAGAAACGCTGTTATGAATGAGTACGCACCTGAAGTAGGTTCCCGGAGCAGATACCTTCCTCCGCATCTCCTCTAAGGGGCCTGTATGAGACACTTCATGATTGCTACCCAGACACGTCCTCCACTTTCCAACTGAGCGCAGACGCTTCCCTGTCGTGAGAACTTACTCTAGCACAGTTCTCTCATATATTGGAAGTGTTTTGAGAAGTGATAGACACTGTGGAACATCCCAAGTGTGGAACTTCCAGTAGGCATCATAGAGGCCTAATTGACTTACCCTGTACTTCACGCACGGTTTGCAACATTCTCTCTGCTCCGTCCTTGTTCTATCTTCTTTTCTCCACTTGAAGACACTGTGAGAAGTGCTATCCACCTGAAGGAATTTCCCTTAAACAGAACTTGCTATAGTCCAACGGTTAGACGACTTTGAATGGAAAGCTATGTACGCCTATTGCGGTTACCACAGAGTAAGTCCCCAAAGCTTCCTTCTTTAACAGACGTAACACTGCAGTGAATCCCTCCTAAAGCACACTTCCCGCTCAGTGTTGGAAGCGTTTTAGACGCAGAAACTAAGTGCGGATTACCAATGGTGGTGAACATCCAATATGTGTTTGGAGGGTAAGCGCCATAGCCTGCCCTTTACTCACAGTACCTAATGTGCCCGTAGTCCTTCCCTGTTTTATCTTCATCCTCAAAGGAGAAACACTGTTATGAATGAGTGCGCACCTGAAGTAGGTTCCCAGAGCAGATACCTTCCTCCGAAACCCCTCTAAGGGGCCTGTATGAGACACTTCAAAATTGCTACACAGACACGTCCTACACTTTCCAACTGAGCACAGACGCTTCCCTGTCGTGAGAAGTCACTGTAGCACAGCTCCTTCATATATTGGAAGTGTTTTGAGAAGTGGTAGACACTGTGGAACATCCCATGTGTTGAACTTCCAGTATGCATCATAGAGGCCTAAGTGCCTTACCCTTTCCTTCACCTACGGGTTGTAACATTCTCTCTGCTCCGTCCTTGTTCTATCTTCTTTCCTCCACTGGAATGACACTGTGAGAAGTGACATTCTGCATGAAGGAGTTTCCCTTACACAGAACTTGCTAGAGTGCAACGGTTAGACGTTGGAGCCTGGAAAGCTATGTGCGCCTATTGCGGTTACCACAGAGTCAGTCCCAAAAGCTTCCTTCTTTAACAGACGTAGCACTGCAGTGAATCCCTCCGAAAGCACACTTCCCTCTCAGTGTTGGAAGCGTTTTAGACGCATAAACTAAATGAGGATCACCACTGGTAGTGAACATCCAGTATGTGTTTGGCAGACTTAAGCGCCATAGCCTGCCTTTTACTCACAGAATCTAATGTGCCCCTAGTCCGTCCGTGTTCTACCTTCATTCCTCCAAAGAGAAGCACTGTTATGAATGAGTACGCCCCTGAAGTAGGTTCCCTGAGCAGATATCTTCCTCCGCATCCCCTCTAAGGGGCCAGTATGAGACTCTTCCTGATTGCTCCCCAGACACATCCTAGAATTTTCACCTGAGCGCAGATGCATCCCTGTCGTGAGAACTTACTGTAGCACAGTTCCCTCATATATTGGAAGTGTTTTGAGAAGAGGTAGACACTGTGGAACATCTCCGGTGTTGTAATTCCAGTATGCATCATAGAGTCCTATGTGCCTTACCCTGTACTTGACTCACGGTTTGCAACTGTCTCTCGGTCCGTCCTTGTTCTATCTCCTTTCCTCCACTGGAAAGACACTGTGAGAAGTGACATTCCGCATGAAGGAGTTTCCCTTACACAGAACTTGCTATAGTCCAACGGTTAGACGTCGGAGACTGGAAAGCTATGTGCGTCTACTGCGATTACCACAGATTCAGTCCCCAAAGCTTCCTACTTTAACAGACGTCAAACTCCAGTGAAACCCTCCTAAAGCACACTTCCCTCTCAGTGTTGGAAGCGTTTCAGACGCAGAAACTAAGTGCGGATCACCACTGGTGGTGAACATCCAATATGTGTTTGGCAGACTTAAGCGCCATAGCCTGCCCTTTACTCACAGTACCTAATGTGTGCGTAGTCCGTCCGTGTTCTACCTTCATTCCTCCAAGGAGGAGCACTGTTATGAATGAGTACGCCCCTGAAGTAGGTTCCCTGAGCAGATACCTTCCTTCGCATCCCCTCTAAGGGGCCTGTATGAGACACTTCATGATTGCTCCCCAGACACATCCTAGAGTTTCCACCTGAGCACAGATGCATCCCTGTCGTGAGAACTTACTGTAGCACAGTTCCCTCATATATTGGAAGTGTTTTGAGCAGAGGTAGACACTGTGGAACACCTCCGCTGTTGTAATTCCAGTATGCCTCATAGAGGCCTAATTGCCTTACCCTGTACTTGACTCACGGTTTGCAACGTTCTCTCTGACCGTCCTTGTTCTATCTTCTTTCCTCCAGTGGAAAGACACTGTGAGAAGTGACTAACCGACTGAAGGAGTTTCCCTTAAAAAGAACTTGCTATAGTCCCACTATTATACGTCTGTGAATGGAGAGCTATGTGCGCCTATTGCGGTTACCACAGAGTCAGTCCCAAAGCTTCCTTCTTTAACAGACGTAAGACTGAAATGAATTACACCTAAAGCACACTTCGCTCTCAGTACTGGTAGCGTTTTGGACGCAGAAACCAAGTGCGGATCACCACTCGTGGGGAACATCAAATATGTGTTTGGCGGCTTAAGCGCCATAGCCTGCCTTTTACTCACAGTACCTAATGTGCCCGTAGTCCTTAACTGTTCTATCTTCATTCCTCAAAGGAGAAAAGCTGTTATGAATGAATACACAAGTGTAGTATGTTCCCTGAGCAGATACCTTCCTTCGCATCCCCTCTATGGGGTCTGAATGAGACACTTCATGATTGCTACCCAGACACGTCCTAGAGTTTCCAACTGAGCACAGAACCATCCCTGTCGTGAGAACTTACTGTAGCACAGTTCCCTCATATATTGGAAGTGTTTTGAGCAGAGGTAGACACTGTGGAACATCTCTGGTGTTGAATCTCCAGTATGCATAATAGAGGCCTAAGTGCATTACCCTGTACTTCACTCACGGGTTGCAACGTTCTCTCTGCTCCATCCTTGTTCTATCTTCTTTCCTCCACTGGAAAGACACTGTGTGAAGTGACATTCCGCATGAAGGAGTTTCCCTTAAAGAGAACTTGCTGTAGTCCAACGGATAGACGTTGGAGACTGGCAAGCTATGTGCGTCTATTGCGGTTACAACAGAGTCAGTCCCAAAAGCATCCTTCTTTAACAGACGTAACACTGCAGTGAATCCCTCCTAAATCAAACATCCCTCTCAGTGTTGGAAGCGTTTTAGACGCAGAAACTAAGTGCGGATCACCACTTATGGTGAACATCCAATATGTGTTTGGCAGGCTTAAGCGCCATAGCCTGCCCTTTACTCACAGTACCTAATGTGCCCCTAGTCCGTCCGTGTTCTACCTTCATTCCTCCAAAGAGAAGCACTGTTATGAATGAGTACGCACCTGAAATAGGTTCCCTGAGCAGATACCTTCCTACACATCCCCTCTAAGGGGCCTGTATGAGACACTTCATGATTGCTACCCAGACATGACCTAGAGTTCTCAACTGAGCACAGATGCATCCCTGTGGTGAGAACTTACTGGATCACAGTTCCCTCATATATTGGAAGTGTTTTGAGAAGAGGTAGACACTGTGGAACATCTCCGGTGTTGTAATTCCAGTATGCATCATAGAGGCCTAAGTGCCTTACCCTGTACTTGACTCACGGTTTGCAACGTTCTCTCTGTCCGTCCTTGTTCTATCTTCTTTCCTCCACTGGAAAGAAACTGTGAGAAGTAACATTCCGCATGAAGGAGTTTCCCTAAAACAGAACTTCCTATAGTCTATCAGTTAGACGTTTGAGACTGGAAAGCTATGAGCGTCTAATGCGGTTACCACAGAGTCAGTCCCAAAAGCTTCCTTCTTTAACAGACGTAACACTGCAGTGAATCCCTCCTAAAGCACACTTCCCGCTCAGTGTTGGAAGCGTGTTAGACGCAGAAACTAAGTGCGGATCACCACTGGTGGTGAACATCCATTTTGTGTTTGGCAGGCTAAGCGCCATAGCCTGCCCTTTACTAACAGTACCTAATGTGCCCGTAGTCCTTCCCTGTTCTATCTTCATCCTCAAAGGAGAAACGCTGTTATGAATGAGTACGCACCTGAAGTAGGTTCCCGGAGCAGATACCTTCCTCCGCATCTCCTCTAAGGGGCCTGTATGAGACACTTCATGATTGCTACCCAGACACGTCCTCCACTTTCCAACTGAGCGCAGACGCTTCCCTGTCGTGAGAACTTACTCTAGCACAGTTCTCTCATATATTGGAAGTGTTTTGAGAAGTGTTAGACACTGTGGACATCCCAAGTGTTGAACTTCCAGGAGGCATCCTAGAGGCCTAATTGACTTACCCTGTACTTCACGCACGGTTTGCAACATTCTCTCTGCTCCGTCCTTGTTCTATCTTCTTTTCTCCACTTGAAGACACTGTGAGAAGTGCTATCCACCTGAAGGAATTTCCCTTAAACAGAACTTGCTATAGTCCAACGGTTAGACGACTTTGAATGGAAAGCTATGTACGCCTATTGCGGTTACCACAGAGTAAGTCCCCAAAGCTTCCTTCTTTAACAGACGTAACACTGCAGTGAATCCCTCCTAAAGCACACTTCCCGCTCAGTGTTGGAAGCGTTTTAGACGCAGAAACTAAGTGCGGATTACCAATGGTGGTGAACATCCAATATGTGTTTGGAGGGTAAGCGCCATAGCCTGCCCTTTACTCACAGTACCTAATGTGCCCGTAGTCCTTCCCTGTTTTATCTTCATCCTCAAAGGAGAAACACTGTTATGAATGAGTGCGCACCTGAAGTAGGTTCCCAGAGCAGATACCTTCCTCCGAAACCCCTCTAAGGGGCCTGTATGAGACACTTCAAAATTGCTACACAGACACGTCCTACACTTTCCAACTGAGCACAGACGCTTCCCTGTCGTGAGAAGTCACTGTAGCACAGCTCCTTCATATATTGGAAGTGTTTTGAGAAGTGGTAGACACTGTGGAACATCCCATGTGTTGAACTTCCAGTATGCATCATAGAGGCCTAAGTGCCTTACCCTTTCCTTCACCTACGGGTTGTAACATTCTCTCTGCTCCGTCCTTGTTCTATCTTCTTTCCTCCACTGGAATGACACTGTGAGAAGTGACATTCTGCATGAAGGAGTTTCCCTTACACAGAACTTGCTAGAGTGCAACGGTTAGACGTTGGAGCCTGGAAAGCTATGTGCGCCTATTGCGGTTACCACAGAGTCAGTCCCAAAAGCTTCCTTCTTTAACAGACGTAGCACTGCAGTGAATCCCTCCGAAAGCACACTTCCCTCTCAGTGTTGGAAGCGTTTTAGACGCATAAACTAAATGAGGATCACCACTGGTAGTGAACATCCAGTATGTGTTTGGCAGACTTAAGCGCCATAGCCTGCCTTTTACTCACAGAATCTAATGTGCCCCTAGTCCGTCCGTGTTCTACCTTCATTCCTCCAAAGAGAAGCACTGTTATGAATGAGTACGCCCCTGAAGTAGGTTCCCTGAGCAGATATCTTCCTCCGCATCCCCTCTAAGGGGCCAGTATGAGACTCTTCCTGATTGCTCCCCAGACACATCCTAGAATTTTCACCTGAGCGCAGATGCATCCCTGTCGTGAGAACTTACTGTAGCACAGTTCCCTCATATATTGGAAGTGTTTTGAGAAGAGGTAGACACTGTGGAACATCTCCGGTGTTGTAATTCCAGTATGCATCATAGAGTCCTATGTGCCTTACCCTGTACTTGACTCACGGTTTGCAACTGTCTCTCGGTCCGTCCTTGTTCTATCTCCTTTCCTCCACTGGAAAGACACTGTGAGAAGTGACATTCCGCATGAAGGAGTTTCCCTTACACAGAACTTGCTATAGTCCAACGGTTAGATGTCGGAGACTGGAAAGCTATGTGCGTCTACTGCGATTACCACAGATTCAGTCCCCAAAGCTTCCTACTTTAACAGACGTCAAACTCCAGTGAAACCCTCCTAAAGCACACTTCCCTCTCAGTGTTGGAAGCGTTTCAGACGCAGAAACTAAGTGCGGATCACCACTGGTGGTGAACATCCAATATGTGTTTGGCAGACTTAAGCGCCATAGCCTGCCCTTTACTCACAGTACCTAATGTGTGCGTAGTCCGTCCGTGTTCTACCTTCATTCCTCCAAGGAGGAGCACTGTTATGAATGAGTACGCCCCTGAAGTAGGTTCCCTGAGCAGATACCTTCCTTCGCATCCCCTCTAAGGGGCCTGTATGAGACACTTCATGATTGCTCCCCAGACACATCCTAGAGTTTCCACCTGAGCACAGATGCATCCCTGTCGTGAGAACTTACTGTAGCACAGTTCCCTCATATATTGGAAGTGTTTTGAGCAGAGGTAGACACTGTGGAACACCTCCGCTGTTGTAATTCCAGTATGCCTCATAGAGGCCTAATTGCCTTACCCTGTACTTGACTCACGGTTTGCAACGTTCTCTCTGACCGTCCTTGTTCTATCTTCTTTCCTCCAGTGGAAAGACACTGTGAGAAGTGACTAACCGACTGAAGGAGTTTCCCTTAAAAAGAACTTGCTATAGTCCCACTATTATACGTCTGTGAATGGAGAGCTATGTGCGCCTATTGCGGTTACCACAGAGTCAGTCCCAAAGCTTCCTTCTTTAACAGACGTAAGACTGAAATGAATTACACCTAAAGCACACTTCGCTCTCAGTACTGGTAGCGTTTTGGACGCAGAAACAAAGTGCGGATCACCACTCGTGGGGAACATCAAATATGTGTTTGGCGGCTTAAGCGCCATAGCCTGCCTTTTACTCACAGTACCTAATGTGCCCGTAGTCCTTAACTGTTCTATCTTCATTCCTCAAAGGAGAAAAGCTGTTATGAATGAATACACAAGTGTAGTATGTTCCCTGAGCAGATACCTTCCTTCGCATCCCCTCTATGGGGTCTGAATGAGACACTTCATGATTGCTACCCAGACACGTCCTAGAGTTTCCAACTGAGCACAGAACCATCCCTGTCGTGAGAACTTACTGTAGCACAGTTCCCTCATATATTGGAAGTGTTTTGAGCAGAGGTAGACACTGTGGAACATCTCTGGTGTTGAATCTCCAGTATGCATAATAGAGGCCTAAGTGCATTACCCTGTACTTCACTCACGGGTTGCAACGTTCTCTCTGCTCCATCCTTGTTCTATCTTCTTTCCTCCACTGGAAAGACACTGTGTGAAGTGACATTCCGCATGAAGGAGTTTCCCTTAAAGAGAACTTGCTGTAGTCCAACGGATAGACGTTGGAGACTGGCAAGCTATGTGCGTCTATTGCGGTTACAACAGAGTCAGTCCCAAAAGCATCCTTCTTTAACAGACGTAACACTGCAGTGAATCCCTCCTAAATCAAACATCCCTCTCAGTGTTGGAAGCGTTTTAGACGCAGAAACTAAGTGCGGATCACCACTTATGGTGAACATCCAATATGTGTTTGGCAGGCTTAAGCGCCATAGCCTGCCCTTTACTCACAGTACCTAATGTGCCCCTAGTCCGTCCGTGTTCTACCTTCATTCCTCCAAAGAGAAGCACTGTTATGAATGAGTACGCACCTGAAATAGGTTCCCTGAGCAGATACCTTCCTACACATCCCCTCTAAGGGGCCTGTATGAGACACTTCATGATTGCTACCCAGACATGACCTAGAGTTCTCAACTGAGCACAGATGCATCCCTGTGGTGAGAACTTACTGGATCACAGTTCCCTCATATATTGGAAGTGTTTTGAGAAGAGGTAGACACTGTGGAACATCTCCGGTGTTGTAATTCCAGTATGCATCATAGAGGCCTAAGTGCCTTACCCTGTACTTGACTCACGGTTTGCAACGTTCTCTCTGTCCGTCCTTGTTCTATCTTCTTTCCTCCACTGGAAAGAAACTGTGAGAAGTAACATTCCGCATGAAGGAGTTTCCCTAAAACAGAACTTCCTATAGTCTATCAGTTAGACGTTTGAGACTGGAAAGCTATGAGCGTCTAATGCGGTTACCACAGAGTCAGTCCCAAAAGCTTCCTTCTTTAACAGACGTAACACTGCAGTGAATCCCTCCTAAAGCACACTTCCCGCTCAGTGTTGGAAGCGTTTTAGACGCAGAAACTAAGTGCGGATCACCACTGGTGGTGAACATCCATTTTGTGTTTGGCAGGCTAAGCGCCATAGCCTGCCCATTTTCTAACAGTACCTAATGTGCCCGTAGTCCTTCCCTGTTCTATCTTCATCCTCAAAGGAGAAACGCTGTTATGAATGAGTACGCACCTGAAGTAGGTTCCCAGAGCAGATACCTTCCTCCGCATCTCCTCTAAGGGGCCTGTATGAGACACTTCATGATTGCTACCCAGACACGTCCTCCACTTTCCAACTGAGCGCAGACGCTTCCCTGTCGTGAGAACTTACTCTAGCACAGTTCTCTCATATATTGGAAGTGTTTTGAGAAGTGTTAGACACTGTGGAACATCCCAAGTGTTGAACTTCCAGGAGGCATCCTAGAGGCCTAATTGACTTACCCTGTACTTCACGCACGGTTTGCAACATTCTCTCTGCTCCGTCCTTGTTCTATCTTCTTTTCTCCACTTGAAGACACTGTGAGAAGTGCTATCCACCTGAAGGAATTTCCCTTAAACAGAACTTGCTATAGTCCAACGGTTAGACGACTTTGAATGGAAAGCTATGTACGCCTATTGCGGTTACCACAGAGTAAGTCCCCAAAGCTTCCTTCTTTAACAGACGTAACACTGCAGTGAATCCCTCCTAAAGCACACTTCCCTCTCAGTGTTGGAAGCGTTTTAGACGCAGAAACTAAGTGCGGATTACCAATGGTGGTGAACATCCAATATGTGTTTGGAGGGTAAGCGCCATAGCCTGCCCTTTACTCACAGTACCTAATGTGCCCGTAGTCCTTCCCTGTTTTATCTTCATCCTCAAAGGAGAAACACTGTTATGAATGAGTGCGCACCTGAAGTAGGTTCCCAGAGCACATAACTTCCTCCGAAACCCCTCAGGGGCCTGTATGAGACACTTCAAAATTGCTACACAGACACGTCCTACACTTTCCAACTGAGCACAGACGCTTCCCTGTCGTGAGAAGTTACTGTAGCACAGCTCCTTCATATATTGGAAGTGTTTTGAGAAGTGGTAGACACTGTGGAACATCCCATGTGTTGAACTTCCAGTATGCATCATAGAGGCCTAAGTGCCTTACCCTTTCCTTCACCTACGGGTTGTAACATTCTCTCTGCTCCGTCCTTGTTCTATCTTCTTTCCTCCACTGGAATGACACTGTGAGAAGTGACATTCTGCATGAAGGAGTTTCCCTTACACAGAACTTGCTAGAGTGCAACGGTTAGACGTTGGAGCCTGAAAGCTATGTGCGCCTATTGCGGTTACCACAGAGTCAGTCCCAAAAGCTTCCTTCTTTAACAGACGTAGCACTGCAGTGAATCCCTCCGAAAGCACACTTCCCTCTCAGTGTTGGAAGCGTTTAAGACGCATAAACTAAATGCGGATCACCACTGGTAGTGAACATCCAATATGTGTTTGGCAGACTTAAGCGCCATAGCCTGCCTTTTACTCACAGTATCTAATGTGCCCCTTGTCCGTCCGTGTTCTACCTTCATTCCTCCAAGGAGAAGCACTGTTATGAATGAGTACGCCCCTGAAGTAGGTTCCCTGAGCAGATACCTTCCTCCGCATCCCCTCTAAGGGGCCAGTATGAGACTCTTCCTGATTGCTCCCCAGACACATCCTAGAATTTTCACCTGAGCACAGATGCATCCCTGTCGTGAGAACTTACTGTAGCACAGTTCCCTCATATATTGGAAGTGTTTTGAGAAGAGGTAGACACTGTGGAACATCTCCGGTGTTGTAATTCCAGTATGCATCATAGAGTCCTATGTGCCTTACCCTGTACTTGACTCACGGTTTGCAACTGTCTCTCGGTCCGTCCTTGTTCTATCTTCTTTCCTCCACTGGAAAGACACTGTGAGAAGTGACATTCCGCATGAAGGAGTTTCCCTTACACAGAACTTGCTATAGTCCAACGGTTAGACGTCGGAGACTGGAAAGCTATGTGCGTCTACTGCGATTACCACAGAGTCAGACCCCAAAGCTTCCTACTTTAACAGACGTCAAACTCCAGTGAAGCCCTCCTAAAGCACACTTCCCTCTCAGTGTTGGAAGCGTTTCAGACGCAGAAACTAAGTGCGGATCACCACTGGTGGTGAACATCCAATATGTGTTTGGCAGACTTAAGCGCCATAGCCTGCCCTTTACTCACAGTACCTAATGTGCCCGTAGTCCGTCCGTGTTCTACCTTCATTCCTCCAAGGAGGAGCACTGTTATGAATGAGTACGCCCCTGAAGTAGGTTCCCTGAGCAGATACCTTCCTTCTCATCCCCTCTAAGGGGCCTGTATGAGACACTTCATGATTGCTCCCCAGACACATCCTAGAGTTTCCACCTGAGCACAGATGCATCCCTGTCGTGAGAACTTACTGTAGCACAGTTCCCTCATATATTGGAAGTGTTTTGAGCAGAGGTAGACACTGTGGAACACCTCCGCTGTTGTAATTCCTGTATGCCTCATAGAGGCCTAATTGCCTTACCCTGTACTTGACTCACGGTTTGCAACGTTCTCTCTGACCGTCCTTGTTCTATCTTCTTTCCTCCAGTGGAAAGACACTGTGAGAAGTGACTATCCGACTGAAGGAGTTTCCCTTAAAAAGAACTTGCTATAGTCCCACTGTTATACGTCTGTGAATGGAGAGCTATGTGCGCCTATTGCGGTTACCACAGAGTCAGTCCCAAAGCTTCCTTCTTTAACAGACGTAAGACTGAAATGAATTACACCTAAAGCACACTTCGCTCTCAGTACTGGTAGCGTTTTGGACGCAGAAACCAAGTGCGGATCACCACTCGTGGGGAACATCAAATATGTGTTTGGCGGCTTAAGCGCCATAGCCTGCCATTTACTCACAGTACCTAATGTGCCCGTACTCCTTAACTGTTCTATCTTCATTCCTCAAAGGAGAATAGCTGTTATGAATGAATACACAAGTGTAGTAGGTTCCCTGAGCAGATACCTTCCTTCGCATCCCCTCTATGGGGTCTGTATGAGACACTTCATGATTGCTACCCAGACACGTCCTAGAGTTTCCAACTGAGCACAGAACCATCCCTGTCGTGAGAACTTACTGTAGCACAGTTCCCTCATATATTGGAAGTGTTGAGCAGAGGTAGACACTGTGGAACATCTCTGGTGTTGAATCTCCAGTATGCATAATAGAGGCCTAAGTGCATTACCCTGTACTTCACTCACGGGTTGCAACGTTCTCTCTGTCCATCCTTGTTCTATCTTCTTTCCTCCACTGGAAAGAAACTGTGAGAAGTAACATTCCGCATGAAGGAGTTTCCCTTAAACAGAACTTCCTATAGTCTATCAGTTAGACGTTTGAGACTGGAAAGCTATGAGCGTCTAATGCGGTTACCACAGAGTCAGTCCCAAAAGCTTCCTTCTTTAACAGACGTAACACTGCAGTGAATCCCTCCTAAAGCACACTTCCCGCTCAGTGTTGGAAGCGTTTTAGACGCAGAAACTAAGTGCGGATCACCACTGGTGGTGAACATCCATTTTGTGTTTGGCAGGCTAAGCGCCATAGCCTGCCCTTTACTCACAGTACCTAATGTGCCCCTAGTCCGTCCGTGTTCTACCTTCATTCCTCCAAAGAGAAGCAGTGTTATGAATGAGTACGCACCTGAAATAGGTTCCCTGAGCAGATACCTTCCTACGCATCCCCTCTAAGGGGCCTGTATGAGACACTTCATGATTGCTACCCAGACATGTCCTAGAGTTCTCAACTGAGCACAGATGCATCCCTGTGGTGAGAACTTACTGGATCACAGTTCCCTCATATATTGGAAGTGTTTTGAGAAGAGGTAGACACTGTGGAACATCTCCGGTGTTGTAATTCCAGTATGCATCATAGAGGCCTAAGTGCCTTACCCTGTACTTGACTCACGGTTTGCAACGTTCTCTCTGTCCGTCCTTGTTCTATCTTCTTTCCTCCACTGGAAAGAAACTGTGAGAAGTAACATTCCGCATGAAGGAGTTTCCCTTAAACAGAACTTCCTATAGTCTATCAGTTAGACGTTTGAGACTGGAAAGCTATGAGCGTCTAATGCGGTTACCACAGAGTCAGTCCCAAAAGCTTCCTTCTTTAACAGACGTAACACTGCAGTGAATCCCTCCTAAAGCACACTTCCCGCTCAGTGTTGGAAGCGTTTTAGACGCAGAAACTAAGTGCGGATCACCACTGGTGGTGAACATCCATTTTGTGTTTGGCAGGCTAAGCGCCATAGCCTGCCCTTTACTAACAGTACCTAATGTGCCCGTAGTCCTTCCCTGTTCTATCTTCATCCTCAAAGGAGAAACGCTGTTATGAATGAGTACGCACCTGAAGTAGGTTCCCAGAGCAGATACCTTCCTCCGCATCTCCTCTAAGGGGCCTGTAGGAGACACTTCATGATTGCTACCCAGACACGTCCTCCACTTTCCAACTGAGCGCAGACGCTTCCCTGTCATGAGAACTTACTCTAGCAGAGTTCTCTCATATATTGGAAGTGTTTTGAGAAGTGATAGACACTGTGGAACATCCCAAGTGTTGAACTTCCAGTAGGCATCATAGAGGCCTAATTGACTTACCCTGTACTTCACGCACGGTTTGCAACATTCTCTCTGCTCCGTCCTTGTTCTATCTTCTTTTCTCCACTTGAAGACACTGTGAGAAGTGCTATCCACCTGAAGGAATTTCCCTTAAACAGAACTTGCTATAGTCCAACGGTTAGACGACTTTGAATGGAAAGCTATGTACGCCTATTGCGGTTACCACAGAGTAAGTCCCCAAAGCTTCCTTCTTTAACAGACGTAACACTGCAGTGAATCCCTCCTAAAGCACACTTCCCGCTCAGTGTTGGAAGCGTTTTAGACGCAGAAACTAAGTGCGGATTACCAATGGTGGTGAACATCCAATATGTGTTTGGAGGGTAAGCGCCATAGCCTGCCCTTTACTCACAGTACCTAATGTGCCCGTAGTCCTTCCCTGTTTTATCTTCATCCTCAAAGGAAAAACACTGTTATGAATGAGTGCGCACCTGAAGTAGGTTCCCAGAGCAGATACCTTCCTCCGAAACCCCTCTAAGGGGCCTGTATGAGACACTTCAAAATTGCTACACAGACACGTCCTACACTTTCCAACTGAGCACAGACGCTTCCCTGTCGTGAGAAGTTACTCTAGCACAGCTCCTTCATATATTGGAAGTGTTTTGAGAAGTGGTAGACACTGTGGAACATCCCATGTGTTGAACTTCCAGTATGCATCATAGAGGCCTAAGTGCCTTACCCTTTCCTTCACCTACGGGTTGTAACATTCTCTCTGCTCCGTCCTTTTCTATCTTCTTTCCTCCACTGGAATGACACTGTGAGAAGTGACATTCTGCATGAAGGAGTTTCCCTTACACAGAACTTGCTAGAGTGCAACGGTTAGACGTTGGAGCCTGGAAAGCTATGTGCGCCTATTGCGGTTACCACAGAGTCAGTCCCAAAAGCTTCCTTCTTTAACAGACGTAGCACTGCAGTGAATCCCTCCGAAAGCACACTTCCCTCTCAGTGTTGGAAGCGTTTAAGACGCATAAACTAAATGCGGATCACCACTGGTAGTGAACATCCAATATGTGTTTGGCAGACTTAAGCGCCATAGCCTGCCTTTTACTCACAGTATCTAATGTGCACCTAGTCCGTCCGTGTTCTACCTTCATTCCTCCAAGGAGAAGCACTGTTATGAATGAGTACGCCCCTGAAGTAGGTTCCCTGAGCAGATACCTTCCTCCGCATCCCCTCTAAGGGGCCAGTATGAGACTCTTCCTGATTGCTCCCCAGACACATCCTAGAATTTTCACCTGAGCACAGATGCATCCCTGTCGTGAGAACTTACTGTAGCACAGTTCCCTCATATATTGGAAGTGTTTTGAGAAGAGGTAGACACTATGTAACATCTCCGGTGTAGTAATTCCAGTATGCATCATAGAGTCCTATGTGCCTTACCCTGTACTTGACTCACGGTTTGCAATTGTCTCTCGGTCCGTCCTTGTTCTATCTTCTTTCCTCCACTGGAAAGACACTGTGAGAAGTGACATTCCGCATGAAGGAGTTTCTCTTACACAGAACTTGCTATAGTCCAACGGTTAGACGTCGGAGACTGGAAAGCTATGTGTGTCTACTGCGATTACCACAGAGTCAGACCCCAAAGCTTCCTACTTTAACAGACGTAAAACTCCAGTGAAGCCCTCCTAAAGCACACTTCCCTCTCAGTGTTGGAAGCGTTTCAGACGCAGAAACTAAGTGCGGATCACCACTGGTGGTTAACATCCAATATGTGTTTGGCAGACTTAAGCGCCATAGCCTGCCCTTTACTCACAGTACCTAATGTGCCCGTAGTCCGTCCGTGTTCTACCTTCATTCCTCCAAGGAGGAGCACTGTTATGAATGAGTACGCCCCTGAAGTAGGTTCCCTGAGCAGATACCTTCCTTCGCATCCCCTCTAAGAGGCCTGTATGAGACACTTCATGATTGCTCCCCAGACACATCCTAGAGTTTCCACCTGAGCACAGATGCATCCCTGTCGTGAGAACTTACTGTAGCACAGTTCCCTCATATATTGGAAGTGTTTTGAGCAGAGGTAGACACTGTGGAACACCTCCGCTGTTGTAATTCCTGTATGCCTCATAGAGGCCTAATTGCCTTACCCTGTACTTGACTCACGGTTTGCAACGTTCTCTCTGACCGTCCTTGTTCTATCTTCTTTCCTCCAGTGGAAAGACACTGTGAGAAGTGACTATCCGACTGAAGGAGTTTCCCTTAAAAAGAACTTGCTATAGTCCCACTGTTATACGTCTGTGAATGGAGAGCTATGTGCGCCTATTGCGGTTACCACAGAGTCAGTCCCAAAGCTTCCTTCTTTAACAGACGTAAGACTGAAATGAATTACACCTAAAGCACACTTCGCTCTCAGTACTGGTAGCGTTTTGGATGCAGAAACCAAGTGCGGATCACCACTCGTGGGGAACATCAAATATGTGTTTGGCGGCTTAAGCGCCATAGCCTGCCATTTACTCACAGTACCTAATGTGCCCGTAGTCCTTAACTGTTCTATCTTCATTCCTCAAAGGAGAAAAGCTGTTATGAATGAATACACAAGTGTAGTAGGTTCCCTGAGCAGATACCTTCCTTCGCATCCCCTCTATGGGGTCTGTATGAGACACTTCATGATTGCTACCCAGACACGTCCTAGAGTTTCCAACTGAGCACAGAACCATCCCTGTCGTGAGAACTTACTGTAGCACAGTTCCCTCATATAGTGGAAGTGTTTTGAGCAGAGGTAGACACTGTGGAACATCTCTGGTGTTGAATCTCCAGTATGCATAATAGAGGCCTAAGTGCATTACCCTGTACTTCACTCACGGGTTGCAACGTTCTCTCTGCTCCATCCTTGTTCTATCTTCTTTCCTCCACTGGAAAGACACTGTGTGAAGTGACATTCCGCATGAAGGAGTTTCCCTTAAAGAGAACTTGCTGTAGTCCAACGGATAGACGTTGGAGACTGGCAAGCTATGTGCGTCTATTGCGGTTACAACAGAGTCAGTCCCAAAAGCATCCTTCTTTAACAGATGTAACACTGCAGTGAATCCCTCCTAAATCAAACATCCCTCTCAGTGTTGGAAGCGTTTTAGACGCAGAAACTAAGTGCGGATCACCACTTATGGTGAACATCCAATATGTGTTTGGCAGGCTTAAGCGCCATAGCCTGCCCTTTACTCACAGTACCTAATGTGCCCCTAGTCCGTCCGTGTTCTACCTTCATTCCTCCAAAGAGAAGCACTGTTATGAATGAGTACGCACCTGAAATAGGTTCCCTGAGCAGATACCTTCCTACGCATCCCCTCTAAGGGGCCTGTATGAGACACTTCATGATTGCTACCCAGACATGTCCTAGAGTTCTCAACTGAGCACAGATGCATCCCTGTGGTGAGAACTTACTGGATCACAGTTCCCTCATATATTGGAAGTGTTTTGAGAAGAGGTAGACACTGTGGAACATCTCCGGTGTTGTAATTCCAGTATGCATCATAGAGGCCTAAGTGCCTTACCCTGTACTTGACTCACGGTTTGCAACGTTCTCTCTGTCCGTCCTTGTTCTATCTTCTTTCCTCCACTGGAAAGAAACTGTGAGAAGTAACATTCCGCATGAAGGAGTTTCCCTTAAACAGAACTTCCTATAGTCTATCAGTTAGACGTTTGAGACTGGAAAGCTATGAGCGTCTAATGCGGTTACCACAGAGTCAGTCCCAAAAGCTTCCTTCTTTAACAGACGTAACACTGCAGTGAATCCCTCCTAAAGCACACTTCCCGCTCAGTGTTGGAAGCGTTTTAGACGCAGAAACGAAGTGCGGATCACCACTGGTGGTGAACATCCATTTTGTGTTTGGCAGGCTAAGCGCCATAGCCTGCCCTTTACTAACAGTACCTAATGTGCCCGTAGTCCTTCCCTGTTCTATCTTCATCCTCAAAGGAGAAACGCTGTTATGAATGAGTACGCACCTGAAGTAGGTTCCCAGAGCAGATACCTTCCTCCGCATCTCCTCTAAGGGGCCTGTAGGAGACACTTCATGATTGCTACCCAGACACGTCCTCCACTTTCCAACTGAGCGCAGACGCTTCCCTGTCGTGAGAACTTACTCTAGCACAGTTCTCTCATATATTGGAAGTGTTTTGAGAAGTGTTAGACACTGTGGAACATCCCAAGTGTTGAACTTCCAGGAGGCATCATAGAGGCCTAATTGACTTACCCTGTACTTCACGCACGGTTTGCAACATTCTCTCTGCTCCGTCCTTGTTCTATCTTCTTTTCTCCACTTGAAGACACTGTGAGATATGCTATCCACCTGAAGGAATTTCCCTTAAACAGAACTTGCTATAGTCCAACGGTTAGACGACTTTGAATGGAAAGCTATGTACGCCTATTGCGGTTACCACAGAGTAAGTCCCCAAAGCTTCCTTCTTTAACAGACGTAACACTGCAGTGAATCCCTCCTAAAGCACACTTCCCGCTCAGTGTTGGAAGCGTTTTAGACGCAGAAACGAAGTGCGGATCACCACTGGTGGTGAACATCCATTTTGTGTTTGGCAGGCTAAGCGCCATAGCCTGCCCTTTACTAACAGTACCTAATGTGCCCGTAGTCCTTCCCTGTTCTATCTTCATCCTCAAAGGAGAAACGCTGTTATGAATGAGTACGCACCTAAAGTAGGTTCCCAGAGCAGATACCTTCCTCCGCATCTCCTCTAAGGGGCCTGTAGGAGACACTTCATGATTGCTACCCAGACACGTCCTCCACTTTCCAACTGAGCGCAGACGCTTCCCTGTCGTGAGAACTTACTCTAGCACAGTTCTCTCATATATTGGAAGTGTTTTGAGAAGTGTTAGACACTGTGGAACATCCCAAGTGTTGAACTTCCAGGAGGCATCATAGAGGCCTAATTGACTTACCCTGTACTTCACGCACGGTTTGCAACATTCTCTCTGCTCCGTCCTTGTTCTATCTTCTTTTCTCCACTTGAAGACACTGTGAGAAGTGCTATCCACCTGAAGGAATTTCCCTTAAACAGAACTTGCTATAGTCCAACGGTTAGACGACTTTGAATGGAAAGCTATGTACGCCTATTGCGGTTACCACAGAGTAAGTCCCCAAAGCTTCCTTCTTTAACAGACGTAACACTGCAGTGAATCCCTCCTAAAGCACACTTCCCGCTCAGTGTTGGAAGCGTTTTAGACGCAGAAACTAAGTGCGGATTACCAATGGTGGTGAACATCCAATATGTGTTTGGAGGGTAAGCGCCATAGCCTGCCCTTTACTCACAGTACCTAATGTGCCCGTAGTCCTTCCCTGTTTTATCTTCATCCTCAAAGGAGAAACACTGTTATGAATGAGTGCGCACCTGAAGTAGGTTCCCAGAGCAGATACCTTCCTCCGAAACCCCTCTAAGGGGCCTGTATGAGACACTTCAAAATTGCTACACAGACACGTCCTACACTTTCCAACTGAGCACAGACGCTTCCCTGTCGTGAGA
Organism: Neogale vison; assembly: GCF_020171115.1. Taxonomy (NCBI): domain Eukaryota; kingdom Metazoa; phylum Chordata; class Mammalia; order Carnivora; family Mustelidae; genus Neogale; species Neogale vison. The sequence continues at coordinate 608,809 of NW_025334895.1, read as the reverse complement.
AGTTACTGTAGCACAGCTCCTTCATATATTGGAAGTGTTTTGAGAAGTGGTAGACACTGTGGAACATCCCATGTGTTGAACTTCCAGTATGCATCATAGAGGCCTAAGTGCCTTACCCTTTCCTTCACCTACGGGTTGTAACATTCTCTCTGCTCCGTCCTTGTTCTATCTTCTTTCCTCCACTGGAATGACACTGTGAGAAGTGACATTCTGCATGAAGGAGTTTCCCTTACACAGAACTTGCTAGAGTGCAACGGTTAGACGTTGGAGCCTGGAAAGCTATGTGCGCCTATTGCGGTTACCACTGAGTCAGTCCCAAAAGCTTCCTTCTTTAACAGACGTAGCACTGCAGTGAATCCCTCCGAAAGCACACTTCCCTCTCAGTGTTGGAAGCGTTTTAGACGCATAAACTAAATGAGGATCACCACTGGTAGTGAACATCCAATATGTGTTTGGCAGACTTAAGCGCCATAGCCTGCCTTTTACTCACAGAATCTAATGTGCCCCTAGTCCGTCCGTGTTCTACCTTCATTCCTCCAAAGAGAAGCACTGTTATGAATGAGTACGCCCCTGAAGTAGGTTCCCTGAGCAGATATCTTCCTCCGCATCCCCTCTAAGGGGCCAGTATGAGACTCTTCCTGATTGCTCCCCAGACACATCCTAGAATTTTCACCTGAGCGCAGATGCATCCCTGTCGTGAGAACTTACTGTAGCACAGTTCCCTCATATATTGGAAGTGTTTTGAGAAGAGGTAGACACTGTGGAACATCTCCGGTGTTGTAATTCCAGTATGCATCATAGAGTCCTATGTGCCTTACCCTGTACTTGACTCACGGTTTGCAACTGTCTCTCGGTCCGTCCTTGTTCTATCTTCTTTCCTCCACTGGAAAGACACTGTGAGAAGTGACATTCCGCATGAAGGAGTTTCCCTTACACAGAACTTGCTATAGTCCAACGGTTAGACGTCGGAGACTGGAAAGCTATGTGCGTCTACTGCGATTACCACAGATTCAGTCCCCAAAGCTTCCTTTTTTAACAGACGTCAAACTCCAGTGAAGCCCTCCTAAAGCACACTTCCCTCTCAGTGTTGGAAGCGTTTCAGACGCAGAAACTAAGTGCGGATCACCACTGGTGGTGAACATCCAATATGTGTTTGGCAGACTTAAGCGCCATAGCCTGCCCTTTACTCACAGTACCTAATGTGCCCGTAGTCCGTCCGTGTTCTACCTTCATTCCTCCAAGGAGGAGCACTGTTATGAATGAGTACGCCCCTGAAGTAGGTTCCCTGAGCAGATACCTTCCTTCGCATCCCCTCTAAGGGGCCTGTATGAGACACTTCATGATTGCTCCCCAGACACATCCTAGAGTTTCCACCTGAGCACAGATGCATCCCTGTCGTGAGAACTTACTGTAGCACAGTTTCCTCATATATTGGAAGTGTTTTGAGCAGAGGTAGACACTGTGGAACACCTCCGCTGTTGTAATTCCAGTATGCCTCATAGAGGCCTAATTGCCTTACCCTGTACTTGACTCACGGTTAGCAACGTTCTCTCTGACCGTCCTTGTTCTATCTTCTTTCCTCCAGTGGAAAGACACTGTGAGAAGTGACTAACCGACTGAAGGAGTTTCCCTTAAAAAGAACTTGCTATAGTCCCACTGTTAGACGTCTGTGAATGGAGAGCTATGTGCGCCTATTGCGGTTACCACAGAGTCAGTCCCAAAGCTTCCTTCTTTAACAGACGTAAGACTGAAATGAATTACACCTAAAGCACACTTCGCTCTCAGTACTGGTAGCGTTTTGGACGCAGAAACAAAGTGCGGATCACCACTCGTGGGGAACATCAAATATGTGTTTGGCGGCTTAAGCGCCATAGCCTGCCTTTTACTCACAGTACCTAATGTGCCCGTAGTCCTTAACTGTTCTATCTTCATTCCTCAAAGGAGAAAAGCTGTTATGAATGAATACACAAGTGTAGTAGGTTCCCTGAGCAGATACCTTCCTTCGCATCCCCTCTATGGGGTCTGTATGAGACACTTCATGATTGCTACCCAGACACGTCCTAGAGTTTCCAACTGAGCACAGAACCATCCCTGTCGTGAGAACTTACTGTAGCACAGTTCCCTCATATATTGGAAGTGTTTTGAGCAGAGGTAGACACTGTGGAACATCTCTGGTGTTGAATCTCCAGTATGCATAATAGAGGCCTAAGTGCATTACCCTGTACTTCACTCACGGGTTGCAACGTTCTCTCTGCTCCATCCTTGTTCTATCTTCTTTCCTCCACTGGAAAGACACTGTGTGAAGTGACATTCCGCATGAAGGAGTTTCCCTTAAAGAGAACTTGCTGTAGTCCAACGGATAGACGTTGGAGACTGGCAAGCTATGTGCGTCTATTGCGGTTACAACAGAGTCAGTCCCAAAAGCATCCTTCTTTAACAGACGTAACACTGCAGTGAATCCCTCCTAAATCAAACATCCCTCTCAGTGTTGGAAGCGTTTTAGACGCAGAAACTAAGTGCGGATCACCACTGGTGGTGAACATCCATTTTGTGTTTGGCAGGCTAAGCGCCATAGCCTGCCCTTTACTAACAGTACCTAATGTGCCCGTAGTCCTTCCCTGTTCTATCTTCATCCTCAAAGGAGAAACGCTGTTATGAATGAGTACGCACCTGAAGTAGGTTCCCAGAGCAGATACCTTCCTCCGCATCTCCTCTAAGGGGCCTGTATGAGACACTTCATGATTGCTACCCAGACACGTCCTCCACTTTCCAACTGAGCGCAGACGCTTCCCTGTCGTGAGAACTTACTCTAGCACAGTTCTCTCATATATTGGAAGTGTTTTGAGAAGTGATAGACACTGTGGAACATCCCAAGTGTGGAACTTCCAGTAGGCATCATAGAGGCCTAATTGACTTACCCTGTACTTCACGCACGGTTTGCAACATTCTCTCTGCTCCGTCCTTGTTCTATCTTCTTTTCTCCACTTGAAGACACTGTGAGAAGTGCTATCCACCTGAAGGAATTTCCCTTAAACAGAACTTGCTATAGTCCAACGGTTAGACGACTTTGAATGGAAAGCTATGTACGCCTATTGCGGTTACCACAGAGTAAGTCCCCAAAGCTTCCTTCTTTAACAGACGTAACACTGCAGTGAATCCCTCCTAAAGCACACTTCCCGCTCAGTGTTGGAAGCGTTTTAGACGCAGAAACTAAGTGCGGATTACCAATGGTGGTGAACATCCAATATGTGTTTGGAGGGTAAGCGCCATAGCCTGCCCTTTACTCACAGTACCTAATGTGCCCGTAGTCCTTCCCTGTTTTATCTTCATCCTCAAAGGAGAAACACTGTTATGAATGAGTGCGCACCTGAAGTAGGTTCCCAGAGCAGATACCTTCCTCCGAAACCCCTCTAAGGGGCCTGTATGAGACACTTCAAAATTGCTACACAGACACGTCCTACACTTTCCAACTGAGCACAGACGCTTCCCTGTCGTGAGAAGTCACTGTAGCACAGCTCCTTCATATATTGGAAGTGTTTTGAGAAGTGGTAGACACTGTGGAACATCCCATGTGTTGAACTTCCAGTATGCATCATAGAGGCCTAAGTGCCTTACCCTTTCCTTCACCTACGGGTTGTAACATTCTCTCTGCTCCGTCCTTGTTCTATCTTCTTTCCTCCACTGGAATGACACTGTGAGAAGTGACATTCTGCATGAAGGAGTTTCCCTTACACAGAACTTGCTAGAGTGCAACGGTTAGACGTTGGAGCCTGGAAAGCTATGTGCGCCTATTGCGGTTACCACAGAGTCAGTCCCAAAAGCTTCCTTCTTTAACAGACGTAGCACTGCAGTGAATCCCTCCGAAAGCACACTTCCCTCTCAGTGTTGGAAGCGTTTTAGACGCATAAACTAAATGAGGATCACCACTGGTAGTGAACATCCAATATGTGTTTGGCAGACTTAAGCGCCATAGCCTGCCTTTTACTCACAGTATCTAATGTGCCCCTAGTCCGTCCGTGTTCTACCTTCATTCCTCCAAAGAGAAGCACTGTTATGAATGAGTACGCCCCTGAAGTAGGTTCCCTGAGCAGATATCTTCCTCCGCATCCCCTCTAAGGGGCCAGTATGAGACTCTTCCTGATTGCTCCCCAGACACATCCTAGAATTTTCACCTGAGCGCAGATGCATCCCTGTCGTGAGAACTTACTGTAGCACAGTTCCCTCATATATTGGAAGTGTTTTGAGAAGAGGTAGACACTGTGGAACATCTCCGGTGTTGTAATTCCAGTATGCATCATAGAGTCCTATGTGCCTTACCCTGTACTTGACTCACGGTTTGCAACTGTCTCTCGGTCCGTCCTTGTTCTATCTTCTTTCCTCCACTGGAAAGACACTGTGAGAAGTGACATTCCGCATGAAGGAGTTTCCCTTACACAGAACTTGCTATAGTCCAACGGTTAGACGTCGGAGACTGGAAAGCTATGTGCGTCTACTGCGATTACCACAGATTCAGTCCCCAAAGCTTCCTTTTTTAACAGACGTCAAACTCCAGTGAAGCCCTCCTAAAGCACACTTCCCTCTCAGTGTTGGAAGCGTTTCAGACGCAGAAACTAAGTGCGGATCACCACTGGTGGTGAACATCCAATATGTGTTTGGCAGACTTAAGCGCCATAGCCTGCCCTTTACTCACAGTACCTAATGTGCCCGTAGTCCGTCCGTGTTCTACCTTCATTCCTCCAAGGAGGAGCACTGTTATGAATGAGTACGCCCCTGAAGTAGGTTCCCTGAGCAGATACCTTCCTTCGCATCCCCTCTAAGGGGCCTGTATGAGACACTTCATGATTGCTCCCCAGACACATCCTAGAGTTTCCACCTGAGCACAGATGCATCCCTGTCGTGAGAACTTACTGTAGCACAGTTTCCTCATATATTGGAAGTGTTTTGAGCAGAGGTAGACACTGTGGAACACCTCCGCTGTTGTAATTCCAGTATGCCTCATAGAGGCCTAATTGCCTTACCCTGTACTTGACTCACGGTTAGCAACGTTCTCTCTGACCGTCCTTGTTCTATCTTCTTTCCTCCAGTGGAAAGACACTGTGAGAAGTGACTAACCGACTGAAGGAGTTTCCCTTAAAAAGAACTTGCTATAGTCCCACTGTTAGACGTCTGTGAATGGAGAGCTATGTGCGCCTATTGCGGTTACCACAGAGTCAGTCCCAAAGCTTCCTTCTTTAACAGACGTAAGACTGAAATGAATTACACCTAAAGCACACTTCGCTCTCAGTACTGGTAGCGTTTTGGACGCAGAAACAAAGTGCGGATCACCACACGTGGGGAACATCAATAATGTGTTTGGCGGCTTAAGCGCCATAGCCTGCCTTTTACTCACAGTACCTAATGTGCCCGTAGTCCTTAACTGTTCTATCTTCATTCCTCAAAGGAGAAAAGCTGTTATGAATGAATACACAAGTGTAGTAGGTTCCCTGAGCAGATACCTTCCTTCGCATCCCCTCTATGGGGTCTGTATGAGACACTTCATGATTGCTACCCAGACACGTCCTAGAGTTTCCAACTGAGCACAGAACCATCCCTGTCGTGAGAACTTACTGTAGCACAGTTCCCTCATATATTGGAAGTGTTTTGAGCAGAGGTAGACACTGTGGAACATCTCTGGTGTTGAATCTCCAGTATGCATAATAGAGGCCTAAGTGCATTACCCTGTACTTCACTCACGGGTTGCAACGTTCTCTCTGCTCCATCCTTGTTCTATCTTCTTTCCTCCACTGGAAAGACACTGTGTGAAGTGACATTCCGCATGAAGGAGTTTCCCTTAAAGAGAACTTGCTGTAGTCCAACGGATAGACGTTGGAGACTGGCAAGCTATGTGCGTCTATTGCGGTTACAACAGAGTCAGTCCCAAAAGCATCCTTCTTTAACAGACGTAACACTGCAGTGAATCCCTCCTAAATCAAACATCCCTCTCAGTGTTGGAAGCGTTTTAGACGCAGAAACTAAGTGCGGATCACCACTGGTGGTGAACATCCATTTTGTGTTTGGCAGGCTAAGCGCCATAGCCTGCCCTTTACTAACAGTACCTAATGTGCCCGTAGTCCTTCCCTGTTCTATCTTCATCCTCAAAGGAGAAACGCTGTTATGAATGAGTACGCACCTGAAGTAGGTTCCCAGAGCAGATACCTTCCTCCGCATCTCCTCTAAGGGGCCTGTATGAGACACTTCATGATTGCTACCCAGACACGTCCTCCACTTTCCAACTGAGCGCAGACGCTTCCCTGTCGTGAGAACTTACTCTAGCACAGTTCTCTCATATATTGGAAGTGTTTTGAGAAGTGATAGACACTGTGGAACATCCCAAGTGTGGAACTTCCAGTAGGCGTCATAGAGGCCTAATTGACTTACCCTGTACTTCACGCACGGTTTGCAACATTCTCTCTGCTCCGTCCTTGTTCTATCTTCTTTTCTCCACTTGAAGACACTGTGAGAAGTGCTATCCACCTGAAGGAATTTCCCTTAAACAGAACTTGCTATAGTCCAACGGTTAGACGACTTTGAATGGAAAGCTATGTACGCCTATTGCGGTTACCACAGAGTAAGTCCCCAAAGCTTCCTTCTTTAACAGACGTAACACTGCAGTGAATCCCTCCTAAAGCACACTTCCCGCTCAGTGTTGGAAGCGTTTTAGACGCAGAAACTAAGTGCGGATTACCAATGGTGGTGAACATCCAATATGTGTTTGGAGGGTAAGCGCCATAGCCTGCCCTTTACTCACAGTACCTAATGTGCCCGTAGTCCTTCCCTGTTTTATCTTCATCCTCAAAGGAGAAACACTGTTATGAATGAGTGCGCACCTGAAGTAGGTTCCCAGAGCAGATACCTTCCTCCGAAACCCCTCTAAGGGGCCTGTATGAGACACTTCAAAATTGCTACACAGACACGTCCTACACTTTCCAACTGAGCACAGACGCTTCCCTGTCGTGAGAAGTCACTGTAGCACAGCTCCTTCATATATTGGAAGTGTTTTGAGAAGTGGTAGACACTGTGGAACATCCCATGTGTTGAACTTCCAGTATGCATCATAGAGGCCTAAGTGCCTTACCCTTTCCTTCACCTACGGGTTGTAACATTCTCTCTGCTCCGTCCTTGTTCTATCTTCTTTCCTCCACTGGAATGACACTGTGAGAAGTGACATTCTGCATGAAGGAGTTTCCCTTACACAGAACTTGCTAGAGTGCAACGGTTAGACGTTGGAGCCTGGAAAGCTATGTGCGCCTATTGCGGTTACCACAGAGTCAGTCCCAAAAGCTTCCTTCTTTAACAGACGTAGCACTGCAGTGAATCCCTCCGAAAGCACACTTCCCTCTCAGTGTTGGAAGCGTTTTAGACGCATAAACTAAATGAGGATCACCACTGGTAGTGAACATCCAATATGTGATTGGCAGACTTAAGCGCCATAGCCTGCCTTTTACTCACAGTATCTAATGTGCCCCTAGTCCGTCCGTGTTCTACCTTCATTCCTCCAAAGAGAAGCACTGTTATGAATGAGTACGCCCCTGAAGTAGGTTCCCTGAGCAGATATCTTCCTCCGCATCCCCTCTAAGGGGCCAGTATGAGACTCTTCCTGATTGCTCCCCAGACACATCCTAGAATTTTCACCTGAGCGCAGATGCATCCCTGTCGTGAGAACTTACTGTAGCACAGTTCCCTCATATATTGGAAGTGTTTTGAGAAGAGGTAGACACTGTGGAACATCTCCGGTGTTGTAATTCCAGTATGCATCATAGAGTCCTATGTGCCTTACCCTGTACTTGACTCACGGTTTGCAACTGTCTCTCGGTCCGTCCTTGTTCTATCTTCTTTCCTCCACTGGAAAGACACTGTGAGAAGTGACATTCCGCATGAAGGAGTTTCCCTTACACAGAACTTGCTATAGTCCAACGGTTAGACGTCGGAGACTGGAAAGCTATGTGCGTCTACTGCGATTACCACAGATTCAGTCCCCAAAGCTTCCTACTTTAACAGACGTCAAACTCCAGTGAAACCCTCCTAAAGCACACTTCCCTCTCAGTGTTGGAAGCGTTTCAGACGCAGAAACTAAGTGCGGATCACCACTGGTGGTGAACATCCAATATGTGTTTGGCAGACTTAAGCGCCATAGCCTGCCCTTTACTCACAGTACCTAATGTGTGCGTAGTCCATCCGTGTTCTACCTTCATTCCTCCAAGGAGGAGCACTGTTATGAATGAGTACGCCCCTGAAGTAGGTTCCCTGAGCAGATACCTTCCTTCGCATCCCCTCTAAGGGGCCTGTATGAGACACTTCATGATTGCTCCCCAGACACATCCTAGAGTTTCCACCTGAGCACAGATGCATCCCTGTCGTGAGAACTTACTGTAGCACAGTTCCCTCATATATTGGAAGTGTTTTGAGCAGAGGTAGACACTGTGGAACACCTCCGCTGTTGTAATTCCAGTATGCCTCATAGAGGCCTAATTGCCTTACCCTGTACTTGACTCACGGTTTGCAACGTTCTCTCTGACCGTCCTTGTTCTATCTTCTTTCCTCCAGTGGAAAGACACTGTGAGAAGTGACTAACCGACTGAAGGAGTTTCCCTTAAAAAGAACTTGCTATAGTCCCACTATTATACGTCTGTGAATGGAGAGCTATGTGCGCCTATTGCGGTTACCACAGAGTCAGTCCCAAAGCTTCCTTCTTTAACAGACGTAAGACTGAAATGAATTACACCTAAAGCACACTTCGCTCTCAGTACTGGTAGCGTTTTGGACGCAGAAACAAAGTGCGGATCACCACTCGTGGGGAACATCAAATATGTGTTTGGCGGCTTAAGCGCCATAGCCTGCCTTTTACTCACAGTACCTAATGTGCCCGTAGTCCTTAACTGTTCTATCTTCATTCCTCAAAGGAGAAAAGCTGTTATGAATGAATACACAAGTGTAGTATGTTCCCTGAGCAGATACCTTCCTTCGCATCCCCTCTATGGGGTCTGAATGAGACACTTCATGATTGCTACCCAGACACGTCCTAGAGTTTCCAACTGAGCACAGAACCATCCCTGTCGTGAGAACTTACTGTAGCACAGTTCCCTCATATATTGGAAGTGTTTTGAGCAGAGGTAGACACTGTGGAACATCTCTGGTGTTGAATCTCCAGTATGCATAATAGAGGCCTAAGTGCATTACCCTGTACTTCACTCACGGGTTGCAACGTTCTCTCTGCTCCATCCTTGTTCTATCTTCTTTCCTCCACTGGAAAGACACTGTGTGAAGTGACATTCCGCATGAAGGAGTTTCCCTTAAAGAGAACTTGCTGTAGTCCAACGGATAGACGTTGGAGACTGGCAAGCTATGTGCGTCTATTGCGGTTACAACAGAGTCAGTCCCAAAAGCATCCTTCTTTAACAGACGTAACACTGCAGTGAATCCCTCCTAAATCAAACATCCCTCTCAGTGTTGGAAGCGTTTTAGACGCAGAAACTAAGTGCGGATCACCACTTATGGTGAACATCCAATATGTGTTTGGCAGGCTTAAGCGCCATAGCCTGCCCTTTACTCACAGTACCTAATGTGCCCCTAGTCCGTCCGTGTTCTACCTTCATTCCTCCAAAGAGAAGCACTGTTATGAATGAGTACGCACCTGAAATAGGTTCCCTGAGCAGATACCTTCCTACACATCCCCTCTAAGGGGCCTGTATGAGACACTTCATGATTGCTACCCAGACATGACCTAGAGTTCTCAACTGAGCACAGATGCATCCCTGTGGTGAGAACTTACTGGATCACAGTTCCCTCATATATTGGAAGTGTTTTGAGAAGAGGTAGACACTGTGGAACATCTCCGGTGTTGTAATTCCAGTATGCATCATAGAGGCCTAAGTGCCTTACCCTGTACTTGACTCACGGTTTGCAACGTTCTCTCTGTCCGTCCTTGTTCTATCTTCTTTCCTCCACTGGAAAGAAACTGTGAGAAGTAACATTCCGCATGAAGGAGTTTCCCTAAAACAGAACTTCCTATAGTCTATCAGTTAGACGTTTGAGACTGGAAAGCTATGAGCGTCTAATGCGGTTACCACAGAGTCAGTCCCAAAAGCTTCCTTCTTTAACAGACGTAACACTGCAGTGAATCCCTCCTAAAGCACACTTCCCGCTCAGTGTTGGAAGCGTTTTAGACGCAGAAACTAAGTGCGGATCACCACTGGTGGTGAACATCCATTTTGTGTTTGGCAGGCTAAGCGCCATAGCCTGCCCTTTACTAACAGTACCTAATGTGCCCGTAGTCCTTCCCTGTTCTATCTTCATCCTCAAAGGAGAAACGCTGTTATGAATGAGTACGCACCTGAAGTAGGTTCCCAGAGCAGATACCTTCCTCCGCATCTCCTCTAAGGGGCCTGTATGAGACACTTCATGATTGCTACCCAGACACGTCCTCCACTTTCCAACTGAGCGCAGACGCTTCCCTGTCGTGAGAACTTACTCTAGCACAGTTCTCTCATATATTGGAAGTGTTTTGAGAAGTGTTAGACACTGTGGAACATCCCAAGTGTTGAACTTCCAGGAGGCATCCTAGAGGCCTAATTGACTTACCCTGTACTTCACGCACGGTTTGCAACATTCTCTCTGCTCCGTCCTTGTTCTATCTTCTTTTCTCCACTTGAAGACACTGTGAGAAGTGCTATCCACCTGAAGGAATTTCCCTTAAACAGAACTTGCTATAGTCCAACGGTTAGACGACTTTGAATGGAAAGCTATGTACGCCTATTGCGGTTACCACAGAGTAAGTCCCCAAAGCTTCCTTCTTTAACAGACGTAACACTGCAGTGAATCCCTCCTAAAGCACACTTCCCTCTCAGTGTTGGAAGCGTTTTAGACGCAGAAACTAAGTGCGGATTACCAATGGTGGTGAACATCCAATATGTGTTTGGAGGGTAAGCGCCATAGCCTGCCCTTTACTCACAGTACCTAATGTGCCCGTAGTCCTTCCCTGTTTTATCTTCATCCTCAAAGGAGAAACACTGTTATGAATGAGTGCGCACCTGAAGTAGGTTCCCAGAGCAGATACCTTCCTCCGAAACCCCTCTAAGGGGCCTGTATGAGACACTTCAAAATTGCTACACAGACACGTCCTACACTTTCCAACTGAGCACAGACGCTTCCCTGTCGTGAGAAGTTACTGTAGCACAGCTCCTTCATATATTGGAAGTGTTTTGAGAAGTGGTAGACACTGTGGAACATCCCATGTGTTGAACTTCCAGTATGCATCATAGAGGCCTAAGTGCCTTACCCTTTCCTTCACCTACGGGTTGTAACATTCTCTCTGCTCCGTCCTTGTTCTATCTTCTTTCCTCCACTGGAATGACACTGTGAGAAGTGACATTCTGCATGAAGGAGTTTCCCTTACACAGAACTTGCTAGAGTGCAACGGTTAGACGTTGGAGCCTGGAAAGCTATGTGCGCCTATTGCGGTTACCACAGAGTCAGTCCCAAAAGCTTCCTTCTTTAACAGACGTAGCACTGCAGTGAATCCCTCCGAAAGCACACTTCCCTCTCAGTGTTGGAAGCGTTTAAGACGCATAAACTAAATGCGGATCACCACTGGTAGTGAACATCCAATATGTGTTTGGCAGACTTAAGCGCCATAGCCTGCCTTTTACTCACAGTATCTAATGTGCCCCTTGTCCGTCCGTGTTCTACCTTCATTCCTCCAAGGAGAAGCACTGTTATGAATGAGTACGCCCCTGAAGTAGGTTCCCTGAGCAGATACCTTCCTCCGCATCCCCTCTAAGGGGCCAGTATGAGACTCTTCCTGATTGCTCCCCAGACACATCCTAGAATTTTCACCTGAGCACAGATGCATCCCTGTCGTGAGAACTTACTGTAGCACAGTTCCCTCATATATTGGAAGTGTTTTGAGAAGAGGTAGACACTGTGGAACATCTCCGGTGTTGTAATTCCAGTATGCATCATAGAGTCCTATGTGCCTTACCCTGTACTTGACTCACGGTTTGCAACTGTCTCTCGGTCCGTCCTTGTTCTATCTTCTTTCCTCCACTGGAAAGACACTGTGAGAAGTGACATTCCGCATGAAGGAGTTTCCCTTACACAGAACTTGCTATAGTCCAACGGTTAGACGTCGGAGACTGGAAAGCTATGTGCGTCTACTGCGATTACCACAGAGTCAGACCCCAAAGCTTCCTACTTTAACAGACGTCAAACTCCAGTGAAGCCCTCCTAAAGCACACTTCCCTCTCAGTGTTGGAAGCGTTTCAGACGCAGAAACTAAGTGCGGATCACCACTGGTGGTGAACATCCAATATGTGTTTGGCAGACTTAAGCGCCATAGCCTGCCCTTTACTCACAGTACCTAATGTGTGCGTAGTCCGTCCGTGTTCTACCTTCATTCCTCCAAGGAGGAGCACTGTTATGAATGAGTACGCCCCTGAAGTAGGTTCCCTGAGCAGATACCTTCCTTCTCATCCCCTCTAAGGGGCCTGTATGAGACACTTCATGATTGCTCCCCAGACACATCCTAGAGTTTCCACCTGAGCACAGATGCATCCCTGTCGTGAGAACTTACTGTAGCACAGTTCCCTCATATATTGGAAGTGTTTTGAGCAGAGGTAGACACTGTGGAACACCTCCGCTGTTGTAATTCCTGTATGCCTCATAGAGGCCTAATTGCCTTACCCTGTACTTGACTCACGGTTTGCAACGTTCTCTCTGACCGTCCTTGTTCTATCTTCTTTCCTCCAGTGGAAAGACACTGTGAGAAGTGACTATCCGACTGAAGGAGTTTCCCTTAAAAAGAACTTGCTATAGTCCCACTGTTATACGTCTGTGAATGGAGAGCTATGTGCGCCTATTGCGGTTACCACAGAGTCAGTCCCAAAGCTTCCTTCTTAAACAGACGTAAGACTGAAATGAATTACACCTAAAGCACACTTCGCTCTCAGTACTGGTAGCGTTTTGGACGCAGAAACAAAGTGCGGATCACCACTCGTGGGGAACATCAAATATGTGTTTGGCGGCTTAAGCGCCATAGCCTGCCATTTACTCACAGTACCTAATGTGCCCGTACTCCTTAACTGTTCTATCTTCATTCCTCAAAGGAGAATAGCTGTTATGAATGAATACACAAGTGTAGTAGGTTCCCTGAGCAGATACCTTCCTTCGCATCCCCTCTATGGGGTCTGTATGAGACACTTCATGATTGCTACCCAGACACGTCCTAGAGTTTCCAACTGAGCACAGAACCATCCCTGTCGTGAGAACTTACTGTAGCACAGTTCCCTCATATATTGGAAGTGTTGAGCAGAGGTAGACACTGTGGAACATCTCTGGTGTTGAATCTCCAGTATGCATAATAGAGGCCTAAGTGCATTACCCTGTACTTCACTCACGGGTTGCAACGTTCTCTCTGCTCCATCCTTGTTCTATCTTCTTTCCTCCACTGGAAAGACACTGTGTGAAGTGACATTCCGCATGAAGGAGTTTCCCTTAAAGAGAACTTGCTGTAGTCCAACGGATAGACGTTGGAGACTGGCAAGCTATGTGCGTCTATTGCGGTTACAACAGAGTCAGTCCCAAAAGCATCCTTCTTTAACAGACGTAACACTGCAGTGAATCCCTCCTAAATCAAACATCCCTCTCAGTGTTGGAAGCGTTTTAGACGCAGAAACTAAGTGCGGATCACCACTTATGGTGAACATCCAATATGTGTTTGGCAGGCTTAAGCGCCATAGCCTGCCCTTTACTCACAGTACCTAATGTGCCCCTAGTCCGTCCGTGTTCTACCTTCATTCCTCCAAAGAGAAGCACTGTTATGAATGAGTACGCACCTGAAATAGGTTCCCTGAGCAGATACCTTCCTACGCATCCCCTCTAAGGGGCCTGTATGAGACACTTCATGATTGCTACCCAGACATGTCCTAGAGTTCTCAACTGAGCACAGATGCATCCCTGTGGTGAGAAATTACTGGATCACAGTTCCCTCATATATTGGAAGTGTTTTGAGAAGAGGTAGACACTGTGGAACATCTCCGGTGTTGTAATTCCAGTATGCCTCATAGAGGCCTAATTGTCTTACCCTGTACTTGACTCACGGTTTGCAACGTTCTCTCTGTCCATCCTTGTTCTATCTTCTTTCCTCCACTGGAAAGAAACTGTGAGAAGTAACATTCCGCATGAAGGAGTTTCCCTTAAACAGAACTTCCTATAGTCTATCAGTTAGACGTTTGAGACTGGAAAGCTATGAGCGTCTAATGCGGTTACCACAGAGTCAGTCCCAAAAGCTTCCTTCTTTAACAGACGTAACACTGCAGTGAATCCCTCCTAAAGCACACTTCCCGCTCAGTGTTGGAAGCGTTTTAGACGCAGAAACTAAGTGCGGATCACCACTGGTGGTGAACATCCATTTTGTGTTTGGCAGGCTAAGCGCCATAGCCTGCCCTTTACTCACAGTACCTAATGTGCCCCTAGTCCGTCCGTGTTCTACCTTCATTCCTCCAAAGAGAAGCAGTGTTATGAATGAGTACGCACCTGAAATAGGTTCCCTGAGCAGATACCTTCCTACGCATCCCCTCTAAGGGGCCTGTATGAGACACTTCATGATTGCTACCCAGACATGTCCTAGAGTTCTCAACTGAGCACAGATGCATCCCTGTGGTGAGAACTTACTGGATCACAGTTCCCTCATATATTGGAAGTGTTTTGAGAAGAGGTAGACACTGTGGAACATCTCCGGTGTTGTAATTCCAGTATGCATCATAGAGGCCTAAGTGCCTTACCCTGTACTTGACTCACGGTTTGCAACGTTCTCTCTGTCCGTCCTTGTTCTATCTTCTTTCCTCCACTGGAAAGAAACTGTGAGAAGTAACATTCCGCATGAAGGAGTTTCCCTTAAACAGAACTTCCTATAGTCTATCAGTTAGACGTTTGAGACTGGAAAGCTATGAGCGTCTAATGCGGTTACCACAGAGTCAGTCCCAAAAGCTTCCTTCTTTAACAGACGTAACACTGCAGTGAATCCCTCCTAAAGCACACTTCCCGCTCAGTGTTGGAAGCGTTTTAGACGCAGAAACTAAGTGCGGATCACCACTGGTGGTGAACATCCATTTTGTGTTTGGCAGGCTAAGCGCCATAGCCTGCCCTTTACTAACAGTACCTAATGTGCCCGTAGTCCTTCCCTGTTCTATCTTCATCCTCAAAGGAGAAACGCTGTTATGAATGAGTACGCACCTGAAGTAGGTTCCCAGAGCAGATACCTTCCTCCGCATCTCCTCTAAGGGGCCTGTAGGAGACACTTCATGATTGCTACCCAGACACGTCCTCCACTTTCCAACTGAGCGCAGACGCTTCCCTGTCATGAGAACTTACTCTAGCAGAGTTCTCTCATATATTGGAAGTGTTTTGAGAAGTGATAGACACTGTGGAACATCCCAAGTGTTGAACTTCCAGTAGGCATCATAGAGGCCTAATTGACTTACCCTGTACTTCACGCACGGTTTGCAACATTCTCTCTGCTCCGTCCTTGTTCTATCTTCTTTTCTCCACTTGAAGACACTGTGAGAAGTGCTATCCACCTGAAGGAATTTCCCTTAAACAGAACTTGCTATAGTCCAACGGTTAGACGACTTTGAATGGAAAGCTATGTACGCCTATTGCGGTTACCACAGAGTAAGTCCCCAAAGCTTCCTTCTTTAACAGACGTAACACTGCAGTGAATCCCTCCTAAAGCACACTTCCCGCTCAGTGTTGGAAGCGTTTTAGACGCAGAAACTAAGTGCGGATTACCAATGGTGGTGAACATCCAATATGTGTTTGGAGGGTAAGCGCCATAGCCTGCCCTTTACTCACAGTACCTAATGTGCCCGTAGTCCTTCCCTGTTTTATCTTCATCCTCAAAGGAAAAACACTGTTATGAATGAGTGCGCACCTGAAGTAGGTTCCCAGAGCAGATACCTTCCTCCGAAACCCCTCTAAGGGGCCTGTATGAGACACTTCAAAATTGCTACACAGACACGTCCTACACTTTCCAACTGAGCACAGACGCTTCCCTGTCGTGAGAAGTTACTCTAGCACAGCTCCTTCATATATTGGAAGTGTTTTGAGAAGTGGTAGACACTGTGGAACATCCCATGTGTTGAACTTCCAGTATGCATCATAGAGGCCTAAGTGCCTTACCCTTTCCTTCACCTACGGGTTGTAACATTCTCTCTGCTCCGTTTTTTTCTATCTTCTTTCCTCCACTGGAATGACACTGTGAGAAGTGACATTCTGCATGAAGGAGTTTCCCTTACACAGAACTTGCTAGAGTGCAACGGTTAGACGTTGGAGCCTGGAAAGCTATGTGCGCCTATTGCGGTTACCACAGAGTCAGTCCCAAAAGCTTCCTTCTTTAACAGACGTAGCACTGCAGTGAATCCCTCCGAAAGCACACTTCCCTCTCAGTGTTGGAAGCGTTTAAGACGCATAAACTAAATGCGGATCACCACTGGTAGTGAACATCCAATATGTGTTTGGCAGACTTAAGCGCCATAGCCTGCCTTTTACTCACAGTATCTAATGTGCACCTAGTCCGTCCGTGTTCTACCTTCATTCCTCCAAGGAGAAGCACTGTTATGAATGAGTACGCCCCTGAAGTAGGTTCCCTGAGCAGATACCTTCCTCCGCATCCCCTCTAAGGGGCCAGTATGAGACTCTTCCTGATTGCTCCCCAGACACATCCTAGAATTTTCACCTGAGCACAGATGCATCCCTGTCGTGAGAACTTACTGTAGCACAGTTCCCTCATATATTGGAAGTGTTTTGAGAAGAGGTAGACACTATGTAACATCTCCGGTGTAGTAATTCCAGTATGCATCATAGAGTCCTATGTGCCTTACCCTGTACTTGACTCACGGTTTGCAATTGTCTCTCGGTCCGTCCTTGTTCTATCTTCTTTCCTCCACTGGAAAGACACTGTGAGAAGTGACATTCCGCATGAAGGAGTTTCTCTTACACAGAACTTGCTATAGTCCAACGGTTAGACGTCGGAGACTGGAAAGCTATGTGTGTCTACTGCGATTACCACAGAGTCAGACCCCAAAGCTTCCTACTTTAACAGACGTAAAACTCCAGTGAAGCCCTCCTAAAGCACACTTCCCTCTCAGTGTTGGAAGCGTTTCAGACGCAGAAACTAAGTGCGGATCACCACTGGTGGTTAACATCCAATATGTGTTTGGCAGACTTAAGCGCCATAGCCTGCCCTTTACTCACAGTACCTAATGTGCCCGTAGTCCGTCCGTGTTCTACCTTCATTCCTCCAAGGAGGAGCACTGTTATGAATGAGTACGCCCCTGAAGTAGGTTCCCTGAGCAGATACCTTCCTTCGCATCGCCTCTAAGAGGCCTGTATGAGACACTTCATGATTGCTCCCCAGACACATCCTAGAGTTTCCACCTGAGCACAGATGCATCCCTGTCGTGAGAACTTACTGTAGCACAGTTCCCTCATATATTGGAAGTGTTTTGAGCAGAGGTAGACACTGTGGAACACCTCCGCTGTTGTAATTCCTGTATGCCTCATAGAGGCCTAATTGCCTTACCCTGTACTTGACTCACGGTTTGCAACGTTCTCTCTGACCGTCCTTGTTCTATCTTCTTTCCTCCAGTGGAAAGACACTGTGAGAAGTGACTATCCGACTGAAGGAGTTTCCCTTAAAAAGAACTTGCTATAGTCCCACTGTTATACGTCTGTGAATGGAGAGCTATGTGCGCCTATTGCGGTTACCACAGAGTCAGTCCCAAAGCTTCCTTCTTTAACAGACGTAAGACTGAAATGAATTACACCTAAAGCACACTTCGCTCTCAGTACTGGTAGCGTTTTGGATGCAGAAACCAAGTGCGGATCACCACTCGTGGGGAACATCAAATATGTGTTTGGCGGCTTAAGCGCCATAGCCTGCCATTTACTCACAGTACCTAATGTGCCCGTAGTCCTTAACTGTTCTATCTTCATTCCTCAAAGGAGAAAAGCTGTTATGAATGAATACACAAGTGTAGTAGGTTCCCTGAGCAGATACCTTCCTTCGCATCCCCTCTATGGGGTCTGTATGAGACACTTCATGATTGCTACCCAGACACGTCCTAGAGTTTCCAACTGAGCACAGAACCATCCCTGTCGTGAGAACTTACTGTAGCACAGTTCCCTCATATATTGGAAGTGTTTTGAGCAGAGGTAGACACTGTGGAACATCTCTGGTGTTGAATCTCCAGTATGCATAATAGAGGCCTAAGTGCATTACCCTGTACTTCACTCACGGGTTGCAACGTTCTCTCTGCTCCATCCTTGTTCTATCTTCTTTCCTCCACTGGAAAGACACTGTGTGAAGTGACATTCCGCATGAAGGAGTTTCCCTTAAAGAGAACTTGCTGTAGTCCAACGGATAGACGTTGGAGACTGGCAAGCTATGTGCGTCTATTGCGGTTACAACAGAGTCAGTCCCAAAAGCATCCTTCTTTAACAGATGTAACACTGCAGTGAATCCCTCCTAAATCAAACATCCCTCTCAGTGTTGGAAGCGTTTTAGACGCAGAAACTAAGTGCGGATCACCACTTATGGTGAACATCCAATATGTGTTTGGCAGGCTTAAGCGCCATAGCCTGCCCTTTACTCACAGTACCTAATGTGCCCCTAGTCCGTCCGTGTTCTACCTTCATTCCTCCAAAGAGAAGCAGTGTTATGAATGAGTACGCACCTGAAATAGGTTCCCTGAGCAGATACCTTCCTACGCATCCCCTCTAAGGGGCCTGTATGAGACACTTCATGATTGCTACCCAGACATGTCCTAGAGTTCTCAACTGAGCACAGATGCATCCCTGTGGTGAGAACTTACTGGATCACAGTTCCCTCATATATTGGAAGTGTTTTGAGAAGAGGTAGACACTGTGGAACATCTCCGGTGTTGTAATTCCAGTATGCATCATAGAGGCCTAAGTGCCTTACCCTGTACTTGACTCACGGTTTGCAACGTTCTCTCTGTCCGTCCTTGTTCTATCTTCTTTCCTCCACTGGAAAGAAACTGTGAGAAGTAACATTCCGCATGAAGGAGTTTCCCTTAAACAGAACTTCCTATAGTCTATCAGTTAGACGTTTGAGACTGGAAAGCTATGAGCGTCTAATGCGGTTACCAAAGAGTCAGTCCCAAAAGCTTCCTTCTTTAACAGACGTAACACTGCAGTGAATCCCTCCTAAAGCACACTTCCCGCTCAGTGTTGGAAGCGTTTTAGACGCAGAAACTAAGTGCGGATCACCACTGGTGGTGAACATCCATTTTGTGTTTGGCAGGCTAAGCGCCATAGCCTGCCCTTTACTAACAGTACCTAATGTGCCCGTAGTCCTTCCCTGTTCTATCTTCATCCTCAAAGGAGAAACGCTGTTATGAATGAGTACGCACCTGAAGTAGGTTCCCAGAGCAGATACCTTCCTCCGCATCTCCTCTAAGGGGCCTGTATGAGACACTTCATGATTGCTACCCAGACACGTCCTCCACTTTCCAACTGAGCGCAGACGCTTCCCTTTCGTGAGAACTTACTCTAGCACAGTTCTCTCATATATTGGAAGTGTTTTGAGAAGTGTTAGACACTGTGGAACATCCCAAGTGTTGAACTTCCAGGAGGCATCCTAGAGGCCTAATTGACTTACCCTGTACTTCACGCACGGTTTGCAACATTCTCTCTGCTCCGTCCTTGTTCTATCTTCTTTTCTCCACTTGAAGACACTGTGAGAAGTGCTATCCACCTGAAGGAATTTCCCTTAAACAGAACTTGCTATAGTCCAACGGTTAGACGACTTTGAATGGAAAGCTATGTACGCCTATTGCGGTTACCACAGAGTAAGTCCCCAAAGCTTCCTTCTTTAACAGACGTAACACTGCAGTGAATCCCTCCTAAAGCACACTTCCCTCTCAGTGTTGGAAGCGTTTTAGACGCAGAAACTAAGTGCGGATTACCAATGGTGGTGAACATCCAATATGTGTTTGGAGGGTAAGCGCCATAGCCTGCCCTTTACTCACAGTACCTAATGTGCCCGTAGTCCTTCCCTGTTTTATCTTCATCCTCAAAGGAGAAACACTGTTATGAATGAGTGCGCACCTGAAGTAGGTTCCCAGAGCAGATACCTTCCTCCGAAACCCCTCTAAGGGGCCTGTATGAGACACTTCAAAATTGCTACACAGACACGTCCTACACTTTCCAACTGAGCACAGACGCTTCCCTGTCGTGAGAAGTTACTGTAGCACAGCTCCTTCATATATTGGAAGTGTTTTGAGAAGTGGTAGACACTGTGGAACATCCCATGTGTTGAACTTCCAGTATGCATCATAGAGGCCTAAGTGCCTTACCCTTTCCTTCACCTACGGGTTGTAACATTCTCTCTGCTCCGTCCTTTTCTATCTTCTTTCCTCCACTGGAATGACACTGTGAGAAGTGACATTCTGCATGAAGGAGTTTCCCTTACACAGAACTTGCTAGAGTGCAACGGTTAGACGTTGGAGCCTGGAAAGCTATGTGCGCCTATTGCGGTTACCACAGAGTCAGTCCCAAAAGCTTCCTTCTTTAACAGACGTAGCACTGCAGTGAATCCCTCCGAAAGCACACTTCCCTCTCAGTGTTGGAAGCGTTTAAGACGCATAAACTAAATGCGGATCACCACTGGTAGTGAACATCCAATATGTGTTTGGCAGACTTAAGCGCCATAGCCTGCCTTTTACTCACAGTATCTAATGTGCACCTAGTCCGTCCGTGTTCTACCTTCATTCCTCCAAGGAGAAGCACTGTTATGAATGAGTACGCCCCTGAAGTAGGTTCCCTGAGCAGATACCTTCCTCCGCATCCCCTCTAAGGGGCCAGTATGAGACTCTTCCTGATTGCTCCCCAGACACATCCTAGAATTTTCACCTGAGCACAGATGCATCCCTGTCGTGAGAACTTACTGTAGCACAGTTCCCTCATATATTGGAAGTGTTTTGAGAAGAGGTAGACACTATGTAACATCTCCGGTGTTGTAATTCCAGTATGCATCATAGAGTCCTATGTGCCTTACCCTGTACTTGACTCACGGTTTGCAATTGTCTCTCGGTCCGTCCTTGTTCTATCTTCTTTCCTCCACTGGAAAGACACTGTGAGAAGTGACATTCCGCATGAAGGAGTTTCCCTTACACAGAACTTGCTATAGTCCAACGGTTAGACGTCGGAGACTGGAAAGCTATGTGTGTCTACTGCGATTACCACAGAGTCAGACCCCAAAGCTTCCTACTTTAACAGACGTAAAACTCCAGTGAAGCCCTCCTAAAGCACACTTCCCTCTCAGTGTTGGAAGCGTTTCAGACGCAGAAACTAAGTGCGGATCACCACTGGTGGTGAACATCCAATATGTGTTTGGCAGACTTAAGCGCCATAGCCTGCCCTTTACTCACAGTACCTAATGTGCCCGTAGTCCGTCCGTGTTCTACCTTCATTCCTCCAAGGAGGAGCACTGTTATGAATGAGTACGCCCCTGAAGTAGGTTCCCTGAGCAGATACCTTCCTTCGCATCGCCTCTAAGAGGCCTGTATGAGACACTTCATGATTGCTCCCCAGACACATCCTAGAGTTTCCACCTGAGCACAGATGCATCCCTGTCGTGAGAACTTACTGTAGCACAGTTCCCTCATATATTGGAAGTGTTTTGAGCAGAGGTAGACACTGTGGAACACCTCCGCTGTTGTAATTCCTGTATGCCTCATAGAGGCCTAATTGCCTTACCCTGTACTTGACTCACGGTTTGCAACGTTCTCTCTGACCGTCCTTGTTCTATCTTCTTTCCTCCAGTGGAAAGACACTGTGAGAAGTGACTAACCGACTGAAGGAGTTTCCCTTAAAAAGAACTTGCTATAGTCCCACTGTTATACGTCTGTGAATGGAGAGCTATGTGCGCCTATTGCGGTTACCACAGAGTCAGTCCCAAAGCTTCCTTCTTTAACAGACGTAAGACTGAAATGAATTACACCTAAAGCACACTTCGCTCTCAGTACTGGTAGCGTTTTGGACGCAGAAACCAAGTGCGGATCACCACTCGTGGGGAACATCAAATATGTGTTTGGCGGCTTAAGCGCCATAGCCTGCCATTTACTCACAGTACCTAATGTGCCCGTACTCCTTAACTGTTCTATCTTCATTCCTCAAAGGAGAATAGCTGTTATGAATGAATACACAAGTGTAGTAGGTTCCCTGAGCAGATACCTTCCTTCGCATCCCCTCTATGGGGTCTGTATGAGACACTTCATGATTGCTACCCAGACACGTCCTAGAGTTTCCAACTGAGCACAGAACCATCCCTGTCGTGAGAACTTACTGTAGCACAGTTCCCTCATATATTGGAAGTGTTTTGAGCAGAGGTAGACACTGTGGAACATCTCTGGTGTTGAATCTCCAGTATGCATAATAGAGGCCTAAGTGCATTACCCTGTACTTCACTCACGGGTTGCAACGTTCTCTCTGCTCCATCCTTGTTCTATCTTCTTTCCTCCACTGGAAAGACACTGTGTGAAGTGACATTCCGCATGAAGGAGTTTCCCTTAAAGAGAACTTGCTGTAGTCCAACGGATAGACGTTGGAGACTGGCAAGCTATGTGCGTCTATTGCGGTTACAACAGAGTCAGTCCCAAAAGCATCCTTCTTTAACAGACGTAACACTGCAGTGAATCCCTCCTAAATCAAACATCCCTCTCAGTGTTGGAAGCGTTTTAGACGCAGAAACTAAGTGCGGATCACCACTTATGGTGAACATCCAATATGTGTTTGGCAGGCTTAAGCGCCATAGCCTGCCCTTTACTCACAGTACCTAATGTGCCCCTAGTCCGTCCGTGTTCTACCTTCATTCCTCCAAAGAGAAGCACTGTTATGAATGAGTACGCACCTGAAATAGGTTCCCTGAGCAGATACCTTCCTACGCATCCCCTCTAAGGGGCCTGTATGAGACACTTCATGATTGCTACCCAGACATGTCCTAGAGTTCTCAACTGAGCACAGATGCATCCCTGTGGTGAGAACTTACTGGATCACAGTTCCCTCATATATTGGAAGTGTTTTGAGAAGAGGTAGACACTGTGGAACATCTCCGGTGTTGTAATTCCAGTATGCCTCATAGAGGCCTAATTGTCTTACCCTGTACTTGACTCACGGTTTGCAACGTTCTCTCTGTCCATCCTTGTTCTATCTTCTTTCCTCCACTGGAAAGAAACTGTGAGAAGTAACATTCCGCATGAAGGAGTTTCCCTTAAACAGAACTTCCTATAGTCTATCAGTTAGACGTTTGAGACTGGAAAGCTATGAGCGTCTAATGCGGTTACCACAGAGTCAGTCCCAAAAGCTTCCTTCTTTAACAGACGTAACACTGCAGTGAATCCCTCCTAAAGCACACTTCCCGCTCAGTGTTGGAAGCGTTTTAGACGCAGAAACTAAGTGCGGATCACCACTGGTGGTGAACATCCATTTTGTGTTTGGCAGGCTAAGCGCCATAGCCTGCCCTTTACTCACAGTACCTAATGTGCCCCTAGTCCGTCCGTGTTCTACCTTTATTCCTCCAAAGAGAAGCACTGTTATGAATGAGTACGCACCTGAAATAGGTTCCCTGAGCAGATACCTTCCTACGCATCCCCTCTAAGGGGCCTGTATGAGACACTTCATGATTGCTACCCAGACATGTCCTAGAGTTCTCAACTGAGCACAGATGCATCCCTGTGGTGAGAACTTACTGGATCACAGTTCCCTCATATATTGGAAGTGTTTTGAGAAGAGGTAGACACTGTGTAACATCTCCGGTGTTGTAATTCCAGTATGCATCATAGAGGCCTAAGTGCCTTACCCTGTACTTGACTCACGGTTTGCAATGTTCTCTCTGTCCGTCCTTGTTCTATCTTCTTTCCTCCACTGGAAAGAAACTGTGAGAAGTAACATTCCGCATGCAGGAGTTTCCCTTAAACAGAACTTCCTATAGTCTATCAGTTAGACGTTTGAGACTGGAAAGCTATGAGCGTCTAATGCGGTTACCACAGAGTCAGTCCCAAAAGCTTCCTTCTTTAACAGACGTAACACTGCAGTGAATCCCTCCTAAAGCACACTTCCCGCTCAGTGTTGGAAGCGTTTTAGACGCAGAAACTAAGTGCGGATCACCACTGGTGGTGAACATCCATTTTGTGTTTGGCAGGCTAAGCGCCATAGCCTGCCCTTTACTAACAGTACCTAATGTGCCCGTAGTCCTTCCCTGTTCTATCTTCATCCTCAAAGGAGAAACGCTGTTATGAATGAGTACGCACCTGAAGTAGGTTCCCAGAGCAGATACATTCCTCCGCATCTCCTCTAAGGGGCCTGTAGGAGACACTTCATGATTGCTACCCAGACACGTCCTCCACTTTCCAACTGAGCGCAGACGCTTCCCTGTCATGAGAACTTACTCTAGCAGAGTTCTCTCATATATTGGAAGTGTTTTGAGAAGTGATAGACACTGTGGAACATCCCAAGTGTTGAACTTCCAGTAGGCATCATAGAGGCCTAATTGACTTACCCTGTACTTCACGCACGGTTTGCAACATTCTCTCTGATCCGTCCTTGTTCTATCTTCTTTTCTCCACTTGAAGACACTGTGAGAAGTGCTATCCACCTGAAGGAATTTCCCTTAAACAGAACTTGCTATAGTCCAACGGTTAGACGACTTTGAATGGAAAGCTATGTACGCCTATTGCGGTTACCACAGAGTAAGTCCCCAAAGCTTCCTTCTTTAACAGACGTAACACTGCAGTGAATCCCTCCTAAAGCACACTTCCCGCTCAGTGTTGGAAGCGTTTTAGACGCAGAAACTAAGTGCGGATTACCAATGGTGGTGAACATCCAATATGTGTTTGGAGGGTAAGCGCCATAGCCTGCCCTTTCTCACAGTACCTAATGTGCCCGTAGTCCTTCCCTGTTTTATCTTCATCCTCAAAGGAAAAACACTGTTATGAATGAGTGCGCACCTGAAGTAGGTTCCCAGAGCAGATACCTTCCTCCGAAACCCCTCTAAGGGGCCTGTATGAGACACTTCAAAATTGCTACACAGACACGTCCTACACTTTCCAACTGAGCACAGACGCTTCCCTGTCGTGAGAAGTTACTGTAGCACAGCTCCTTCATATATTGGAAGTGTTTTGAGAAGTGGTAGACACTGTGGAACATCCCATGTGTTGAACTTCCAGTATGCATCATAGAGGCCTAAGTGCCTTACCCTTTCCTTCACCTACGGGTTGTAACATTCTCTCTGCTCCGTCCTTTTCTATCTTCTTTCCTCCACTGGAATGACACTGTGAGAAGTGACATTCTGCATGAAGGAGTTTCCCTTACACAGAACTTGCTAGAGTGCAACGGTTAGACGTTGGAGCCTGGAAAGCTATGTGCGCCTATTGCGGTTACCACAGAGTCAGTCCCAAAAGCTTCCTTCTTTAACAGACGTAGCACTGCAGTGAATCCCTCCGAAAGCACACTTCCCTCTCAGTGTTGGAAGCGTTTAAGACGCATAAACTAAATGCGGATCACCACTGGTAGTGAACATCCAATATGTGTTTGGCAGACTTAAGCGCCATAGCCTGCCTTTTACTCACAGTATCTAATGTGCACCTAGTCCGTCCGTGTTCTACATTCATTCCTCCAAGGAGAAGCACTGTTATGAATGAGTACGCCCCTGAAGTAGGTTCCCTGAGCAGATACCTTCCTCCGCATCCCCTCTAAGGGGCCAGTATGAGACTCTTCCTGATTGCTCCCCAGACACATCCTAGAATTTTCACCTGAGCACAGATGCATCCCTGTCGTGAGAACTTACTGTAGCACAGTTCCCTCATATATTGGAAGTGTTTTGAGAAGAGGTAGACACTATGTAACATCTCCGGTGTAGTAATTCCAGTATGCATCATAGAGTCCTATGTGCCTTACCCTGTACTTGACTCACGGTTTGCAATTGTCTCTCGGTCCGTCCTTGTTCTATCTTCTTTCCTCCACTGGAAAGACACTGTGAGAAGTGACATTCCGCATGAAGGAGTTTCTCTTACACAGAACTTGCTATAGTCCAACGGTTAGACGTCGGAGACTGGAAAGCTATGTGTGTCTACTGCGATTACCACAGAGTCAGACCCCAAAGCTTCCTACTTTAACAGACGTAAAACTCCAGTGAAGCCCTCCTAAAGCACACTTCCCTCTCAGTGTTGGAAGCGTTTCAGACGCAGAAATTAAGTGCGGATCACCACTGGTGGTGAACATCCAATATGTGTTTGGCAGACTTAAGCGCCATAGCCTGCCCTTTACTCACAGTACCTAATGTGCCCGTAGTCCGTCCGTGTTCTACCTTCATTCCTCCAAGGAGGAGCACTGTTATGAATGAGTACGCCCCTGAAGTAGGTTCCCTGAGCAGATACCTTCCTTCGCATCCCCTCTAAGAGGCCTGTATGAGACACTTCATGATTGCTCCCCAGACACATCCTAGAGTTTCCACCTGAGCACAGATGCATCCCTGTCGTGAGAACTTACTGTAGCACAGTTCCCTCATATATTGGAAGTGTTTTGAGCAGAGGTAGACACTGTGGAACACCTCCGCTGTTGTAATTCCTGTATGCCTCATAGAGGCCTAATTGCCTTACCCTGTACTTGACTCACGGTTTGCAACGTTCTCTCTGACCGTCCTTGTTCTATCTTCTTTCCTCCAGTGGAAAGACACTGTGAGAAGTGACTATCCGACTGAAGGAGTTTCCCTTAAAAAGAACTTGCTATAGTCCCACTGTTATACGTCTGTGAATGGAGAGCTATGTGCGCCTATTGCGGTTACCACAGAGTCAGTCCCAAAGCTTCCTTCTTTAACAGACGTAAGACTGAAATGAATTACACCTAAAGCACACTTCGCTCTCAGTACTGGTAGCGTTTTGGATGCAGAAACCAAGTGCGGATCACCACTCGTGGGGAACATCAAATATGTGTTTGGCGGCTTAAGCGCCATAGCCTGCCATTTACTCACAGTACCTAATGTGCCCGTAGTCCTTAACTGTTGTATCTTCATTCCTCAAAGGAGAAAAGCTGTTATGAATGAATACACAAGTGTAGTAGGTTCCCTGAGCAGATACCTTCCTTCGCATCCCCTCTATGGGGTCTGTATGAGACACTTCATGATTGCTACCCAGACACGTCCTAGAGTTTCCAACTGAGCACAGAACCATCCCTGTCGTGAGAACTTACTGTAGCACAGTTCCCTCATATATTGGAAGTGTTTTGAGCAGAGGTAGACACTGTGGAACATCTCTGGTGTTGAATCTCCAGTATGCATAATAGAGGCCTAAGTGCATTACCCTGTACTTCACTCACGGGTTGCAACGTTCTCTCTGCTCCATCCTTGTTCTATCTTCTTTCCTCCACTGGAAAGACACTGTGTGAAGTGACATTCCGCATGAAGGAGTTTCCCTTAAAGAGAACTTGCTGTAGTCCAACGGATAGACGTTGGAGACTGGCAAGCTATGTGCGTCTATTGCGGTTACAACAGAGTCAGTCCCAAAAGCATCCTTCTTTAACAGACGTAACACTGCAGTGAATCCCTCCTAAATCAAACATCCCTCTCAGTGTTGGAAGCGTTTTAGACGCAGAAACTAAGTGCGGATCACCACTTATGGTGAACATCCAATATGTGTTTGGCAGGCTTAAGCGCCATAGCCTGCCCTTTACTCACAGTACCTAATGTGCCCCTAGTCCGTCCGTGTTCTACCTTCATTCCTCCAAAGAGAAGCACTGTTATGAATGAGTACGCACCTGAAATAGGTTCCCTGAGCAGATACCTTCCTACGCATCCCCTCTAAGGGGCCTGTATGAGACACTTCATGATTGCTACCCAGACATGTCCTAGAGTTCTCAACTGAGCACAGATGCATCCCTGTGGTGAGAACTTACTGGATCACAGTTCCCTCATATATTGGAAGTGTTTTGAGAAGAGGTAGACACTGTGGAACATCTCCGGTGTTGTAATTCCAGTATGCATCATAGAGGCCTAAGTGCCTTACCCTGTACTTGACTCACGGTTTGCAACGTTCTCTCTGTCCGTCCTTGTTCTATCTTCTTTCCTCCACTGGAAAGAAACTGTGAGAAGTAACATTCCGCATGAAGGAGTTTCCCTTAAACAGAACTTCCTATAGTCTATCAGTTAGACGTTTGAGACTGGAAAGCTATGAGCGTCTAATGCGGTTACCACAGAGTCAGTCCCAAAAGCTTCCTTCTTTAACAGACGTAACACTGCAGTGAATCCCTCCTAAAGCACACTTCCCGCTCAGTGTTGGAAGCGTTTTAGACGCAGAAACTAAGTGCGGATCACCACTGGTGGTGAACATCCATTTTGTGTTTGGCAGGCTAAGCGCCATAGCCTGCCCTTTACTAACAGTACCTAATGTGCCCGTAGTCCTTCCCTGTTCTATCTTCATCCTCAAAGGAGAAACGCTGTTATGAATGAGTACGCACCTGAAGTAGGTTCCCAGAGCAGATACCTTCCTCCGCATCTCCTCTAAGGGGCCTGTATGAGACACTTCATGATTGCTACCCAGACACGTCCTCCACTTTCCAACTGAGCGCAGACGCTTCCCTGTCGTGAGAACTTACTCTAGCACAGTTCTCTCATATATTGGAAGTGTTTTGAGAAGTGTTAGACACTGTGGAACATCCCAAGTGTTGAACTTCCAGGAGGCATCCTAGAGGCCTAATTGACTTACCCTGTACTTCACGCACGGTTTGCAACATTCTCTCTGCTCCGTCCTTGTTCTATCTTCTTTTCTCCACTTGAAGACACTGTGAGAAGTGCTATCCACCTGAAGGAATTTCCCTTAAACAGAACTTGCTATAGTCCAACGGTTAGACGACTTTGAATGGAAAGCTATGTACGCCTATTGCGGTTACCACAGAGTAAGTCCCCAAAGCTTCCTTCTTTAACAGACGTAACACTGCAGTGAATCCCTCCTAAAGCACACTTCCCTCTCAGTGTTGGAAGCGTTTTAGACGCAGAAACTAAGTGCGGATTACCAATGGTGGTGAACATCCAATATGTGTTTGGAGGGTAAGCGCCATAGCCTGCCCTTTACTCACAGTACCTAATGTGCCCGTAGTCCTTCCCTGTTTTATCTTCATCCTCAAAGGAGAAACACTGTTATGAATGAGTGCGCACCTGAAGTAGGTTCCCAGAGCAGATACCTTCCTCCGAAACCCCTCTAAGGGGCCTGTATGAGACACTTCAAAATTGCTACACAGACACGTCCTACACTTTCCAACTGAGCACAGACGCTTCCCTGTCGTGAGAAGTTACTGTAGCACAGCTCCTTCATATATTGGAAGTGTTTTGAGAAGTGGTAGACACTGTGGAACATCCCATGTGTTGAACTTCCAGTATGCATCATAGAGGCCTAAGTGCCTTACCCTTTCCTTCACCTACGGGTTGTAACATTCTCTCTGCTCCGTCCTTTTCTATCTTCTTTCCTCCACTGGAATGACACTGTGAGAAGTGACATTCTGCATGAAGGAGTTTCCCTTACACAGAACTTGCTAGAGTGCAACGGTTAGACGTTGGAGCCTGGAAAGCTATGTGCGCCTATTGCGGTTACCACAGAGTCAGTCCCAAAAGCTTCCTTCTTTAACAGACGTAGCACTGCAGTGAATCCCTCCGAAAGCACACTTCCCTCTCAGTGTTGGAAGCGTTTAAGACGCATAAACTAAATGCGGATCACCACTGGTAGTGAACATCCAATATGTGTTTGGCAGACTTAAGCGCCATAGCCTGCCTTTTACTCACAGTATCTAATGTGCACCTAGTCCGTCCGTGTTCTACCTTCATTCCTCCAAGGAGAAGCACTGTTATGAATGAGTACGCCCCTGAAGTAGGTTCCCTGAGCAGATACCTTCCTCCGCATCCCCTCTAAGGGGCCAGTATGAGACTCTTCCTGATTGCTCCCCAGACACATCCTAGAATTTTCACCTGAGCACAGATGCATCCCTGTCGTGAGAACTTACTGTAGCACAGTTCCCTCATATATTGGAAGTGTTTTGAGAAGAGGTAGACACTATGTAACATCTCCGGTGTAGTAATTCCAGTATGCATCATAGAGTCCTATGTGCCTTACCCTGTACTTGACTCACGGTTTGCAATTGTCTCTCGGTCCGTCCTTGTTCTATCTTCTTTCCTCCACTGGAAAGACACTGTGAGAAGTGACATTCCGCATGAAGGAGTTTCCCTTACACAGAACTTGCTATAGTCCAACGGTTAGACGTCGGAGACTGGAAAGCTATGTGTGTCTACTGCGATTACCACAGAGTCAGACCCCAAAGCTTCCTACTTTAACAGACGTAAAACTCCAGTGAAGCCCTCCTAAAGCACACTTCCCTCTCAGTGTTGGAAGCGTTTCAGACGCAGAAACTAAGTGCGGATCACCACTGGTGGTGAACATCCAATATGTGTTTGGCAGACTTAAGCGCCATAGCCTGCCCTTTACTCACAGTACCTAATGTGCCCGTAGTCCGTCCGTGTTCTACCTTCATTCCTCCAAGGAGGAGCACTGTTATGAATGAGTACGCCCCTGAAGTAGGTTCCCTGAGCAGATACCTTCCTTCGCATCGCCTCTAAGAGGCCTGTATGAGACACTTCATGATTGCTCCCCAGACACATCCTAGAGTTTCCACCTGAGCACAGATGCATCCCTGTCGTGAGAACTTACTGTAGCACAGTTCCCTCATATATTGGAAGTGTTTTGAGCAGAGGTAGACACTGTGGAACACCTCCGCTGTTGTAATTCCTGTATGCCTCATAGAGGCCTAATTGCCTTACCCTGTACTTGACTCACGGTTTGCAACGTTCTCTCTGACCGTCCTTGTTCTATCTTCTTTCCTCCAGTGGAAAGACACTGTGAGAAGTGACTAACCGACTGAAGGAGTTTCCCTTAAAAAGAACTTGCTATAGTCCCACTGTTATACATCTGTGAATGGAGAGCTATGTGCGCCTATTGCGGTTACCACAGAGTCAGTCCCAAAGCTTCCTTCTTTAACAGACGTAAGACTGAAATGAATTACACCTAAAGCACACTTCGCTCTCAGTACTGGTAGCGTTTTGGACGCAGAAACCAAGTGCGGATCACCACTCGTGGGGAACATCAAATATGTGTTTGGCGGCTTAAGCGCCAAAGCCTGCCCTTTATTCACAGTACCTAATGTGCCCGTAGTCCGTCCGTGTTCTACCTTCATTCCTCCAAGGAGGAGCACTGTTATGAATGAGTACGCCCCTGAAGTAGGTTCCCTGAGCAGATACCTTCCTTCGCATCCCCTCTATGGTGTCTGTATGAGACACTTCATGATTGCTACCCAGACAAGTCCTAGAGTTTCCAACTGAGCACAGAACCATCCCTGTCGTGAGAACTTACTGTAGCACAGTTCCCTCATATATTGGAAGTGTTTTGAGCAGAGGTAGACACTGTGGAACATCTCTGGTGTTGAATCTCCAGTATGCATAATAGAGGCCTAAGTGCATTACCCTGTACTTCACTCACGGGTAGCAACGTTCTCTCTGCTCCATCCTTGTTCTATCTTCTTTCCTCCACTGGAAAGACACTGTGTGAAGTGACATTCCGCATGAAGGAGTTTCCCTTAAAGAGAACTTGCTGTAGTCCAACGGATAGACGGAGACTGGCAGCTATGTGCGTCTATTGCGGTTACAACAGAGTCAGTCCCAAAAGCATCCTTCTTTAACAGACGTAACACTGCAGTGAATCCCTCCTAAATCAAACATCCCTCTCAGTGTTGGAAGCGTTTTAGACGCAGAAACTAAGTGCGGCTCACCACTTATGGTGAACATCCAATATGTGTTTGGCAGGCTTAAGCGCCATAGCCTGCCCTTTACTCACAGTACCTAATGTGCCCCTAGTCCGTCCGTGTTCTACCTTCATTCCTCCAAAGAGAAGCACTGTTATGAATGAGTACGCACCTGAAATAGGTTCCCTGAGCAGATACCTTCCTACGCATCCCCTCTAAGGGGCCTGTATGAGACACTTCATGATTGCTACCCAGACATGTCCTAGAGTTCTCAACTGAGCACAGATGCATCCCTGTGGTGAGAACTTACTGGATCACAGTTCCCTCATATATTGGAAGTGTTTTGAGAAGAGGTAGACACTGTGGAACATCTCCGGTGTTGTAATTCCAGTATGCATCATAGAGGCCTAAGTGCCTTACCCTGTACTTGACTCACGGTTTGCAACGTTCTCTCTGTCCGTCCTTGTTCTATCTTCTTTCCTCCACTGGAAAGAAACTGTGAGAAGTAACATTCCGCATGAAGGAGTTTCCCTTAAACAGAACTTCCTATAGTCTATCAGTTAGACGTTTGAGACTGGAAAGCTATGAGCGTCTAATGCGGTTACCACAGAGTCAGTCCCAAAAGCTTCCTTCTTTACAGACGTAACACTGCAGTGAATCCCTCCTAAAGCACACTTCCCGCTCAGTGTTGGAAGCGTTTTAGACGCAGAAACTAAGTGCGGATCACCACTGGTGGTGAACATCCATTTTGTGTTTGGCAGGCTAAGCGCCATAGCCTGCCCTTTACTAACAGTACCTAATGTGCCCGTAGTCCTTCCCTGTTCTATCTTCATCCTCAAAGGAGAAATGCTGTTATGAATGAGTACGCACCTGAAGTAGGTTCCCAGAGCAGATACCTTCCTCCGCATCTCCTCTAAGGGGCCTGTAGGAGACACTTCATGATTGCTACCCAGACACGTCCTCCACTTTCCAACTGAGCGCAGACGCTTCCCTGTCGTGAGAACTTACTCTAGCACAGTTCTCTCATATATTGGAAGTGTTTTGAGAAGTGTTAGACACTGTGGAACATCCCAAGTGTTGAACTTCCAGGAGGCATCATAGAGGACTAATTGACTTACCCTGTACTTCACGCACGGTTTGCAACATTCTCTCTGCTCCGTCCTTGTTCTATCTTCTTTTCTCCACTTGAAGACACTGTGAGAAGTGCTATCCACCTGAAGGAATTTCCCTTAAACAGAACTTGCTATAGTCCAACGGTTAGACAACTTTGAATGGAAAGCTATGTACGCCTATTGCGGTTACCACAGAGTAAGTCCCCAAAGCTTCCTTCTTTAACAGACGTAACACTGCAGTGAATCCCTCCTAAAGCACACTTCCCTCTCAGTGTTGGAAGCATTTTAGACGCAGAAACTAAGTGCGGATTACCAATGGTGGTGAACATCCAATATGTGTTTGGA
This sequence comes from Neogale vison, assembly GCF_020171115.1. Lineage (NCBI taxonomy): Eukaryota > Metazoa > Chordata > Mammalia > Carnivora > Mustelidae > Neogale > Neogale vison. The sequence continues at coordinate 575,465 of NW_025334895.1, read as the reverse complement.
GGGTAAGCGCCATAGCCTGCCCTTTACTCACAGTACCTAATGTGCCCGTAGTCCTTCCCTGTTTTATCTTCATCCTCAAAGGAGAAACACTGTTATGAATGAGTGCGCACCTGAAGTAGGTTCCCAGAGCAGATACCTTCCTCCGAAACCCCTCTAAGGGGCCTGTATGAGACACTTCAAAATTGCTACACAGACACGTCCTACACTTTCCAACTGAGCACAGACGCTTCCCTGTCGTGAGAAGTTACTGTAGCACAACTCCTTCATTTATTGGAAGTGTTTTGAGAAGTGGTAGACACTGTGGAACATCCCATGTGTTGAACTTCCAGTATGCATCATAGAGGCCTAAGTGCCTTACCCTTTCCTTCACCTACGGGTTGTAACATTCTCTCTGCTCCGTCCTTGTTCTATCTTCTTTCCTCCACTGGAATGACACTGTGAGAAGTGACATTCTGCATGAAGGAGTTTCCCTTACACAGAACTTGCAAGAGTGCAACGGTTAGACGTTGGAGCCTGGAAAGCTATGTGCGCATATTGCGGTTACCACAGAGTCAGTCCCAAAAGCTTCCTTCTTTAACAGACGTAGCACTGCAGTGAATCCCTCTGAAAGCACACTTCCCTCTCAGTGTTGGAAGCGTTTTAGACGCATAAACTAAATGCGGATCACCACTGGTAGTGAACATCCAATATGTGTTTGGCAGACTTAAGCGCCATAGCCTGCCTTTTACTCACAGTATCTAATGTGCCCCTAGTCCGTCCGTGTTCTACCTTCATTCCTCCAAGGAGAAGCACTGTTATGAATGAGTACGCCCCTGAAGTAGGTTCCCTGAGCAGATACCTTCCTCCGCATCCCCTCTAAGGGGCCAGTATGAGACTCTTCCTGATTGCTCCCCAGACACATCCTAGAATTTTCACCTGAGCACAGATGCATCCCTGTCGTGAGAACTTACTGTAGCACAGTTCCCTCATATATTGGAAGTGTTTTGAGAAGAGGTAGACACTGTGGAACATCTCCGGTGTTGTAATTCCAGTCTGCATCATAGAGTCCTATGTGCCTTACCCTGTACTTGACTCACGGTTTGCAACTTTCTCTCGGTCCGTCCTTGTTCTATCTTCTTTCCTCCACTGGAAAGACACTGTGAGAAGTGACATTCCGCATGAAGGAGTTTCCCTTACACAGAACTTGCTATAGTCCAACGGTTAGACGTCGGAGACTGGAAAGCTATGTGCGTCTACTGCGATTACCACAGAGTCAGTCCCCAAAGCTTCCTACTTTAACAGACGTAAAACTCCAGTGAAGCCCTCCTAAAGCACACTTCCCTCTCAGTGTTGGAAGCGTTTCAGACGCAGAAACTAAGTGCGGATCACCACTGGTGGTGAACATCCAATATGTGTTTGGCAGACTTAAGCGCCATAGCCTGCCCTTTACTCACAGTACCTAATGTGCCCGTAGTCCGTCCGTGTTCTACCTTCATTCCTCCAAGGAGGAGCACTGTTATGAATGAGTACGCCCCTGAAGTAGGTTCCCTGAGCAGATACCTTCCTTCGCATCCCCTCTAAGGGGCCTGTATGAGACACTTCATGATTGCTCCCCAGACACATCCTAGAGTTTCCACCTGAGCACAGATGATTCCCTGTCGTGAGAACTTACTGTAGCACAGTTCCCTCATATATTGGAAGTGTTTTGAGCAGAGGTAGACACTGTGGAACACCTCCGCTGTTGTAATTCCAGTATGCATCATAGAGGCCTAATTGCCTTACCCTGTACTTGACTCACGGTTTGCAACGTTCTCTCTGACCGTCCTTGTTCTATCTTCTTTCCTCCAGTGGAAAGACACTGTGAGAAGTGACTATCCGACTGAAGGAGTTTACCTTAAAAAGAACTTGCTATAGTCCCACTGTTAGACGTCTGTGAATGGAGAGCTATGTGCGCCTACTGCGGTTACCACAGAGTCAGTCCCAAAGATTCCTTTTTTAACAGAAGTAAGACTGAAATGAATTACACCTAAAGCACACTTCGCTCTCAGTACTGGTAGCGTTTTGGACGCAGAAACAAAGTGCGGATCACCACTCGTGGGGAACATCAAATATGTGTTTGGCAGGCTTAAGCGCCATAGCCTGCCATTTACTCACAGTACCTAATGTGCCCGTAGTCCTTAACTGTTCTATCTTCATTCCTCAAAGGAGAAAAGCTGTTATGAATGAATACACAAGTGTAGTAGGTTCCCTGAGCAGATACCTTCCTTCGCATCCCCTCTATGGGGTCTGTATGAGACACTTCATGATTGCTACCCAGACACGTCCTAGAGTTTCCAACTGAGCACAGAACCATCCCTGTCGTGAGAACTTACTGTAGCACAGTTCCCTCATATATTGGAAGTGTTTTGAGAAGAGGTAGACATTGTGGAACATCTCTGGTGTTGAATCTCCAGTATGCATAATAGAGGCCTAAGTGCATTACCCTGTACTTCACTCACGGGTTGCAACGTTCTCTCTGCTCCATCCTTGTTCTATCTTATTTCCTCCACTGGAAAGACACTCCGTGAAGTGACATTCGTATGAAGGAGTTTCCCTTAAAGAGAACTTGCTGTAGTCCAACGGATAGACGTTGGAGACTGGCAAGCTATGTGCGTCTATTGCGGTTACAACAGAGTCAGTCCCAAAAGCATCCTTCTTTAACAGACGTAACACTGCAGTGAATCCCTCCTAAATCAAACATCCCTCTCAGTGTTGGAAGCGTTTTAGACGCAGAAACTAAGTGCGGATCACCACTTATGGTGAACATCCAATATGTGTTTGGCAGGCTTAAGCGCCATAGCCTGCCCTTTACTCACAGTACCTAATGTGCCCCTAGTCCGTCCGTGTTCTACCTTCATTCCTCCAAAGAGAAGCACTGTTATGAATGAGTACGCACCTGAAATAGGTTCCCTGAGCAGATACCTTCCTACGCATCCCCTCTAAGGGGCCTGTATGAGACACTTCATGATTGCTACCCAGACATGTCCTAGAGTTCTCAACTGAGCACAGATGCATCCCTGTGGTGAGAACTTACTGGATCACAGTTCCCTCATATATTGGAAGTGTTTTGAGAAGAGGTAGACACTGTGGAACATCTCCGGTGTTGTAATTCCAGTATGCATCATAGAGGCCTAAGTGCCTTACCCTGTACTTGACTCACGGTTTGCAACGTTCTCTCTGTCCGTCCTTGTTCTATCTTCTTTCCTCCACTGGAAAGAAACTGTGAGAAGTAACATTCCGCATGAAGGAGTTTCCCTTAAACAGAACTTCCTATAGTCTATCAGTTAGAAGTTTGAGACTGGAAAGCTATGAGCGTCTAATGCGGTTACCACAGAGTCAGTCCCAAAAGCTTCCTTCTTTAACAGACGTAACACTGCAGTGAATCCCTCCTAAAGCACACTTTACTAAAGATTCCTACAGTAACTTCTCACGACAGGGAAGATAGAACAAGGATGGAGCAGAGAGAACGTTGCTACCCGTGAGTGAAGTACAGGGTAATGCACTTAGGCCTCTATTATGCACACATTAGGTACTGTGAGTAAAGGGCAGGCTATGGCGCTTAAGTCTGCCAAACACATATTGGATGTTCACCACCAGTGGTGATCCGCACTTAGTTTCTGCGTCTGAAATGCTTCCAGCACTGAGAGGGAAGTGTGCTTTAGGAGGGCTTCAGTGGAGTTTTACGTCTGTTAAAGTAGGAAGCTTTGGGGACTGACTCTGTGGTAATCGCAGTAGACGCACATAGCTTTCCAGTCTCTGACGTCTAACCGTTGGACTATAGCAAGTTCTGTGTAAGGGAAACTCCTTCATGCGGAATGTCACTTCTCACAGTGTCTTTCCAGTGGAGGAAAGAAGATAGAACAAGGACGGACCGAGAGACAGTTGCAAACCGTGAGTCAAGTACAGGGTAAGGCACATAGGACTCTATGATGCATACTGGAATTACAACACCGGAGATGTTCCACAGTGTCTACCTCTTCTCAAAACACTTCCAATATATGAGGGAACTGTGCTACAGTAAGTTCTCACGACAGGGATGCATCTGTGCTCAGGTGAAAATTCTAGGATGTGTCTGGGGAGCAATCAGGAAGAGTCTCATACTGGCCCCTTAGAGGGGATGCGGAGGAAGGTATGTGCTCAGGGAACCTACTTCAGGGGCGTACTCATTCATAACAGTGCATCTCCTTGGAGGAATGAAGGTAGAACACGGACGGACTAGGGGCATATTAGATACTGTGAGTAAAAGGCAGGCTATGGCGCTTACCCTCCAAACACATATAGGATGCTCACCACCATTGGTAATCCGCACTTAGTTTCTGCGTCTAAAACGCTTCCAACACTGAGAGGGAAGTGTGCTTTCGGAGGGATTCACTGCAGTGCTACGTCTGTTAAAGAAGGAAGCTTTTGGGACTGACTCTGTGGTAACCGCAATAGGCGCACATAGCTTTCCAGGCTCCAACGTCTAACCGTTGCACTATAGCAAGTTCTGTGTAAGGGAAACTCCTTCATGCAGAATGTCACTTCTCACAGTGTCATTCCAGTGGAGGAAAGAAGATAGAACAAGGACGGAGCAGAGAGAATGTTACAACCCGTAGGTGAAGGAAAGGGTAAGGCACTTAGGCCTCTATGATGCATACTGGAAGTTCAACACATGGGATGTTCCACAGTGTCTACCACTTCTCAAAACACTTCCAATATATGAGAAAACTGTGCTACAGTAAGTTCTCACGACAGGGAATCATCTGTGCTCAGGTGGAAACTCTAGGATGTGTCTGGGGAGCAATCATGAAGCGTCTCATACAGGCCCCTTAGAGGGGAGGCGAAGGAAGGTATCTGCTCAGGGAACCTACTTCAGGGGCGTACTCATTCATAACAGTGCTCCTCCTTGGAGGAATGAAGGTAGAACACGGACGGACTACGGGCACATTAGGTACTGTGAGTAAAGGGCAGGCTATGGCGCTTAAGTCTGCCAAACACATATTGGATGTTCACCACCAGTGGTGATCCGCACTTAGTTTCTGCGTCTGAAACGCTTCCAACACTGAGAGGGAAGTGTGCTTTAGGAGGGCTTCACTGGAGTTTTACGTCTGTTAAAGTAGGAAGCTTTGGGGAATGACTCTGTGGTAATCGCAGTAGACGGACATAGCTTTCCAGTCTCCGACGTCTAACCATTGGACTATAGCAAGTTCTGTGTAAGGGAAACTCCTTCATGCGGAATGTCACTTCTCACAGTGTCTTTCCAGTGGAGGAAAGAAGATAGAACAAGGACGGACCGAGAGAAAGTTGCAAACCGTGAGTCAAGTACAGGGTAAGGCACATAGGACTCTATGATGCATACTGGAATTACAACACCGGAGATGTTCCACAGTGTCTACCTCTTCTCAAAACACTTCCAATATATGAGGGAACTGTGCTACAGTAAGTTCTCACGACAGGGATGCATCTGTGCTCAGGTGAAAATTCTAGGATGTGTCTGGGGAGCTATCAGGAAGAGTCTCATACTGGCCCCTTAGAGGGGATGCGGAGGAAGGTATCTGCTCAGGGAACCTACTTCAGGGGCGTACTCATTCATAACAGTTCTTCTCCTTGGAGGAATGAAGGTAGAACACCGACGGACTAGGGGCACATTAGATACTGTGAGTAAAAGGCAGGCTATGGTGCTTAAGTCTGCCAAACCCATATTGGATGTTCACTACCAGTGGTGATCCGCATTTAGTTTATGCGTCTAAAACGCTTCCAGCACTGAGAGGGAAGTGTGCTTTCGGAGGGATTCACTGCAATGTTACGTCTGTTAAAGAAGGAAGCTTTTGGGACTGACTCTGTGGTAACCGCAATAGGCGCACATAGCTTTCCAGGCTCCAACGTCTAACCGTTGCACTCTAGCAAGTTCTGTGTAAGGGAAACTCCTTCATGCAGAATGTCACTTCTCACAGTGTCCTTCCAGTGGAGGAAAGAAGATAGAAAAAGGACGGAGCAGAGAGAATGTTACAACCCGTAGGTGAAGGAAAGGGTAAGGCACTTAGGCCTCTATGATGCATACTGGAAGTTCAACACATGGGATGTTCCACAGTGTCTACCACTTCTCAAAACACTTCCAATATATGAAGGAGCTGTGCTACAGTAACTTCTCACGACAGGGAAGCGTCTGTGCTCAGTTGGAAAGTGTAGGACGTGTCTGTGTAGCAATTTTGAAGTGTCTCATACAGGCCCCTTAGAGGGGTTTCGGAGGAAGGTATCTGCTCTGGGAACCTACTTCAGGTGCGCACTCATTCATAACAGTGTTTTTCCTTTGAGGATGAAGATAAAACAGGGAAGGACTACGGGCACATTAGGTACTGTGAGTTAAGGGCAGTCTATGGCGCTTACCCTCCAAACACATATTGGATGTTCACCACCATTGGTAATCCGCACTTAGTTTCTGCGTCTAAAACGCTTCCAACACTGAGAGGGAAGTGTGCTTTAGGAGGGATTCACTTCAGTGTTACGTCTGTTAAAGAAGGAAACTTTGGGGAATTACTCTGTGGTAACCGCAATAGGCGTACATAGCTTTCCATTCAAAGTCGTCTAACCGTTGGACTATAACAAGTTCTGTTTAAGGGAAATTCCTTCAGGTGGATAGCACTTCTCACAGTGTCTTCAAGTGGAGAAAAGAAGATAGAACAAGGACGGAGCAGAGAGAATGTTGCAAACCGTGCGTGAAGTACAGGGTAAGTCAATTAGGCCTCTAGGATGCCTCCTGGAAGTTCAACACTTGGGATGTTCCACAGTGTCTAACACTTCTCAAAACACTTCCAATATATGAGAGAACTGTGCTAGAGTAAGTTCTCACGACAGGGAAGCGTCTGCGCTCAGTTGGAAAGTGGAGGACGTGTCTGGGTAGCAATCATGAAGTGTCTCATACAGGCCCCTTAGAGGAGATGCGGAGGAAGGTATCTGCTCTGGGAACCTACTTCAGGTGCGTACTCATTCATAACAGCGTTTCTCCTTTGAGGATGAAGATAGAACAGGGAAGGACTACGGGCACATTAGGTACTGTTAGTAAAGGGCAGGCTATGGCGCTTAGCCTGCCAAACACAAAATGGATGTTCACCACCAGTGGTGATCCGCACTTAGTTTCTGCGTCTAAAACGCTTCCAACACTGAGCGGGAAGTGTGCTTTAGGAGGGATTCACTGCAGTGTTACGTCTGTTAAAGAAGGAAGCTTTTGGGACTGGCTCTGTGGTAACCGCATTAGACGCTCATAGCTTTCCAGTCTCAAACGTCTAACTGATAGACTATAGGAAGTTCTGTTTAAGGGAAACTCCTTCATGCGGAATGTTACTTCTCACAGTTTCTTTCCAGTGGAGGAAAGAAGATAGAACAAGGACGGACAGAGAGAACGTTGCAAACCGTGAGTCAAGTACAGGGTAAGGCACTTAGGCCTCTATGATGCATACTGGAATTACAACACCGGAGATGTTCCAGAGTGTCTACCTCTTCTCAAAACACTTCCAATATATGAGGGAACTGTGATCCAGTAAGTTCTCACCACAGGGATGCATCTGTGCTCAGTTGAGAACTCTAGGACATGTCTGGGTAGCAATCATGAAGTGTCTCATACAGGCCCCTTAGAGGGGATGCGTAGGAAGGTATCTGCTCAGGGAACCTATTTCAGGTGCGTACTCATTCATAACAGTGCTTCTCTTTGGAGGAATGAAGGTAGAACACGGACGGACTAGGGGCACATTAGGTACTGTGAGTAAAGGGCAGGCTATGGCGCTTAAGCCTGCCAAACACATATTGGATGTTCACCATAAGTGGTGATCCGCACTTAGTTTCTGCGTCTAAAACGCTTCCAACACTGAGAGGGATGTTTGATTTAGGAGGGATTCACTGCAGTGTTACGTCTGTTAAAGAAGGATGCTTTTGGGACTGACTCTGTTGTAACTGCAATAGACGCACATAGCTTGCCAGTCTCCAACGTCTATCCGTTGGACTACAGCAAGTTCTCTTTAAGGGAAACTCCTTCATGCGGAATGTCACTTCACACAGTGTCTTTCCAGTGGAGGAAAGAAGATAGAACAAGGATGGAGCAGAGAGAACGTTGCTACCCGTGAGTGAAGTACAGGGTAATGCACTTAGGCCTCTATTATGCATACTGGAGATTCAACACCAGAGATGTTCCACAGTGTCTACCTCTGCTCAAAACACTTCCAATATATGAGGGAACTGTGCTACAGTAAGTTCTCACGACAGGGATGGTTCTGTGCTCAGTTGGAAACTCTAGGACGTGTCTGGGTAGCAATCATGAAGTGTCTCATACAGACCCCATAGAGGGGATGCGAAGGAAGGTATCTGCTCAGGGAACCTACTACACTTGTGTATTCATTCATAACAGCTATTCTCCTTTGAGGAATGAAGATAGAACAGTTAAGGACTACGGGCACATTAGGTACTGTGAGTAAATGGCAGGCTATAGCGCTTAAGCCGCCAAACACATATTTGATGTTCCCCACGAGTGGTGATCCGCACTTGGTTTCTGCGTCCAAAACGCTACCAGTACTGAGAGCGAAGTGTGCTTTAGGTGTAATTCATTTCAGTCTTACGTCTGTTAAAGAAGGAAGCTTTGGGACTGACTCTGTGGTAACCGCAATAGGCGCACATAGCTCTCCATTCACAGACGTATAACAGTGGGACTATAGCAAGTTCTTTTTAAGGGAAACTCCTTCAGTCGGATAGTCACTTCTCACAGTGTCTTTCCACTGGAGGAAAGAAGATAGAACAAGCACGGTCAGAGAGAACGTTGCAAACCGTGAGTCAAGTACAGGGTAAGGCAATTAGGCCTCTATGAGGCATACTGGAATTACAACAGCGGAGGTGTTCCACAGTGTCTACCTCTGCTCAAAACACTTCCAATATATGAGGGAACTGTGCTACAGTAAGTTCTCACGACAGGGATGCATCTGTGCTCAGGTGGAAACTCTAGGATGTGTCTGGGGAGCAATCATGAAGTGTCTCATACAGGCCCCTTAGAGGGAATGCGAAGGAAGGTATCTGCTCAGGGAACCTACTTCAGGGGCGTACTCATTCATAACAGTGCTCCTCCTTGGAGGAATGAAGGTAAAACACGGACGGACTACGGGCACATTAGGTACTGTGAGTAAAGGGCAGGCTATGGCGCTTAAGTCTGCCAAACACATATTGGATGTTCACTACCAGTGGTGATCCGCATTTAGTTTATGCGTCTAAAACGCTTCCAACACTGAGAGGGAAGTGTGCTTTCGGAGGGATTCACTGCAGTGCTACGTCTGTTAAAGAAGGAAGCTTTTTGGACTGACTCTGTGGTAACCGCAATAGGCGCACATAGCTTTCCAGGCTCCAACGTCTAACCGTTGCACTCTAGCAAGTTCTGTGTAAGGGAAACTCCTTCATGCAGAATGTCACTTCTCACAGTGTCATTCCAGTGGAGGAAAGAAGATAGAACAAGGACGGAGCAGAGAGAATGTTACAACCCGTAGGTGAAGGAAAGGGTAAGGCACTTAGGCCTCTATGATGCATCCTGGAAGTTCAACACATGGGATGTTCCACAGTGTCTACCACTTCTCAAAACACTTCCAATATATGAAGGAGCTGTGCTACAGTAACTTCTCACGACAGGGAAGCGTCTGTGCTCAGTTGGAAAGTGTAGGACGTGTCTGTGTAGCAATTTTGAAGTGTCTCATACAGGCCCCTTAGAGGGGTTTCGGAGGAAGGTATCTGCTCTGGGAACCTACTTCAGGTGCGCACTCATTCATAACAGTGTTTCTCCTTTGAGGATGAAGATAAAACAGGGAAGGACTACGGGCACATTAGGTACTGTGAGTAAAGGGCAGGCTATGGCGCTTACCCTCCAAACACATATTGGATGTTCACCACCATTGGTAATCCGCACTTAGTTTCTGCGTCTAAAACGCTTCCAACACTGAGAGGGAAGTGTGCTTTAGGAGGGATTCACTGCAGTGTTACGTCTGTTAAAGAAGGAAGCTTTGGGGACTTACTCTGTGGTAACCGCAATAGGCGTACATAGCTTTCCATTCAAAGTCGTCTAACCGTTGGACTATAGCAAGTTCTGTTTAAGGGAAATTCCTTCAGGTGGATAGCACTTCTCACAGTGTCTTCAAGTGGAGAAAAGAAGATAGAACAAGGACGGAGCAGAGAGAATGTTGCAAACCGTGCGTGAAGTACAGGGTAAGTCAATTAGGCCTCTAGGATGCCTCCTGGAAGTTCAACACTTGGGATGTTCCACAGTGTCTAACACTTCTCAAAACACTTCCAATATATGAGAGAACTGTGCTAGAGTAAGTTCTCACGACAGGGAAGCGTCTGCGCTCAGTTGGAAAGTGGAGGACGTGTCTGGGTAGCAATCATGAAGTGTCTCCTACAGGCCCCTTAGAGGAGATGCGGAGGAAGGTATCTGCTCTGGGAACCTACTTCAGGTGCGTACTCATTCATAACAGCGTTTCTCCTTTGAGGATGAAGATAGAACAGGGAAGGACTACGGGCACATTAGGTACTGTTAGTAAAGGGCAGGCTATGGCGCTTAGCCTGCCAAACACAAAATGGATGTTCACCACCAGTGGTGATCCGCACTTAGTTTCTGCGTCTAAAACGCTTCCAACACTGAGCGGGAAGTGTGCTTTAGGAGGGATTCACTGCAGTGTTACGTCTGTTAAAGAAGGAAGCTTTTGGGACTGACTCTGTGGTAACCGCATTAGACGCTCATAGCTTTCCAGTCTCAAACGTCTAACTGATAGACTATAGGAAGTTCTGTTTAAGGGAAACTCCTTCATGCGGAATGTTACTTCTCACAGTTTCTTTCCAGTGGAGGAAAGAAGATAGAACAAGGACGGACAGAGAGAACGTTGCAAACCGTGAGTCAAGTACAGGGTAAGGCACTTAGGCCTCTATGATGCATACTGGAATTACAACACCGGAGATGTTCCACAGTGTCTACCTCTTCTCAAAACACTTCCAATATATGAGGGAACTGTGATCCAGTAAGTTCTCACCACAGGGATGCATCTGTGCTCAGTTGAGAACTCTAGGACATGTCTGGGTAGCAATCATGAAGTGTCTCATACAGGCCCCTTAGAGGGGATGCGTAGGAAGGTATCTGCTCAGGGAACCTATTTCAGGTGCGTACTCATTCATAACAGTGCTTCTCTTTGGAGGAATGAAGGTAGAACACGGACGGACTAGGGGCACATTAGGTACTGTGAGTAAAGGGCAGGCTATGGCGCTTAAGCCTGCCAAACACATATTGGATGTTCACCATAAGTGGTGATCCGCACTTAGTTTCTGCGTCTAAAACGCTTCCAACACTGAGAGGGATGTTTGATTTAGGAGGGATTCACTGCAGTGTTACGTCTGTTAAAGAAGGATGCTTTTGGGACTGACTCTGTTGTAACCGCAATAGACGCACATAGCTTGCCAGTCTCCAACGTCTATCCGTTGGACTACAGCAAGTTCTCTTTAAGGGAAACTCCTTCATGCGGAATGTCACTTCACACAGTGTCTTTCCAGTGGAGGAAAGAAGATAGAACAAGGATGGAGCAGAGAGAACGTTGCTACCCGTGAGTGAAGTACAGGGTAATGCACTTAGGCCTCTATTATGCATACTGGAGATTCAACACCAGAGATGTTCCACAGTGTCTACCTCTGCTCAAAACACTTCCAATATATGAGGGAACTGTGCTACAGTAAGTTCTCACGACAGGGATGGTTCTGTGCTCAGTTGGAAACTCTAGGACTTGTCTGGGTAGCAATCATGAAGTGTCTCATACAGACCCCATAGAGGGGATGCGAAGGAAGGTATCTGCTCAGGGAACCTACTACACTTGTGTATTCATTCATAACAGCTATTCTCCTTTGAGGAATGAAGATAGAACAGTTAAGGACTACGGGCACATTAGGTACTGTGAGTAAATGGCAGGCTATGGCGCTTAAGCCGCCAAACACATATTTGATGTTCCCCACGAGTGGTGATCCGCACTTGGTTTCTGCGTCCAAAACGCTACCAGTACTGAGAGCGAAGTGTGCTTTAGGTGTAATTCATTTCAGTCTTACGTCTGTTAAAGAAGGAAGCTTTGGGACTGACTCTGTGGTAACCGCAATAGGCGCACATAGCTCTCCATTCACAGACGTATAACCGTGGGACTATAGCAAGTTCTTTTTAAGGGAAACTCCTTCAGTCGGATAGTCACTTCTCACAGTGTCTTTCCACTGGCGGAAAGAAGATAGAACAAGCACGGTCAGAGAGAACGTTGCAAACCGTGAGTCAAGTACAGGGTAAGGCAATTAGGCCTCTATGAGGCATACTGGAATTACAACAGCGGAGGTGTTCCACAGTGTCTACCTCTGCTCAAAACACTTCCAATATATGAGGGAACTGTGGTACAGTAAGTTCTCACGACAGGGATGCATCTGTGCTCAGGTGGAAACTCTAGGATGTGTCTGGGGAGCAATCATGAAGTGTCTCATACAGGCCCCTTAGAGGGGATGCGAAGGAAGGTATCTGCTCAGGGAACCTACTTCAGGGGCGTACTCATTCATAACAGTGCTCCTCCTTGGAGGAATGAAGGTAGAACACGGACGGACTACGGGCACATTAGGTACTGTGAGTAAAGGGCAGGCTTTGGCGCTTAAGTCTGCCAAACACATATTGGATGTTCACCACCAGTGGTGATCCGCACTTAGTTTCTGCATCTGAAACGCTTCCAACACTGAGAGGGAAGTGTGCTTTAGGAGGGCTTCACTGGAGTTTGACGTCTGTTAAAGTAGGAAGCTTTGGGGACTGACTCTGTGGTAATCGCAGTAGACGCACATAGCTTTCCAGTCTCCGACGTCTAACCGTTGGACTATAGCAAGTTCTGTGTAAGGGAAACTCCTTCATGCGGAATGTCACTTCTCACAGTGTCTTTCCAGTGGAGGAAAGAAGATAGAACAAGGACGGACCGAGAGACAGTTGCAAACCGTGAGTCAAGTACAGGGTAAGGCACATAGGACTCTATGATGCATACTGGAATTACAACACCGGAGATGTTCCACAGTGTCTACCTCTTCTCAAAACACTTCCAATATATGAGGGAACTGTGCTACAGTAAGTTCTCACGACAGGGATGCATCTGCGCTCAGGTGAAAATTCTAGGATGTGTCTGGGGAGCAATCAGGAAGAGTCTCATACTGGCCCCTTAGAGGGGATGCGGAGGAAGGTATCTGCTCAGGGAACCTACTTCAGGGGCGTACTCATTCATAACAGTGCTTCTCCTTGGAGGAATGAAGGTAGAACACGGACGGACTAGGGGCACATTAGATAATGTGAGTAAAAGGCAGGCTATGGCGCTTATGTCTGCCAAACACATATTGGATGTTCACTACCAGTGGTGATCCGCATTTAGTTTATGCGTCTAAAACGCTTCCAACACTGAGAGGGAAGTGTGCTTTCAGAGGGATTCACTGCAGTGCTACGTCTGTTAAAGAAGGAAGCTTTTGGGACTGACTCTGTGGTAACCGCAATAGGCGCACATAGCTTTCCAGGCTCCAACGTCTAACCGTTGCACTCTAGCAAGTTCTGTGTAAGGGAAACTCCTTCATGCAGAATGTCACTTCTCACAGTGTCATTCCAGTGGAGGAAAGAAGATAGAACAAGGACGGAGCAGAGAGAATGTTACAACCTGTAGGTGAAGGAAAGGGTAAGGCACTTAGGCCTCTATGATGCATACTGGAAGTTCAACACATGGGATGTTCCACAGTGTCTACCACTTCTCAAAACACTTCCAATATATGAAGGAGCTGTGCTACAGTAACTTCTCACGACAGGGAAGCGTCTGTGCTCAGTTGGAAAGTGTAGGACGTGTCTGTGTAGCAATTTTGAAGTGTCTCATACAGGCCCCTTAGAGGGGTTTCGGAGGAAGGTATCTGCTCTGGGAACCTACTTCAGGTGCGCACTCATTCATAACAGTGTTTCTCCTTTGAGGATGAAGATAAAACAGGGAAGGACTACGGGCACATTAGGTACTGTGAGTAAAGGGCAGGCTATGGCGCTTACCCTCCAAACACATATTGGATGTTCACCACCATTGGTAATCCGCACTTAGTTTCTGCGTCTAAAACGCTTCCAACACTGAGCGGGAAGTGTGCTTTAGGAGGGATTCACTGCAGTGTTACGTCTGTTAAAGAAGGAAGCTTTGGGGAATTACTCTGTGGTAACCGCAATAGGCGTACATAGCTTTCCATTCAAAGTCGTCTAACCGTTGGACTATAGCAAGTTCTGTTTAAGGGAAATTCCTTCAGGTGGGTAGCACTTCTCACAGTGTCTTCAAGTGGAGAAAAGAAGATAGAACAAGGACGGAGCAGAGAGAATGTTGCAAACCGTGCGTGAAGTACAGGGTAAGTCAATTAGGCCTCTAGGATGCCTCCTGGAAGTTCAACACTTGGGATGTTCCACAGTGTCTAACACTTCTCAAAACACTTCCAATATATGAGAGAACTGTGCTAGAGTAAGTTCTCACGACAGGGAAGCGTCTGCGCTCAGTTGGATAGTGGAGGACGTGTCTGGGTAGCAATCATGAAGTGTCTCCTACAGGCCCCTTAGAGGAGATGCGGAGGAAGGTATCTGCTCTGGGAACCTACTTCAGGTGCGTACTCATTCATAACAGCGTTTCTCCTTTGAGGATGAAGATAGAACAGGGAAGGACTACGGGCACATTAGGTACTGTTAGTAAAGGGCAGGCTATGGCGCTTAGCCTGCCAAACACAAAATGGATGTTCACCACCAGTAGTGATCCGCACTTAGTTTCTGCGTCTAAAATGCTTCCAACACTGAGCGGGAAGTGTGCTTTAGGAGGGATTCACTGCAGTGTTACGTCTGTTAAAGAAGGAAGCTTTTGGGACTGACTCTGTGGTAACCGCATTAGACGCTCATAGCTTTCCAGTCTCAAACGTCTAACTGATAGACTATAGGAAGTTCTGTTTAAGGGAAACTCCTTCATGCGGAATGTTACTTCTCACAGTTTCTTTCCAGTGGAGGAAAGAAGATAGAACAAGGACGGACAGAGAGAACGTTGCAAACCGTGAGTCAAGTACAGGGTAAGGCACTTAGGCCTCTATGATGCATACTGGAATTACAACACCGGAGATGTTCCACAGTGTCTACCTCTTCTCAAAACACTTCCAATATATGAGGGAACTGTGATCCAGTAAGTTCTCACCACAGGGATGCATCTGTGCTCAGTTGAGAACTCTAGGACATGTCTGGGTAGCAATCATGAAGTGTCTCATACAGGCCCCTTAGAGGGGATGCGTAGGAGTGTATCTGCTCAGGGAACTATTTCAGGTGCGTACTCATTCATAACAGTGCTTCTCTTTGGAGGAATGAAGGTAGAACACGGACGGACTAGGGGCACATTAGGTACTGTGAGTAAAGGGCAGGCTATGGCGCTTAAGCCTGCCAAACACATATTGGATGTTCACCATAAGTGGTGATCCGCACTTAGTTTCTGCGTCTAAAACGCTTCCAACACTGAGAGGGATGTTTGATTTAGGAGGGATTCACTGCAGTGTTACGTCTGTTAAAGAAGGATGCTTTTGGGACTGACTCTGTTGTAACCGCAATAGACGCACATAGCTTGCCAGTCTCCAACGTCTATCCGTTGGACTACAGCAAGTTCTCATTAAGGGAAACTCCTTCATGCGGAATGTCACTTCACACAGTGTCTTTCCAGTGGAGGAAAGAAGATAGAACAAGGATGGAGCAGAGAGAACGTTGCAACCCGTGAGTGAAGTACAGGGTAATGCACTTAGGCCTCTATTATGCATACTGGAGATTCAACACCAGAGATGTTCCACAGTGTCTACCTCTGCTCAAAACACTTCCAATATATGAGGGAACTGTGCTACAGTAAGTTCTCACGACAGGGATGGTTCTGTGCTCAGTTGGAAACTCTAGGACGTGTCTGGGTAGCAATCATGAAGTGTCTCATACAGACCCCATAGAGGGGATGCGAAGGAAGGTATCTGCTCAGGGAACCTACTACACTTGTGTATTCATTCATAACAGCTATTCTCCTTTGAGGAATGAAGATAGAACAGTTAAGGAGTACGGGCACATTAGGTACTGTGAGTAAATGGCAGGCTATGGCGCTTAAGCCGCCAAACACATATTTGATGTTCCCCACGAGTGGTGATCCGCACTTGGTTTCTGCGTCCAAAACGCTACCAGTACTGAGAGCGAAGTGTGCTTTAGGTGTAATTCATTTCAGTCTTACGTCTGTTAAAGAAGGAAGCTTTGGGACTGACTCTGTGGTAACCGCAATAGGCGCACATAGCTCTCCATTCACAGATGTATAACAGTGGGACTATAGCAAGTTCTTTTTAAGGGAAACTCCTTCAGTCGGATAGTCACTTCTCACAGTGTCTTTCCACTGGAGGAAAGAAGATAGAAAAAGGACGGTCAGAGAGAACGTTGCAAACCGTGAGTCAAGTACAGGGTAAGGCAATTAGGCCTCTACGAGGCATACAGGAATTACAACAGCGGAGGTGTTCCACAGTGTCTACCTCTGCTCAAAACACTTCCAATATATGAGGGAACTGTGCTACAGTAAGTTCTCACGACAGGGATGCATCTGTGCTCAGGTGGAAACTCTAGGATGTGTCTGGGGAGCAATCATGAAGTGTCTCATACAGGCCCCTTAGAGGGGATGCGAAGGAAGGTATCTGCTCAGGGAACCTACTTCAGGGGCGTACTCATTCATAACAGTGCTCCTCCTTGGAGGAATGAAGGTAGAACACGGACGGACTACGGGCAACTACGGGCACATTAGGTACTGTGAGTAAAGGGCAGGCTATGGCGCTTAAGTCTGCCAAACACATATTGGATGTTCACCACCAGTGGTGATCCGCACTTAGTTTCTGCGTCTGAAACGCTTCCAACACTGAGAGGGAAGTGTGCTTTAGGAGGGCTTCACTGGAGTTTTACGTCTGTTAAAGTAGGAAGCTTTGGGGTCTGACTCTGTGGTAATCGCAGTAGACGCACATAGCTTTCCAGTCTCCGACGTCTAACCGTTGGACTATAGCAAGTTCTGTGTAAGGGAAACTCCTTCATGCGGAATGTCACTTCTCACAGTGTCTTTCCAGTGGAGGAAAGAAGATAGAACAAGGACGGACCGAGAGACAGTTGCAAACCGTGAGTCAAGTACAGGGTAAGGCACATAGGACTCTATGATGCATACTGGAATTACAACACCGGAGATGTTCCACAGTGTCTACCTCTTCTCAAAACACTTCCAATATATGAGGGAACTGTGCTACAGTAAGTTCTCACGACAGGGATGCATCTGTGCTCAGGTGAAAATTCTAGGATGTGTCTGGGGAGCAATCAGGAAGAGTCTCATACTGGCCCCTTAGAGGGGATGAGGAGGAAGGTATCTGCTCAGGGAACCTACTTCAGGGGCGTACTCATTCATAACAGTGCTTCTCCTTGGAGGAATGAAGGTAGAACACGGACGGACTAGGTGCACATTAGATACTGTGAGTAAAAGGCAGGCTATGGCGCTTAAGTCTGCCAAACACATATTGGATGTTCACTACCAGTGGTGATCCGCATTTAGTTTATGCGTCTTAAACGCTTCCAACACTGAGAGGGAAGTGTGCTTTCGGAGGGATTCACTGCAGTGCTACGTCTGTAAAGAAGGAAGCTTTTGGGACTGACTCTGTGGTAACCGCAATAGGCGCACATAGCTTTCCAGGCTCCAACGTCTAACCGTTGCACTCTAGCAAGTTCTGTGTAAGGGAAACTCCTTCATGCAGAATGTCACTTCTCACAGTGTCATTCCAGTGGAGGAAAGAAGATAGAACAAGGACGGAGCAGAGAGAATGTTACAACCCGTAGGTCAAGGAAAGGGTAAGGCACTTAGGCCTCTATGATGCATACTGGAAGTTCAACACATGGGATGTTCCACAGTGTCTACCACTTCTCAAAACACTTCCAATATATGAAGGAGCTGTGCTACAGTAACTTCTCACGACAGGGAAGCGTCTGTGCTCAGTTGGAAAGTGTAGGACGTGTCTGTGTAGCAATTTTGAAGTGTCTCATACAGGCCCCTTAGAGGGGTTTCGGAGGAAGGTATCTGCTCTGGGAACCTACTACAGGTGCGCACTCATTCATAACAGTGTTTCTCCTTTGAGGATGAAGATAAAAACAGGGAAGGACTACGGGCACATTAGGTACTGTGAGTAAAGGGCAGGCTATGGCGCTTACCCTCCAAACACATATTGGATGTTCACCACCATTGGTAATCCGCACTTAGTTTCTGCGTCTAAAACGCTTCCAACACTGAGAGGGAAGTGTGCTTTAGGAGGGATTCACTGCAGTGTTACGTCTGTTAAAGAAGGAAGCTTTGGGGAATTACTCTGTGGTAACCGCAATAGGCGTACATAGCTTTCCATTCAAAGTCGTCTAACCGTTGGACTATAGCAAGTTCTGTTTAAGGGAAACTCCTTCAGGTGGATAGCACTTCTCACAGTGTCTTCAAGTGGAGAAAAGAAGATAGAACAAGGACGGAGCAGAGAGAATGTTGCAAACCGTGCGTGAAGTACAGGGTAAGTCAATTAGGCCTCTATGATGCCTACTGGAAGTTCAACACTTGGGATGTTCCACAGTGTCTAACACTTCTCAAAACACTTCCAATATATGAGAGAACTGTGCTAGAGTAAGTTCTCACGACAGGGAAGCGTCTGCGCTCAGTTGGAAAGTGGAGGACGTGTCTGGGTAGCAATCATGAAGTGTCTCCTACAGGCCCTTAGAGGAGATGCGGAGGAAGGTATCTGCTCTGGGAACCTACTTCAGGTGCGTACTCATTCATAACAGCGTTTCTCCTTTGAGGATGAAGATAGAACAGGGAAGGACTACGGGCACATTAGGTACTGTTAGTAAAGGGCAGGCTATGGCGCTTAGCCTGCCAAACACAAAATGGATGTTCACCACCAGTGGTGATCCGCACTTAGTTTCTGCGTCTAAAACGCTTCCAACACTGAGCGGGAAGTGTGCTTTAGGAGGGATTCACTGCAGTGTTACGTCTGTTAAAGAAGGAAGCTTTTGGGACTGACTCTGTGGTAACCGCATTAGACGCTCATAGCTTTCCAGTCTCAAACGTCTAACTGATAGACTATAGGAAGTTCTGTTTAAGGGAAACTCCTTCATGCGGAATGTTACTTCTCACAGTTTCTTTCCAGTGGAGGAAAGAAGATAGAACAAGGACGGACAGAGAGAACGTTGCAAACCGTGAGTCAAGTACAGGGTAAGGCACTTAGGCCTCTATGATGCATACTGGAATTACAACACCGGAGATGTTCCACAGTGTCTACCTCTTCTCAAAACACTTCCAATATATGAGGGAACTGTGATCCAGTAAGTTCTCACCACAGGGATGCATCTGTGCTCAGTTGAGAACTCTAGGACATGTCTGGGTAGCAATCATGAAGTGTCTCATACAGGCCCCTTAGAGGGGATGCGTAGGAAGGTATCTGCTCAGGGAACCTATTTCAGGTGCGTACTCATTCATAACAGTGCTTCTCTTTGGAGGAATGAAGGTAGAACACGGACGGACTAGGGGCACATTAGGTACTGTGAGTAAAGGGCAGGCTATGGCGCTTAAGCCTGCCAAACACATATTGGATGTTCACCATAAGTGGTGATCCGCACTTAGTTTCTGCGTCTAAAACGCTTCCAACACTGAGAGGGATGTTTGATTTAGGAGGGATTCACTGCAGTGTTACGTCTGTTAAAGAAGGATGCTTTTGGGACTGACTCTGTTGTAACCGCAATAGACGCACATAGCTTGCCAGTCTCCAACGTCTATCCGTTGGACTACAGCAAGTTCTCTTTAAGGGAAACTCCTTCATGCGGAATGTCACTTCACACAGTGTCTTTCCAGTGGAGGAAAGAAGATAGAACAAGGATGGAGCAGAGAGAACGTTGCAACCCGTGAGTGAAGTACAGGGTAATGCACTTAGGCCTCTATTATGCATACTGGAGATTCAACACCAGAGATGTTCCACAGTGTCTACCTCTGCTCAAAACACTTCCAATATATGAGGGAACTGTGCTACAGTAAGTTCTCACGACAGGGATTGGTTCTGTGCTCAGTTGGAAACTCTAGGACGTGTCTGGGTAGCAATCATGAAGTGTCTCATACAGACCCCATAGAGGGGATGCGAAGGAAGGTATCTGCTCAGGGAACCTACTACACTTGTGTATTCAGTCATAACAGCAATTCTCCTTTGAGGAATGAAGATAGAACAGTTAAGGAGTACGGGCACATTAGGTACTGTGAGTAAATGGCAGGCTATGGCGCTTAAGCCGCCAAACACATATTTGATGTTCCCCACGAGTGGTGATCCGCACTTGGTTTCTGCGTCCAAAACGCTACCAGTACTGAGAGCGAAGTGTGCTTTAGGTGTAATTCATTTCAGTCTTACGTCTGTTAAAGAAGGAAGCTTTGGGACTGACTCTGTGGTAACCGCAATAGGCGCACATAGCTCTCCATTCACAGATGTATAACAGTGGGACTATAGCAAGTTCTTTTTAAGGGAAACTCCTTCAGTCGGATAGTCACTTCTCACAGTGTCTTTCCACTGGAGGAAAGAAGATAGAACAAGGACGGTCAGAGAGAACGTTGCAAACCGTGAGTCAAGTACAGGGTAAGGCAATTAGGCCTCTACGAGGCATACAGGAATTACAACAGCGGAGGTGTTCCACAGTGTCTACCTCTGCTCAAAACACTTCCAATATATGAGGGAACTGTGCTACAGTAAGTTCTCACGACAGGGATGCATCTGTGCTCAGGTGGAAACTCTAGGATGTGTCTGGGGAGCAATCATGAAGTGTCTCATACAGGCCCCTTAGAGGGGATGCGAAGGAAGGTATCTGCTCAGGGAACCTACTTCAGGGGCGTACTCATTCATAACAGTGCTCCTCCTTGGAGGAATGAAGGTAGAACACGGACGGACTACGGGCACATTAGGTACTGTGAGTAAAGGGCAGGCTATGGCGCTTAAGTCTGCCAAACACATATTGGATGTTCACCACCAGTGGTGATCCGCACTTAGTTTCTGCGTCTGAAACGCTTCCAACACTGAGAGGAAGTGTGCTTTAGGAGGGCTACACTGGAGTTTTACGTCTGTTAAAGTAGGAAGCTTTGGGGTCTGACTCTGTGGTAATCGCAGTAGACGCACATAGCTTTCCAGTGTCCGACGTCTAACCGTTGGACTATAGCAAGTTCTGTGTAAGGGAAACTCCTTCATGCGGAATGTCACTTCTCACAGTGTCTTTCCAGTGGAGGAAAGAAGATAGAACAAGGACGGACCGAGAGACAGTTGCAAACCGTGAGTCAAGTACAGGGTAAGGCACATAGGACTCTATGATGCATACTGGAATTACAACACCGGAGATGTTCCACAGTGTCTACCTCTTCTCAAAACACTTCCAATATATGAGGGAACTGTGCTACAGTAAGTTCTCACGACAGGGATGCATCTGTGCTCAGGTGAAAATTCTAGGATGTGTCTGGGGAGCAATCAGGAAGAGTCTCATACTGGCCCCTTAGAGGGGATGCGGAGGAAGGTATCTGCTCAGGGAACCTACTCAGGGGCGTACTCATTCATAACAGTGCTTCTCCTTGGAGGAATGAAGGTAGAACACGGACGGACTAGGGGCACATTAGATACTGTGAGTAAAAGGCAGGCTATGGCGCTTATGTCTGCCAAACACATATTGGATGTTCACTACCAGTGGTGATCGCATTTAGTTTATGCGTCTTAAACGCTTCCAACACTGAGAGGGAAGTGTGCTTTCGGAGGGATTCACTGCAGTGCTACGTCTGTTAAAGAAGGAAGCTTTTGGGACTGACTCTGTGGTAACCGCAATAGGCGCACATAGCTTTCCAGGCTCCAACGTCTAACCGTTGCACTCTAGCAAGTTCTGTGTAAGGGAAACTCCTTCATGCAGAATGTCACTTCTCACAGTGTCATTCCAGTGGAGGAAAGAAGATAGAACAAGGACGGAGCAGAGAGAATGTTACAACCCGTAGGTGAAGGAAAGGGTAAGGCACTTAGGCCTCTATGATGCATACTGGAAGTTCAACACATGGGATGTTCCACAGTGTCTACCACTTCTCAAAACACTTCCAATATATGAAGGAGTTGTGCTACAGTAACTTCTCACGACAGGGAAGCGTCTGTGCTCAGTTGGAAAGTGTAGGACGTGTCTGTGTAGCAATTTTGAAGTGTCTCATACAGGCCCCTTAGAGGGGTTTCGGAGGAAGGTATCTGCTCTGGGAACCTACTTCAGGTGCGCACTCATTCATAACAGTGTTTCTCCTTTGAGGATGAAGATAAAACAGGGAAGGACTACGGGCACATTAGGTACTGTGAGTAAAGGGCAGGCTATGGCGCTTACCCTCCAAACACATATTGGATGTTCACCACCATTGGTAATCCGCACTTAGTTTCTGCGTCTAAAACGCTTCCAACACTGAGAGGGAAGTGTGCTTTAGGAGGGATTCACTGCAGTGTTACGTCTGTTAAAGAAGGAAACTTTGGGGAATTACTCTGTGGTAACCGCAATAGGCGTACATAGCTTTCCATTCAAAGTCGTCTAACCGTTGGACTATAGCAAGTTCTGTTTAAGGGAAACTCCTTCAGGTGGATAGCACTTCTCACAGTGTCTTCAAGTGGAGAAAAGAAGATAGAACAAGGACGGAGCAGAGAGAATGTTGCAAACCGTGCGTGAAGTACAGGGTAAGTCAATTAGGCCTCTATGATGCCTACTGGAAGTTCAACACTTGGGATGTTCCACAGTGTCTAACACTTCTCAAAACACTTCCAATATATGAGAGAACTGTGCTAGAGTAAGTTCTCAAGACAGGGAAGCGTCTGCGCTCAGTTGGAAAGTGGAGGACGTGTCTGGGTAGCAATCATGAAGTGTCTCCTACAGGCCCCTTAGAGGAGATGCGGAGGAAGGTATCTGCTCTGGGAACCTACTTCAGGTGCGTACTCATTCATAACAGCGTTTCTCCTTTGAGGATGAAGATAGAACAGGGAAGGACTACGGGCACATTAGGTACTGTTAGTAAAGGGCAGGCTATGGCGCTTAGCCTGCCAAACACAAAATGGATGTTCACCACCAGTGGTGATCCGCACTTAGTTTCTGCGTCTAAAACGCTTCCAACACTGAGCGGGAAGTGTGCTTTAGGAGGGATTCACTGCAGTGTTACGTCTGTTAAAGAAGGAAGCTTTTGGGACTGACTCTGTGGTAACCGCATTAGACGCTCATAGCTTTCCAGTCTCAAACGTCTAACTGATAGACTATAGGAAGTTCTGTTTAAGGGAAACTCCTTCATGCGGAATGTTACTTCTCACAGTTTCTTTCCAGTGGAGGAAAGAAGATAGAACAAGGACGGACAGAGAGAACGTTGCAAACCGTGAGTCAAGTACAGGGTAAGGCACTTAGGCCTCTATGATGCATACTGGAATTACAACACCGGAGATGTTCCACAGTGTCTACCTCTTCTCAAAACACTTCCAATATATGAGGGAACTGTGATCCAGTAAGTTCTCACCACAGGGATGCATCTGTGCTCAGTTGAGAACTCTAGGACATGTCTGGGTAGCAATCATGAAGTGTCTCATACAGGCCCCTTAGAGGGGATGCGTAGGAAGGTATCTGCTCAGGGAACCTATTTCAGGTGCGTACTCATTCATAACAGTGCTTCTCTTTGGAGGAATGAAGGTAGAACACGGACGGACTAGGGGCACATTAGGTACTGTGAGTAAAGGGCAGGCTATGGCGCTTAAGCCTGCCAAACACATATTGGATGTTCACCATAAGTGGTGATCCGCACTTAGTTTCTGCGTCTAAAACGCTTCCAACACTGAGAGGGATGTTTGATTTAGGAGGGATTCACTGCAGTGTTACGTCTGTTAAAGAAGGATGCTTTTGGGACTGACTCTGTTGTAACCGCAATAGACGCACATAGCTTGCCAGTCTCCAACGTCTATCCGTTGGACTACAGCAAGTTCTCTTTAAGGGAAACTCCTTCATGCGGAATGTCACTTCACACAGTGTCTTTCCAGTGGAGGAAAGAAGATAGAACAAGGATGGAGCAGAGAGAACGTTGCAACCCGTGAGTGAAGTACAGGGTAATGCACTTAGGCCTCTATTATGCATACTGGAGATTCAACACCAGAGATGTTCCACAGTGTCTACCTCTGCTCAAAACACTTCCAATATATGAGGGAACTGTGCTACAGTAAGTTCTCACGACAGGGATGGTTCTGTGCTCAGTTGGAAACTCTAGGACGTGTCTGGGTAGCAATCATGAAGTGTCTCATACAGACCCCATAGAGGGGATGCGAAGGAAGGTATCTGCTCAGGGAACCTACTACACTTGTGTATTCATTCATAACAGCAATTCTCCTTTGAGGAATGAAGATAGAACAGTTAAGGAGTACGGGCACATTAGGTACTGTGAGTAAATGGCAGGCTATGGCGCTTAAGCCGCCAAACACATATTTGATGTTCCCCACGAGTGGTGATCCGCACTTGGTTTCTGCGTCCAAAACGCTACCAGTACTGAGAGCGAAGTGTGCTTTAGGTGTAATTCATTTCAGTCTTACGTCTGTTAAAGAAGGAAGCTTTGGGACTGACTCTGTGGTAACCGCAATAGGCGCACATAGCTCTCCATTCACAGATGTATAACAGTGGGACTATAGCAAGTTCTTTTTAAGGGAAACTCCTTCAGTCGGATAGTCACTTCTCACAGTGTCTTTCCACTGGAGGAAAGAAGATAGAACAAGGACGGTCAGAGAGAACGTTGCAAACCGTGAGTCAAGTACAGGGTAAGGCAATTAGGCCTCTACGAGGCATACAGGAATTACAACAGCGGAGGTGTTCCACAGTGTCTACCTCTGCTCAAAACACTTCCAATATATGAGGGAACTGTGCTACAGTAAGTTCTCACGACAG
Source organism: Neogale vison (assembly GCF_020171115.1). Lineage (NCBI taxonomy): Eukaryota > Metazoa > Chordata > Mammalia > Carnivora > Mustelidae > Neogale > Neogale vison. The sequence continues at coordinate 550,408 of NW_025334895.1, read as the reverse complement.
GGATGCATCTGTGCTCAGGTGGAAACTCTAGGATGTGTCTGGGGAGCAATCATGAAGTGTCTCATACAGGCCCCTTAGAGGGGATGCGAAGGAAGGTATCTGCTCAGGGAACCTACTTCAGGGGCGTACTCATTCATAACAGTGCTCCTCCTTGGAGGAATGAAGGTAGAACACGGACGGACTACGGGCACATTAGGTACTGTGAGTAAAGGGCAGGCTATGGCGCATAAGTCTGCCAAACACATATTGGATGTTCACCACCAGTGGTGATCCGCACTTAGTTTCTGCGTCTGAAACGCTTCCAACACTGAGAGGGAAGTGTGCTTTAGGAGGGCTTCACTGGAGTTTTACGTCTGTTAAAGTAGGAAGCTTTGGGGTCTGACTCTGTGGTAATCGCAGTAGACGCACATAGCTTTCCAGTGTCCGACGTCTAACCGTTGGACTATAGCAAGTTCTGTGTAAGGGAAACTCCTTCATGCGGAATGTCACTTCTCACAGTGTCTTTCCAGTGGAGGAAAGAAGATAGAACAAGGACGGACCGAGAGACAGTTGCAAACCGTGAGTCAAGTACAGGGTAAGGCACATAGGACTCTATGATGCATACTGGAATTACAACACCGGAGATGTTCCACAGTGTCTACCTCTTCTCAAAACACTTCCAATATATGAGGGAACTGTGCTACAGTAAGTTCTCACGACAGGGATGCATCTGTGCTCAGGTGAAAATTCTAGGATGTGTCTGGGGAGCAATCAGGAAGAGTCTCATACTGGCCCCTTAGAGGGGATGCGGAGGAAGGTATCTGCTCAGGGAACCTACTTCAGGGGCGTACTCATTCATAACAGTGCTTCTCCTTGGAGGAATGAAGGTAGAACACGGACGGACTAGGGGCACATTAGATACTGTGAGTAAAAGGCAGGCTATGGCTCTTATGTCTGCCAAACACATATTGGATGTTCACTACCAGTGGTGATCCGCATTTAGTTTATGCGTCTTAAACGCTTCCAACACTGAGAGGGAAGTGTGCTTTCGGAGGGATTCACTGCAGTGCTACGTCTGTTAAAGAAGGAAGCTTTTGGGACTGACTCTGTGGTAACCGCAATAGGCGCACATAGCTTTCCAGGCTCCAACGTCTAACCGTTGCACTCTAGCAAGTTCTGTGTAAGGGAAACTCCTTCATGCAGAATGTCACTTCTCACAGTGTCATTCCAGTGGAGGAAAGAAGATAGAACAAGGACGGAGCAGAGAGAATGTTACAACCCGTAGGTGAAGGAAAGGGTAAGGCACTTAGGCCTCTATGATGCATACTGGAAGTTCAACACATGGGATGTTCCACAGTGTCTACCACTTCTCAAAACACTTCCAATATATGAAGGAGCTGTGCTACAGTAACTTCTCACGACAGGGAAGCGTCTGTGCTCAGTTGGAAAGTGTAGGACGTGTCTGTGTAGCAATTTTGAAGTGTCTCATACAGGCCCCTTAGAGGGGTTTCGGAGGAAGGTATCTGCTCTGGGAACCTACTTCAGGTGCGCACTCATTCATAACAGTGTTTCTCCTTTGAGGATGAAGATAAAACAGGGAAGGACTACGGGCACATTAGGTACTGTGAGTAAAGGGCAGGCTATGGCGCTTACCCTCCAAACACATATTGGATGTTCACCACCATTGGTAATCCGCACTTAGTTTCTGCGTCTAAAACGCTTCCAACACTGAGAGGGAAGTGTGCTTTAGGAGGGATTCACTGCAGTGTTACGTCTGTTAAAGAAGGAAGCTTTGGGGAATTACTCTGTGGTAACCGCAATAGGCGTACATAGCTTTCCATTCAAAGTCGTCTAACCGTTGGACTATAGCAAGTTCTGTTTAAGGGAAACTCCTTCAGGTGGATAGCACTTCTCACAGTGTCTTCAAGTGGAGAAAAGAAGATAGAACAAGGACGGAGCAGAGAGAATGTTGCAAACCGTGCGTGAAGTACAGGGTAAGTCAATTAGGCCTCTAAGATGCCTACTGGAAGTTCAACACTTGGGATGTTCCACAGTGTCTAACACTTCTCAAAACACTTCCAATATATGAGAGAACTGTGCTAGAGTAAGTTCTCACGACAGGGAAGCGTCTGCGCTCAGTTGGAAAGTGGAGGACGTGTCTGGGTAGCAATCATGAAGTGTCTCCTACAGGCCCCTTAGAGGAGATGCGGAGGAAGGTATCTGCTCTGGGAACCTACTTCAGGTGCGTACTCATTCATAACAGCGTTTCTCCTTTGAGGATGAAGATAGAACAGGGAAGGACTACGGGCACATTAGGTACTGTTAGTAAAGGGCAGGCTATGGCGCTTAGCCTGCCAAACACAAAATGGATGTTCACCACCAGTGGTGATCCGCACTTAGTTTCTGCGTCTAAAACGCTTCCAACACTGAGCGGGAAGTGTGCTTTAGGAGGGATTCACTGCAGTGTTACGTCTGTTAAAGAAGGAAGCTTTTGGGACTGACTCTGTGGTAACCGCATTAGACGCTCATAGCTTTCCAGTCTCAAACGTCTAACTGATAGACTATAGGAAGTTCTGTTTAAGGGAAACTCCTTCATGCGGAATGTTACTTCTCACAGTTTCTTTCCAGTGGAGGAAAGAAGATAGAACAAGGACGGACAGAGAGAACGTTGCAAACCGTGAGTCAAGTACAGGGTAAGGCACTTAGGCCTCTATGATGCATACTGGAATTACAACACCGGAGATGTTCCACAGTGTCTACCTCTTCTCAAAACACTTCCAATATATGAGGGAACTGTGATCCAGTAAGTTCTCACCACAGGGATGCATCTGTGCTCAGTTGAGAACTCTAGGACATGTCTGGGTAGCAATCATGAAGTGTCTCATACAGGCCCCTTAGAGGGGATGCGTAGGAAGGTATCTGCTCAGGGAACCTATTTCAGGTGCGTACTCATTCATAACAGTGCTTCTCTTTGGAGGAATGAAGGTAGAACACGGACGGACTAGGGGCACATTAGGTACTGTGAGTAAAGGGCAGGCTATGGCGCTTAAGCCTGCCAAACACATATTGGATGTTCACCATAAGTGGTGATCCGCACTTAGTTTCTGCGTCTAAAACGCTTCCAACACTGAGAGGGATGTTTGATTTAGGAGGGATTCACTGCAGTGTTACGTCTGTTAAAGAAGGATGCTTTTGGGACTGACTCTGTTGTAACCGCAATAGACGCACATAGCTTGCCAGTCTCCAACGTCTATCCGTTGGACTACAGCAAGTTCTCTTTAAGGGAAACTCCTTCATGCGGAATGTCACTTCACACAGTGTCTTTCCAGTGGAGGAAAGAAGATAGAACAAGGATGGAGCAGAGAGAACGTTGCAACCCGTGAGTGAAGTACAGGGTAATGCACTTAGGCCTCTATTATGCATACTGGAGATTCAACACCAGAGATGTTCCACAGTGTCTACCTCTTCTCAAAACACTTCCAATATATGAGGGAACTGTGCTACAGTAAGTTCTCACGACAGGGATGGTTCTGTGCTCAGTTGGAAACTCTAGGACGTGTCTGGGTAGCAATCATGAAGTGTCTCATACAGACCCCATAGAGGGGATGCGAAGGAAGGTATCTGCTCAGGGAACCTACTACACTTGTGTATTCATTCATAACAGCTTTTCTCCTTTGAGGAATGAAGATAGAACAGTTAAGGACTACGGGCACATTAGGTACTGTGAGTAAATGGCAGGCTATGGCGCTTAAGCCGCCAAACACATATTTGATGTTCCCCACGAGTGGTGATCCGCACTTGGTTTCTGCGTCCAAAACGCTACCAGTACTGAGAGCGAAGTGTGCTTTAGGTGTAATTCATTTCAGTCTTACGTCTGTTAAAGAAGGAAGCTTTGGGACTGACTCTGTGGTAACCGCAATAGGCGCACATAGCTCTCCATTCACAGACGTCTAACAGTGGGACTATAGCAAGTTCTTTTTAAGGGAAACTCCTTCAGTCGGATAGTCACTTCTCACAGTGTCTTTCCACTGGAGGAAAGAAGATAGAACAAGGACGGTCAGAGAGAACGTTGCAAACCGTGAGTCAAGTACAGGGTAAGGCAATTAGGCCTCTATGAGGCATACAGGAATTACAACAGCGGAGGTGTTCCACAGTGTCTACCTCTGCTCAAAACACTTCCAATATATGAGGGAACTGTGCTACAGTAAGTTCTCACGACAGGGATGCATCTGTGCTCAGATGGAAACTCTAGGATGTGTCTGGGGAACAATCATGAAGTGTCTCATAGAGGCCCCTTAGAGGGGATGCGAAGGAAGGTATCTGCTCAGGGAACCTACTTCAGGGGCGTACTCATTCATAACAGTGCTCCTCCTTGGAGGAATGAAGGTAGAACACGGACGGACTACGGGCACATTAGGTACTGTGAGTAAAGGGCAGGCTATGGCGCTTAAGTCTGCCAAACACATATTGGATGTTCACCACCAGTGGTGATCCGCACTTAGTTTCTGCGTCTGAAACGCTTCCAACACTGAGAGGGAAGTGTGCTTTAGGAGGGCTTCACTGGAGTTTTACGTCTGTTAAAGTAGGAAGCTTTGGGGTCTGACTCTGTGGTAATCGCAGTAGACGCACATAGCTTTCCAGTCTCCGACGTCTAACCGTTGGACTATAGCAAGTTCTGTGTAAGGGAAACTCCTTCATGTGGAATGTCACTTCTCACAGTGTCTTTCCAGTGGAGGAAAGAAGATAGAACAAGGACGGACCGAGAGACAGTTGCAAACCGTGAGTCAAGTACAGGGTAAGGCACATAGGACTCTATGATGCATACTGGAATTACAACACCGGAGATGTTCCACAGTGTCTACCTCTTCTCAAAACACTTCCAATATATGAGGGAACTGTGCTACAGTAAGTTCTCACGACAGGGATGCATCTGTGCTCAGGTGAAAATTCTAGGATGTGTCTGGGGAGCAATCAGGAAGAGTCTCATACTGGCCCCTTAGAGGGGATGCGGAGGAAGGTATCTGCTCAGGGAACCTACTTCAGGGGCGTACTCATTCATAACAGTGCTTCTCCTTGGAGGAATGAAGGTAGAACACGGACGGACTAGGGGCACATTAGATACTGTGAGTAAAAGGCAGGCTATGGCGCTTAAGTCTGCCAAACACATATTGGATGTTCACTACCAGTGGTGATCCGCATTTAGTTTATGCGTCTAAAACGCTTCCAACACTGAGAGGGAAGTGTGCTTTCAGAGGGATTCACTGCAGTGCTACGTCTGTTAAAGAAGGAAGCTTTTGGGACTGACTCTGTGGTAACCGCAATAGGCGCACATAGCTTTCCAGGCTCCAACGTCTAACCGTTGCACTCTAGCAAGTTCTGTGTAAGGGAAACTCCTTCATGCAGAATGTCACTTCTCACAGTGTCATTCCAGTGGAGGAAAGAAGATAGAACAAGGACGGAGCAGAGAGAATGTTACAACCCGTAGGTGAAGGAAAGGGTAAGGCACTTAGGCCTCTATGATGCATACTGGAAGTTCAACACATGGGGTGTTCCACAGTGTCTAACACTTCTCAAAACACTTCCAATATATGAGAGAACTGTGCTAGAGTAAGTTCTCACGACAGGGAAGCGTCTGCGCTCAGTTGGAAAGTGGAGGACGTGTCTGGGTAGCAATCATGAAGTGTCTCCTACAGGCCCCTTAGAGGAGATGCGGAGGAAGGTATCTGCTCTGGGAACCTACTTCAGGTGCGTACTCATTCATAACAGCGTTTCTCCTTTGAGGATGAAGATAGAACAGGGAAGGACTACGGGCACATTAGGTACTGTTAGTAAAGGGCAGGCTATGGCGCTTAGCCTGCCAAACACAAAATGGATGTTCACCACCAGTGGTGATCCGCACTTAGTTTCTGCGTCTAAAACGCTTCCAACACTGAGCGGGAAGTGTGCTTTAGGAGGGATTCACTGCAGTGTTACGTCAGTTAAAGAAGGAAGCTTTTGGGACTGACTCTGTGGTAACCGCATTAGACGCTCATAGCTTTCCAGTCTCAAACGTCTAACTGATAGACTATAGGAAGTTCTGTTTAAGGGAAACTCCTTCATGCGGAATGTTACTTCTCACAGTTTCTTTCCAGTGGAGGAAAGAAGATAGAACAAGGACGGACAGAGAGAACGTTGCAAACCGTGAGTCAAGTACAGGGTAAGGCACTTAGGCCTCTATGATGCATACTGGAATTACAACACCGGAGATGTTCCACAGTGTCAACCTCTTCTCAAAACACTTCCAATATATGAGGGAACTGTGATCCAGTAAGTTCTCACCACAGGGATGCATCTGTGCTCAGTTGAGAACTCTAGGACATGTCTGGGTAGCAATCATGAAGTGTCTCATACAGGCCCCTTAGAGGGGATGCGTAGGAAGGTATCTGCTCAGGGAACCTATTTCAGGTGCGTAATCATTCATAACAGTGCTTCTCTTTGGAGGAATGAAGGTAGAACACGGACGGACTAGGGGCACATTAGGTACTGTGAGTAAAGGGCAGGCTATGGCGCTTAAGCCTGCCAAACACATATTGGATGTTCACCATAAGTGGTGATCCGCACTTAGTTTCTGCGTCTAAAACGCTTCCAACACTGAGAGGGATGTTTGATTTAGGAGGGATTCACTGCAGTGTTACGTCTGTTAAAGAAGGATGCTTTTGGGACTGACTCTGTTGTAACCGCAATAGACGCACATAGCTTGCCAGTCTCCAACGTCTATCCGTTGGACTACAGCAAGTTCTCATTAAGGGAAACTCCTTCATGCGGAATGTCACTTCACACAGTGTCTTTCCAGTGGAGGAAAGAAGATAGAACAAGGATGGAGCAGAGAGAACGTTGCAACCCGTGAGTGAAGTACAGGGTAATGCACTTAGGCCTCTATTATGCATACTGGAGATTCAACACCAGAGATGTTCCACAGTGTCTACCTCTTCTCAAAACACTTCCAATATATGAGGGAACTGTGCTACAGTAAGTTCTCACGACAGGGATGGTTCTGTGCTCAGTTGGAAACTCTAGGACGTGTCTGGGTAGCAATCATGAAGTGTCTCATACAGACCCCATAGAGGGGATGCGAAGGAAGGTATCTGCTCAGGGAACCTACTACACTTGTGTATTCATTCATAACAGCTATTCTCCTTTGAGGAATGAAGATAGAACAGTTAAGGAGTACGGGCACATTAGGTACTGTGAGTAAATGGCAGGCTATGGCGCTTAAGCCGCCAAACACATATTTGATGTTCCCCACGAGTGGTGATCCGCACTTGGTTTCTGCGTCCAAAACGCTACCAGTACTGAGAGCGAAGTGTGCTTTAGGTGTAATTCATTTCAGTCTTACGTCTGTTAAAGAAGGAAGCTTTGGGACTGACTCTGTGGTAACCGCAATAGGCGCACATAGCTCTCCATTCACAGATGTATAACAGTGGGACTATAGCAAGTTCTTTTTAAGGGAAACTCCTTCAGTCGGATAGTCACTTCTCACAGTGTCTTTCCACTGGAGGAAAGAAGATAGAACAAGGACGGTCAGAGAGAACGTTGCAAACCGTGAGTCAAGTACAGGGTAAGGCAATTAGGCCTCTACGAGGCATACAGGAATTACAACAGCGGAGGTGTTCCACAGTGTCTACCTCTGCTCAAAACACTTCCAATATATGAGGGAACTGTGCTACAGTAAGTTCTCACGACAGGGATGCATCTGTGCTCAGGTGCAAACTCTAGGATGTGTCTGGGGAGCAATCATGAAGTGTCTCATACAGGCCCCTTAGAGGGGATGCGAAGGAAGGTATCTGCTCAGGGAACCTACTTCAGGGGCGTACTCATTCATAACAGTGCTCCTCCTTGGAGGAATGAAGGTAGAACACGGACGGACTACGGGCACATTAGGTACTGTGAGTAAAGGGCAGGCTATGGCGCTTAAGTCTGCCAAACACATATTGGATGTTCACCACCAGTGGTGATCCGCACTTAGTTTCTGCGTCTGAAACGCTTCCAACACTGAGAGGGAAGTGTGCTTTAGGAGGGCTTCACTGGAGTTTTACGTCTGTTAAAGTAGGAAGCTTTGGGGTCTGACTCTGTGGTAATCGCAGTAGACGCACATAGCTTTCCAGTCTCCGACGTCTAACCGTTGGACTATAGCAAGTTCTGTGTAAGGGAAACTCCTTCATGCGGAATGTCACTTCTCACAGTGTCTTTCCAGTGGAGGAAAGAAGATAGAACAAGGACGGACCGAGAGACAGTTGCAAACCGTGAGTCAAGTACAGGGTAAGGCACATAGGACTCTATGATGCATACTGGAATTACAACACCGGAGATGTTCCACAGTGTCTACCTCTTCTCAAAACACTTCCAATATATGAGGGAACTGTGCTACAGTAAGTTCTCACGACAGGGATGCATCTGTGCTCAGGTGAAAATTCTAGGATGTGTCTGGGGAGCAATCAGGAAGAGTCTCATACTGGCCCCTTAGAGGGGATGAGGAGGAAGGTATCTGCTCAGGGAACCTACTTCAGGGGCGTACTCATTCATAACAGTGCTTCTCCTTGGAGGAATGAAGGTAGAACACGGACGGACTAGGTGCACATTAGATACTGTGAGTAAAAGGCAGGCTATGGCGCTTAAGTCTGCCAAACACATATTGGATGTTCACTACCAGTGGTGATCCGCATTTAGTTTATGCGTCTTAAACGCTTCCAACACTGAGAGGGAAGTGTGCTTTCGGAGGGATTCACTGCAGTGCTACGTCTGTTAAAGAAGGAAGCTTTTGGGACTGACTCTGTGGTAACCGCAATAGGCGCACATAGCTTTCCAGGCTCCAACGTCTAACCGTTGCACTCTAGCAAGTTCTGTGTAAGGGAAACTCCTTCATGCAGAATGTCACTTCTCACAGTGTCATTCCAGTGGAGGAAAGAAGATAGAACAAGGACGGAGCAGAGAGAATGTTACAACCCGTAGGTCAAGGAAAGGGTAAGGCACTTAGGCCTCTATGATGCATACTGGAAGTTCAACACATGGGATGTTCCACAGTGTCTACCACTTCTCAAAACACTTCCAATATATGAAGGAGCTGTGCTACAGTAACTTCTCACGACAGGGAAGCGTCTGTGCTCAGTTGGAAAGTGTAGGACGTGTCTGTGTAGCAATTTTGAAGTGTCTCATACAGGCCCCTTAGAGGGGTTTCGGAGGAAGGTATCTGCTCTGGGAACCTACTTCAGGTGCGCACTCATTCATAACAGTGTTTCTCCTTTGAGGATGAAGATAAAACAGGGAAGGACTACGGGCACATTAGGTACTGTGAGTAAAGGGCAGGCTATGGCGCTTACCCTCCAAACACATATTGGATGTTCACCACCATTGGTAATCCGCACTTAGTTTCTGCGTCTAAAACGCTTCCAACACTGAGAGGGAAGTGTGCTTTAGGAGGGATTCACTGCAGTGTTACGTCTGTTAAAGAAGGAAGCTTTGGGGAATTACTCTGTGGTAACCGCAATAGGCGTACATAGCTTTCCATTCAAAGTCGTCTAACCGTTGGACTATAGCAAGTTCTGTTTAAGGGAAACTCCTTCAGGTGGATAGCACTTCTCACAGTGTCTTCAAGTGGAGAAAAGAAGATAGAACAAGGACGGAGCAGAGAGAATGTTGCAAACCGTGCGTGAAGTACAGGGTAAGTCAATTAGGCCTCTATGATGCCTACTGGAAGTTCAACACTTGGGATGTTCCACAGTGTCTAACACTTCTCAAAACACTTCCAATATATGAGAGAACTGTGCTAGAGTAAGTTCTCACGACAGGGAAGCGTCTGCGCTCAGTTGGAAAGTGGAGGACGTGTCTGGGTAGCAATCATGAAGTGTCTCCTACAGGCCCCTTAGAGGAGATGCGGAGGAAGGTATCTGCTCTGGGAACCTACTTCAGGTGCGTACTCATTCATAACAGCGTTTCTCCTTTGAGGATGAAGATAGAACAGGGAAGGACTACGGGCACATTAGGTACTGTTAGTAAAGGGCAGGCTATGGCGCTTAGCCTGCCAAACACAAAATGGATGTTCACCACCAGTGGTGATCCGCACTTAGTTTCTGCGTCTAAAACGCTTCCAACACTGAGCGGGAAGTGTGCTTTAGGAGGGATTCACTGCAGTGTTACGTCTGTTAAAGAAGGAAGCTTTTGGGACTGACTCTGTGGTAACCGCATTAGACGCTCATAGCTTTCCAGTCTCAAACGTCTAACTGATAGACTATAGGAAGTTCTGTTTAAGGGAAACTCCTTCATGCGGAATGTTACTTCTCACAGTTTCTTTCCAGTGGAGGAAAGAAGATAGAACAAGGACGGACAGAGAGAACGTTGCAAACCGTGAGTCAAGTACAGGGTAAGGCACTTAGGCCTCTATGATGCATACTGGAATTACAACACCGGAGATGTTCCACAGTGTCTACCTCTTCTCAAAACACTTCCAATATATGAGGGAACTGTGATCCAGTAAGTTCTCACCACAGGGATGCATCTGTGCTCAGTTGAGAACTCTAGGACATGTCTGGGTAGCAATCATGAAGTGTCTCATACAGGCCCCTTAGAGGGGATGCGTAGGAAGGTATCTGCTCAGGGAACCTATTTCAGGTGCGTACTCATTCATAACAGTGCTTCTCTTTGGAGGAATGAAGGTAGAACACGGACGGACTAGGGGCACATTAGGTACTGTGAGTAAAGGGCAGGCTATGGCGCTTAAGCCTGCCAAACACATATTGGATGTTCACCATAAGTGGTGATCCGCACTTAGTTTCTGCGTCTAAAACGCTTCCAACACTGAGAGGGATGTTTGATTTAGGAGGGATTCACTGCAGTGTTACGTCTGTTAAAGAAGGATGCTTTTGGGACTGACTCTGTTGTAACCGCAATAGACGCACATAGCTTGCCAGTCTCCAACGTCTATCCGTTGGACTACAGCAAGTTCTCTTTAAGGGAAACTCCTTCATGCGGAATGTCACTTCACACAGTGTCTTTCCAGTGGAGGAAAGAAGATAGAACAAGGATGGAGCAGAGAGAACGTTGCAACCCGTGAGTGAAGTACAGGGTAATGCACTTAGGCCTCTATTATGCATACTGGAGATTCAACACCAGAGATGTTCCACAGTGTCTACCTCTGCTCAAAACACTTCCAATATATGAGGGAACTGTGCTACAGTAAGTTCTCACGACAGGGATGGTTCTGTGCTCAGTTGGAAACTCTAGGACGTGTCTGGGTAGCAATCATGAAGTGTCTCATACAGACCCCATAGAGGGGATGCGAAGGAAGGTATCTGCTCAGGGAACCTACTACACTTGTGTATTCAGTCATAACAGCAATTCTCCTTTGAGGAATGAAGATAGAACAGTTAAGGAGTACGGGCACATTAGGTACTGTGAGTAAATGGCAGGCTATGGCGCTTAAGCCGCCAAACACATATTTGATGTTCCCCACGAGTGGTGATCCGCACTTGGTTTCTGCGTCCAAAACGCTACCAGTACTGAGAGCGAAGTGTGCTTTAGGTGTAATTCATTTCAGTCTTACGTCTGTTAAAGAAGGAAGCTTTGGGACTGACTCTGTGGTAACCGCAATAGGCGCACATAGCTCTCCATTCACAGATGTATAACAGTGGGACTATAGCAAGTTCTTTTTAAGGGAAACTCCTTCAGTCGGATAGTCACTTCTCACAGTGTCTTTCCACTGGAGGAAAGAAGATAGAACAAGGACGGTCAGAGAGAACGTTGCAAACCGTGAGTCAAGTACAGGGTAAGGCAATTAGGCCTCTACGAGGCATACAGGAATTACAACAGCGGAGGTGTTCCACAGTGTCTACCTCTGCTCAAAACACTTCCAATATATGAGGGAACTGTGCTACAGTAAGTTCTCACGACAGGGATGCATCTGTGCTCAGGTGGAAACTCTAGGATGTGTCTGGGGAGCAATCATGAAGTGTCTCATACAGGCCCCTTAGAGGGGATGCGAAGGAAGGTATCTGCTCAGGGAACCTACTTCAGGGGCGTACTCATTCATAACAGTGCTCCTCCTTGGAGGAATGAAGGTAGAACACGGACGGACTACGGGCACATTAGGTACTGTGAGTAAAGGGCAGGCTATGGCGCTTAAGTCTGCCAAACACATATTGGATGTTCACCACCAGTGGTGATCCGCACTTAGTTTCTGCGTCTGAAACGCTTCCAACACTGAGAGGGAAGTGTGCTTTAGGAGGGCTACACTGGAGTTTTACGTCTGTTAAAGTAGGAAGCTTTGGGGTCTGACTCTGTGGTAATCGCAGTAGACGCACATAGCTTTCCAGTGTCCGACGTCTAACCGTTGGACTATAGCAAGTTCTGTGTAAGGGAAACTCCTTCATGCGGAATGTCACTTCTCACAGTGTCTTTCCAGTGGAGGAAAGAAGATAGAACAAGGACGGACCGAGAGACAGTTGCAAACCGTGAGTCAAGTACAGGGTAAGGCACATAGGACTCTATGATGCATACTGGAATTACAACACCGGAGATGTTCCACAGTGTCTACCTCTTCTCAAAACACTTCCAATATATGAGGGAACTGTGCTACAGTAAGTTCTCACGACAGGGATGCATCTGTGCTCAGGTGAAAATTCTAGGATGTGTCTGGGGAGCAATCAGGAAGAGTCTCATACTGGCCCCTTAGAGGGGATGCGGAGGAAGGTATCTGCTCAGGGAACCTACTTCAGGGGCGTACTCATTCATAACAGTGCTTCTCCTTGGAGGAATGAAGGTAGAACACGGACGGACTAGGGGCACATTAGATACTGTGAGTAAAAGGCAGGCTATGGCGCTTATGTCTGCCAAACACATATTGGATGTTCACTACCAGTGGTGATCCGCATTTAGTTTATGCGTCTTAAACGCTTCCAACACTGAGAGGGAAGTGTGCTTTCGGAGGGATTCACTGCAGTGCTACGTCTGTTAAAGAAGGAAGCTTTTGGGACTGACTCTGTGGTAACCGCAATAGGCGCACATAGCTTTCCAGGCTCCAACGTCTAACCGTTGCACTCTAGCAAGTTCTGTGTAAGGGAAACTCCTTCATGCAGAATGTCACTTCTCACAGTGTCATTCCAGTGGAGGAAAGAAGATAGAACAAGGACGGAGCAGAGAGAATGTTACAACCCGTAGGTGAAGGAAAGGGTAAGGCACTTAGGCCTCTATGATGCATACTGGAAGTTCAACACATGGGATGTTCCACAGTGTCTACCACTTCTCAAAACACTTCCAATATATGAAGGAGTTGTGCTACAGTAACTTCTCACGACAGGGAAGCGTCTGTGCTCAGTTGGAAAGTGTAGGACGTGTCTGTGTAGCAATTTTGAAGTGTCTCATACAGGCCCCTTAGAGGGGTTTCGGAGGAAGGTATCTGCTCTGGGAACCTACTTCAGGTGCGCACTCATTCATAACAGTGTTTCTCCTTTGAGGATGAAGATAAAACAGGGAAGGACTACGGGCACATTAGGTACTGTGAGTAAAGGGCAGGCTATGGCGCTTACCCTCCAAACACATATTGGATGTTCACCACCATTGGTAATCCGCACTTAGTTTCTGCGTCTAAAACGCTTCCAACACTGAGAGGGAAGTGTGCTTTAGGAGGGATTCACTGCAGTGTTACGTCTGTTAAAGAAGGAAGCTTTGGGGAATTACTCTGTGGTAACCGCAATAGGCGTACATAGCTTTCCATTCAAAGTCGTCTAACCGTTGGACTATAGCAAGTTCTGTTTAAGGGAAACTCCTTCAGGTGGATAGCACTTCTCACAGTGTCTTCAAGTGGAGAAAAGAAGATAGAACAAGGACGGAGCAGAGAGAATGTTGCAAACCGTGCGTGAAGTACAGGGTAAGTCAATTAGGCCTCTATGATGCCTACTGGAAGTTCAACACTTGGGATGTTCCACAGTGTCTAACACTTCTCAAAACACTTCCAATATATGAGAGAACTGTGCTAGAGTAAGTTCTCAAGACAGGGAAGCGTCTGCGCTCAGTTGGAAAGTGGAGGACGTGTCTGGGTAGCAATCATGAAGTGTCTCCTACAGGCCCCTTAGAGGAGATGCGGAGGAAGGTATCTGCTCTGGGAACCTACTTCAGGTGCGTACTCATTCATAACAGCGTTTCTCCTTTGAGGATGAAGATAGAACAGGGAAGGACTACGGGCACATTAGGTACTGTTAGTAAAGGGCAGGCTATGGCGCTTAGCCTGCCAAACACAAAATGGATGTTCACCACCAGTGGTGATCCGCACTTAGTTTCTGCGTCTAAAACGCTTCCAACACTGAGCGGGAAGTGTGCTTTAGGAGGGATTCACTGCAGTGTTACGTCTGTTAAAGAAGGAAGCTTTTGGGACTGACTCTGTGGTAACCGCATTAGACGCTCATAGCTTTCCAGTCTCAAACGTCTAACTGATAGACTATAGGAAGTTCTGTTTAAGGGAAACTCCTTCATGCGGAATGTTACTTCTCACAGTTTCTTTCCAGTGGAGGAAAGAAGATAGAACAAGGACGGACAGAGAGAACGTTGCAAACCGTGAGTCAAGTACAGGGTAAGGCACTTAGGCCTCTATGATGCATACTGGAATTACAACACCGGAGATGTTCCACAGTGTCTACCTCTTCTCAAAACACTTCCAATATATGAGGGAACTGTGATCCAGTAAGTTCTCACCACAGGGATGCATCTGTGCTCAGTTGAGAACTCTAGGACATGTCTGGGTAGCAATCATGAAGTGTCTCATACAGGCCCCTTAGAGGGGATGCGTAGGAAGGTATCTGCTCAGGGAACCTATTTCAGGTGCGTACTCATTCATAACAGTGCTTCTCTTTGGAGGAATGAAGGTAGAACACGGACGGACTAGGGGCACATTAGGTACTGTGAGTAAAGGGCAGGCTATGGCGCTTAAGCCTGCCAAACACATATTGGATGTTCACCATAAGTGGTGATCCGCACTTAGTTTCTGCGTCTAAAACGCTTCCAACACTGAGAGGGATGTTTGATTTAGGAGGGATTCACTGCAGTGTTACGTCTGTTAAAGAAGGATGCTTTTGGGACTGACTCTGTTGTAACCGCAATAGACGCACATAGCTTGCCAGTCTCCAACGTCTATCCGTTGGACTACAGCAAGTTCTCTTTAAGGGAAACTCCTTCATGCGGAATGTCACTTCACACAGTGTCTTTCCAGTGGAGGAAAGAAGATAGAACAAGGATGGAGCAGAGAGAACGTTGCAACCCGTGAGTGAAGTACAGGGTAATGCACTTAGGCCTCTATTATGCATACTGGAGATTCAACACCAGAGATGTTCCACAGTGTCTACCTCTGCTCAAAACACTTCCAATATATGAGGGAACTGTGCTACAGTAAGTTCTCACGACAGGGATGGTTCTGTGCTCAGTTGGAAACTCTAGGACGTGTCTGGGTAGCAATCATGAAGTGTCTCATACAGACCCCATAGAGGGGATGCGAAGGAAGGTATCTGCTCAGGGAACCTACTACACTTGTGTATTCATTCATAACAGCAATTCTCCTTTGAGGAATGAAGATAGAACAGTTAAGGAGTACGGGCACATTAGGTACTGTGAGTAAATGGCAGGCTATGGCGCTTAAGCCGCCAAACACATATTTGATGTTCCCCACGAGTGGTGATCCGCACTTGGTTTCTGCGTCCAAAACGCTACCAGTACTGAGAGCGAAGTGTGCTTTAGGTGTAATTCATTTCAGTCTTACGTCTGTTAAAGAAGGAAGCTTTGGGACTGACTCTGTGGTAACCGCAATAGGCGCACATAGCTCTCCATTCACAGATGTATAACAGTGGGACTATAGCAAGTTCTTTTTAAGGGAAACTCCTTCAGTCGGATAGTCACTTCTCACAGTGTCTTTCCACTGGAGGAAAGAAGATAGAACAAGGACGGTCAGAGAGAACGTTGCAAACCGTGAGTCAAGTACAGGGTAAGGCAATTAGGCCTCTACGAGGCATACAGGAATTACAACAGCGGAGGTGTTCCACAGTGTCTACCTCTGCTCAAAACACTTCCAATATATGAGGGAACTGTGCTACAGTAAGTTCTCACGACAGGGATGCATCTGTGCTCAGGTGGAAACTCTAGGATGTGTCTGGGGAGCAATCATGAAGTGTCTCATACAGGCCCCTTAGAGGGGATGCGAAGGAAGGTATCTGCTCAGGGAACCTACTTCAGGGGCGTACTCATTCATAACAGTGCTCCTCCTTGGAGGAATGAAGGTAGAACACGGACGGACTACGGGCACATTAGGTACTGTGAGTAAAGGGCAGGCTATGGCGCTTAAGTCTGCCAAACACATATTGGATGTTCACCACCAGTGGTGATCCGCACTTAGTTTCTGCGTCTGAAACGCTTCCAACACTGAGAGGGAAGTGTGCTTTAGGAGGGCTTCACTGGAGTTTTACGTCTGTTAAAGTAGGAAGCTTTGGGGTCTGACTCTGTGGTAATCGCAGTAGACGCACATAGCTTTCCAGTGTCCGACGTCTAACCGTTGGACTATAGCAAGTTCTGTGTAAGGGAAACTCCTTCATGCGGAATGTCACTTCTCACAGTGTCTTTCCAGTGGAGGAAAGAAGATAGAACAAGGACGGACCGAGAGACAGTTGCAAACCGTGAGTCAAGTACAGGGTAAGGCACATAGGACTCTATGATGCATACTGGAATTACAACACCGGAGATGTTCCACAGTGTCTACCTCTTCTCAAAACACTTCCAATATATGAGGGAACTGTGCTACAGTAAGTTCTCACGACAGGGATGCATCTGTGCTCAGGTGAAAATTCTAGGATGTGTCTGGGGAGCAATCAGGAAGAGTCTCATACTGGCCCCTTAGAGGGGATGCGGAGGAAGGTATCTGCTCAGGGAACCTACTTCAGGGGCGTACTCATTCATAACAGTGCTTCTCCTTGGAGGAATGAAGGTAGAACACGGACGGACTAGGGGCACATTAGATACTGTGAGTAAAAGGCAGGCTATGGCTCTTATGTCTGCCAAACACATATTGGATGTTCACTACCAGTGGTGATCCGCATTTAGTTTATGCGTCTTAAACGCTTCCAACACTGAGAGGGAAGTGTGCTTTCGGAGGGATTCACTGCAGTGCTACGTCTGTTAAAGAAGGAAGCTTTTGGGACTGACTCTGTGGTAACCGCAATAGGCGCACATAGCTTTCCAGGCTCCAACGTCTAACCGTTGCACTCTAGCAAGTTCTGTGTAAGGGAAACTCCTTCATGCAGAATGTCACTTCTCACAGTGTCATTCCAGTGGAGGAAAGAAGATAGAACAAGGACGGAGCAGAGAGAATGTTACAACCCGTAGGTGAAGGAAAGGGTAAGGCACTTAGGCCTCTATGATGCATCCTGGAAGTTCAACACATGGGATGTTCCACAGTGTCTACCACTTCTCAAAACACTTCCAATATATGAAGGAGCTGTGCTACAGTAACTTCTCACGACAGGGAAGCGTCTGTGCTCAGTTGGAAAGTGTAGGACGTTGCTGTGTAGCAATTTTGAAGTGTCTCATACAGGCCCCTTAGAGGGGTTTCGGAGGAAGGTATCTGCTCTGGGAACCTACTTCAGGTGCGCACTCATTCATAACAGTGTTTCTCCTTTGAGGATGAAGATAAAACAGGGAAGGACTACGGGCACATTAGGTACTGTGAGTAAAGGGCAGGCTATGGCGCTTACCCTCCAAACACATATTGGATGTTCACCACCATTGGTAATCCGCACTTAGTTTCTGCGTCTAAAACGCTTCCAACACTGAGAGGGAAGTGTGCTTTAGGAGGGATTCACTGCAGTGTTACGTCTGTTAAAGAAGGAAGCTTTGGGGAATTACTCTGTGGTAACCGCAATAGGCGTACATAGCTTTCCATTCAAAGTCGTCTAACCGTTGGACTATAGCAAGTTCTGTTTAAGGGAAACTCCTTCAGGTGGATAGCACTTCTCACAGTGTCTTCAAGTGGAGAAAAGAAGATAGAACAAGGACGGAGCAGAGAGAATGTTGCAAACCGTGCGTGAAGTACAGGGTAAGTCAATTAGGCCTCTAAGATGCCTACTGGAAGTTCAACACTTGGGATGTTCCACAGTGTCTAACACTTCTCAAAACACTTCCAATATATGAGAGAACTGTGCTAGAGTAAGTTCTCACGACAGGGAAGCGTCTGCGCTCAGTTGGAAAGTGGAGGACGTGTCTGGGTAGCAATCATGAAGTGTCTCCTACAGGCCCCTTAGAGGAGATGCGGAGGAAGGTATCTGCTCTGGGAACCTACTTCAGGTGCGTACTCATTCATAACAGCGTTTCTCCTTTGAGGATGAAGATAGAACAGGGAAGGACTACGGGCACATTAGGTACTGTTAGTAAAGGGCAGGCTATGGCGCTTAGCCTGCCAAACACAAAATGGATGTTCACCACCAGTGGTGATCCGCACTTAGTTTCTGCGTCTAAAACGCTTCCAACACTGAGCGGGAAGTGTGCTTTAGGAGGGATTCACTGCAGTGTTACGTCTGTTAAAGAAGGAAGCTTTTGGGACTGACTCTGTGGTAACCGCATTAGACGCTCATAGCTTTCCAGTCTCAAACGTCTAACTGATAGACTATAGGAAGTTCTGTTTAAGGGAAACTCCTTCATGCGGAATGTTACTTCTCACAGTTTCTTTCCAGTGGAGGAAAGAAGATAGAACAAGGACGGACAGAGAGAACGTTGCAAACCGTGAGTCAAGTACAGGGTAAGGCACTTAGGCCTCTATGATGCATACTGGAATTACAACACCGGAGATGTTCCACAGTGTCTACCTCTTCTCAAAACACTTCCAATATATGAGGGAACTGTGATCCAGTAAGTTCTCACCACAGGGATGCATCTGTGCTCAGTTGAGAACTCTAGGACATGTCTGGGTAGCAATCATGAAGTGTCTCATACAGGCCCCTTAGAGGGGATGCGTAGGAAGGTATCTGCTCAGGGAACCTATTTCAGGTGCGTACTCATTCATAACAGTGCTTCTCTTTGGAGGAATGAAGGTAGAACACGGACGGACTAGGGGCACATTAGGTACTGTGAGTAAAGGGCAGGCTATGGCGCTTAAGCCTGCCAAACACATATTGGATGTTCACCATAAGTGGTGATCCGCACTTAGTTTCTGCGTCTAAAACGCTTCCAACACTGAGAGGGATGTTTGATTTAGGAGGGATTCACTGCAGTGTTACGTCTGTTAAAGAAGGATGCTTTTGGGACTGACTCTGTTGTAACCGCAATAGACGCACATAGCTTGCCAGTCTCCAACGTCTATCCGTTGGACTACAGCAAGTTCTCTTTAAGGGAAACTCCTTCATGCGGAATGTCACTTCACACAGTGTCTTTCCAGTGGAGGAAAGAAGATAGAACAAGGATGGAGCAGAGAGAACGTTGCAACCCGTGAGTGAAGTACAGGGTAATGCACTTAGGCCTCTATTATGCATACTGGAGATTCAACACCAGAGATGTTCCACAGTGTCTACCTCTTCTCAAAACACTTCCAATATATGAGGGAACTGTGCTACAGTAAGTTCTCACGACAGGGATGGTTCTGTGCTCAGTTGGAAACTCTAGGACGTGTCTGGGTAGCAATCATGAAGTGTCTCATACAGACCCCATAGAGGGGATGCGAAGGAAGGTATCTGCTCAGGGAACCTACTACACTTGTGTATTCATTCATAACAGCTTTTCTCCTTTGAGGAATGAAGATAGAACAGTTAAGGACTACGGGCACATTAGGTACTGTGAGTAAATGGCAGGCTATGGCGCTTAAGCCGCCAAACACATATTTGATGTTCCCCACGAGTGGTGATCCGCACTTGGTTTCTGCGTCCAAAACGCTACCAGTACTGAGAGCGAAGTGTGCTTTAGGTGTAATTCATTTCAGTCTTACGTCTGTTAAAGAAGGAAGCTTTGGGACTGACTCTGTGGTAACCGCAATAGGCGCACATAGCTCTCCATTCACAGACGTCTAACAGTGGGACTATAGCAAGTTCTTTTTAAGGGAAACTCCTTCAGTCGGATAGTCACTTCTCACAGTGTCTTTCCACTGGAGGAAAGAAGATAGAACAAGGACGGTCAGAGAGAACGTTGCAAACCGTGAGTCAAGTACAGGGTAAGGCAATTAGGCCTCTATGAGGCATACAGGAATTACAACAGCGGAGGTGTTCCACAGTGTCTACCTCTGCTCAAAACACTTCCAATATATGAGGGAACTGTGCTACAGTAAGTTCTCACGACAGGGATGCATCTGTGCTCAGATGGAAACTCTAGGATGTGTCTGGGGAACAATCATGAAGTGTCTCATAGAGGCCCCTTAGAGGGGATGCGAAGGAAGGTATCTGCTCAGGGAACCTACTTCAGGGGCGTACTCATTCATAACAGTGCTCCTCCTTGGAGGAATGAAGGTAGAACACGGACGGACTACGGGCACATTAGGTACTGTGAGTAAAGGGCAGGCTATGGCGCTTAAGTCTGCCAAACACATATTGGATGTTCACCACCAGTGGTGATCCGCACTTAGTTTCTGCGTCTGAAACGCTTCCAACACTGAGAGGGAAGTGTGCTTTAGGAGGGCTTCACTGGAGTTTTACGTCTGTTAAAGTAGGAAGCTTTGGGGTCTGACTCTGTGGTAATCGCAGTAGACGCACATAGCTTTCCAGTCTCCGACGTCTAACCGTTGGACTATAGCAAGTTCTGTGTAAGGGAAACTCCTTCATGTGGAATGTCACTTCTCACAGTGTCTTTCCAGTGGAGGAAAGAAGATAGAACAAGGACGGACCGAGAGACAGTTGCAAACCGTGAGTCAAGTACAGGGTAAGGCACATAGGACTCTATGATGCATACTGGAATTACAACACCGGAGATGTTCCACAGTGTCTACCTCTTCTCAAAACACTTCCAATATATGAGGGAACTGTGCTACAGTAAGTTCTCACGACAGGGATGCATCTGTGCTCAGGTGAAAATTCTAGGATGTGTCTGGGGAGCAATCAGGAAGAGTCTCATACTGGCCCCTTAGAGGGGATGCGGAGGAAGGTATCTGCTCAGGGAACCTACTTCAGGGGCGTACTCATTCATAACAGTGCTTCTCCTTGGAGGAATGAAGGTAGAACACGGACGGACTAGGGGCACATTAGATACTGTGAGTAAAAGGCAGGCTATGGCGCTTAAGTCTGCCAAACACATATTGGATGTTCACTACCAGTGGTGATCCGCATTTAGTTTATGCGTCTAAAACGCTTCCAACACTGAGAGGGAAGTGTGCTTTCAGAGGGATTCACTGCAGTGCTACGTCTGTTAAAGAAGGAAGCTTTTGGGACTGACTCTGTGGTAACCGCAATAGGCGCACATAGCTTTCCAGGCTCCAACGTCTAACCGTTGCACTCTAGCAAGTTCTGTGTAAGGGAAACTCCTTCATGCAGAATGTCACTTCTCACAGTGTCATTCCAGTGGAGGAAAGAAGATAGAACAAGGACGGAGCAGAGAGAATGTTACAACCCGTAGGTGAAGGAAAGGGTAAGGCACTTAGGCCTCTATGATGCATACTGGAAGTTCAACACATGGGGTGTTCCACAGTGTCTAACACTTCTCAAAACACTTCCAATATATGAGAGAACTGTGCTAGAGTAAGTTCTCACGACAGGGAAGCGTCTGCGCTCAGTTGGAAAGTGGAGGACGTGTCTGGGTAGCAATCATGAAGTGTCTCCTACAGGCCCCTTAGAGGAGATGCGGAGGAAGGTATCTGCTCTGGGAACCTACTTCAGGTGCGTACTCATTCATAACAGCGTTTCTCCTTTGAGGATGAAGATAGAACAGGGAAGGACTACGGGCACATTAGGTACTGTTAGTAAAGGGCAGGCTATGGCGCTTAGCCTGCCAAACACAAAATGGATGTTCACCACCAGTGGTGATCCGCACTTAGTTTCTGCGTCTAAAACGCTTCCAACACTGAGCGGGAAGTGTGCTTTAGGAGGGATTCACTGCAGTGTTACGTCAGTTAAAGAAGGAAGCTTTTGGGACTGACTCTGTGGTAACCGCATTAGACGCTCATAGCTTTCCAGTCTCAAACGTCTAACTGATAGACTATAGGAAGTTCTGTTTAAGGGAAACTCCTTCATGCGGAATGTTACTTCTCACAGTTTCTTTCCAGTGGAGGAAAGAAGATAGAACAAGGACGGACAGAGAGAACGTTGCAAACCGTGAGTCAAGTACAGGGTAAGGCACTTAGGCCTCTATGATGCATACTGGAATTACAACACCGGAGATGTTCCACAGTGTCAACCTCTTCTCAAAACACTTCCAATATATGAGGGAACTGTGATCCAGTAAGTTCTCACCACAGGGATGCATCTGTGCTCAGTTGAGAACTCTAGGACATGTCTGGGTAGCAATCATGAAGTGTCTCATACAGGCCCCTTAGAGGGGATGCGTAGGAAGGTATCTGCTCAGGGAACCTATTTCAGGTGCGTAATCATTCATAACAGTGCTTCTCTTTGGAGGAATGAAGGTAGAACACGGACGGACTAGGGGCACATTAGGTACTGTGAGTAAAGGGCAGGCTATGGCGCTTAAGCCTGCCAAACACATATTGGATGTTCACCATAAGTGGTGATCCGCACTTAGTTTCTGCGTCTAAAACGCTTCCAACACTGAGAGGGATGTTTGATTTAGGAGGGATTCACTGCAGTGTTACGTCTGTTAAAGAAGGATGCTTTTGGGACTGACTCTGTTGTAACCGCAATAGACGCACATAGCTTGCCAGTCTCCAACGTCTATCCGTTGGACTACAGCAAGTTCTCTTTAAGGGAAACTCCTTCATGCGGAATGTCACTTCACACAGTGTCTTTCCAGTGGAGGAAAGAAGATAGAACAAGGATGGAGCAGAGAGAACGTTGCAACCCGTGAGTGAAGTACAGGGTAATGCACTTAGGCCTCTATTATGCATACTGGAGATTCAACACCAGAGATGTTCCACAGTGTCTACCTCTGCTCAAAACACTTCCAATATATGAGGGAACTGTGCTACAGTAAGTTCTCACGACAGGGATGGTTCTGTGCTCAGTTGGAAACTCTAGGACGTGTCTGGGTAGCAATCATGAAGTGTCTCATACAGACCCCATAGAGGGGATGCGAAGGAAGGTATCTGCTCAGGGAACCTACTACACTTGTGTATTCATTCATAACAGCTTTTCTCCTTTGAGGAATGAAGATAGAACAGTTAAGGACTACGGGCACATTAGGTACTGTGAGTAAATGGCAGGCTATGGCGCATAAGCCGCCAAACACATATTTGATGTTCCCCACGAGTGGTGATCCGCACTTTGTTTCTGCGTCCAAAACGCTACCAGTACTGAGAGCGAAGTGTGCTTTAGGTGTAATTCATTTCAGTCTTACGTCTGTTAAAGAAGGAAGCTTTGGGACTGACTCTGTGGTAACCGCAATAGGCGCACATAGCTCTCCATTCACAGACGTCTAACAGTGGGACTATAGCAAGTTCTTTTTAAGGGAAACTCCTTCAGTCGGATAGTCACTTCTCACAGTGTCTTTCCACTGGAGGAAAGAAGATAGAACAAGGACGGTCAGAGAGAACGTTGCAAACCGTGAGTCAAGTACAGGGTAAGGCAATTAGGCCTCTATGAGGCATACTGGAATTACAACAGCGGAGGTGTTCCACAGTGTCTACCTCTGCTCAAAACACTTCCAATATATGAGGGAACTGTGCTACAGTAAGTTCTCACGACAGGGATGCATCTGTGCTCAGGTGGAAACTCTAGGATGTGTCTGGGGAGCAATCATGAAGTGTCTCATACAGGCCCCTTAGAGGGGATGCGAAGGAAGGTATCTGCTCAGGGAACCTACTTCAGGGGCGTACTCATTCATAACAGTGCTCCTCCTTGGAGGAATGAAGGTAGAACACGGACGGACTACGGGCACATTAGGTACTGTGAGTAAAGGGCAGGCTATGGCGCTTAAGTCTGCCAAACACATATTGGATGTTCACCACCAGTGGTGATCCGCACTTAGTTTCTGCGTCTGAAACGCTTCCAACACTGAGAGGGAAGTGTGCTTTAGGAGGGCTTCACTGGAGTTTTACGTCTGTTAAAGTAGGAAGCTTTGGGGACTGACTCTGTGGTAATCGCAGTAGACGCACATAGCTTTCCAGTCTCCGACGTCTAACCGTTGGACTATAGCAAGTTCTGTGTAAGGGAAACTCCTTCATGCGGAATGTCACTTCTCACAGTGTCTTTCCAGTGGAGGAAAGAAGATAGAACAAGGACGGACCGAGAGACAGTTGCAAACCGTGAGTCAAGTACAGGGTAAGGCACATAGGACTCTATGATGCATACTGGAATTACAACACCGGAGATGTTCCACAGTGTCTACCTCTTCTCAAAACACTTCCAATATATGAGGGAACTGTGATCCAGTAAGTTCTCACGACAGGGATGCATCTGTGCTCAGGTGAAAATTCTAGGATGTGTCTGGGGAGCAATCAGGAAGAGTCTCATACTGGCCCCTTAGAGGGGATGCGGAGGAAGGTATCTGCTCAGGGAACCTACTTCAGGGGCGTACTCATTCATAACAGTGCTTCTCCTTGGAGGAATGAAGGTAGAACACGGACGGACTAGGGGCACATTAGATACTGTGAGTAAAAGGCAGGCTATGGCGCTTAAGTCTGCCAAACACATATTGGATGTTCACTACCAGTGGTGATCCGCATTTAGTTTATGCGTCTAAAACGCTTCCAACACTGAGAGGGAAGTGTGCTTTCGGAGGGATTCACTGCAGTGCTACGTCTGTTAAAGAAGGAAGCTTTTGGGACTGACTCTGTGGTAACCGCAATAGGCGCACATAGCTTTCCAGGCTCCAACGTCTAACCGTTGCACTCTAGCAAGTTCTGTGTAAGGGAAACTCCTTCATGCAGAATGTCACTTCTCACAGTGTCATTCCAGTGGAGGAAAGAAGATAGAACAAGGACGGAGCAGAGAGAATGTTACAACCCGTAGGTGAAGGAAAGGGTAAGGCACTTAGGCCTCTATGATGCATCCTGGAAGTTCAACACATGGGATGTTCCACAGTGTCTACCACTTCTCAAAACACTTCCAATATATGAAGGAGCTGTGCTACAGTAACTTCTCACGACAGGGAAGCGTCTGTGCTCAGTTGGAAAGTGTAGGACGTGTCTGTGTAGCAATTTTGAAGTGTCTCATACAGGCCCCTTAGAGGGGTTTCGGAGGAAGGTATCTGCTCTGGGAACCTACTTCAGGTGCGCACTCATTCATAACAGTGTTTCTCCTTTGAGGATGAAGATAAAACAGGGAAGGACTACGGGCACATTAGGTACTGTGAGTAAAGGGCAGGCTATGGCGCTTACCCTCCAAACACATATTGGATGTTCACCACCATTGGTAATCCGCACTTAGTTTCTGCGTCTAAAACGCTTCCAACACTGAGCGGGAAGTGTGTTTTAGGAGGGATTCACTGCAGTGTTACGTCTGTTAAAGAAGGAAGCTTTGGGGACTTACTCTGTGGTAACCGCAATAGGCGTACATAGCTTTCCATTCAAAGTCGTCTAACCGTTGGACTATAGCAAGTTCTGTTTAAGGGAAATTCCTTCAGGTGGATAGCACTTCTCACAGTGTCTTCAAGTGGAGAAAAGAAGATAGAACAAGGACGGAGCAGAGAGAATGTTGCAAACCGTGCGTGAAGTACAGGGTAAGTCAATTAGGCCTCTAGGATGCCTCCTGGAAGTTCAACACTTGGGATGTTCCACAGTGTCTAACACTTCTCAAAACACTTCCAATATATGAGAGAACTGTGCTAGAGTAAGTTCTCACGACAGGGAAGCGTCTGCGCTCAGTTGGAAAGTGGAGGACGTGTCTGGGTAGCAATCATGAAGTGTCTCCTACAGGCCCCTTAGAGGAGATGCGGAGGAAGGTATCTGCTCTGGGAACCTACTTCAGGTGCGTACTCATTCATAACAGCGTTTCTCCTTTGAGGATGAAGATAGAACAGGGAAGGACTACGGGCACATTAGGTACTGTTAGTAAAGGGCAGGCTATGGCGCTTAGCCTGCCAAACACAAAATGGATGTTCACCACCAGTGGTGATCCGCACTTAGTTTCTGCGTCTAAAACGCTTCCAACACTGAGCGGGAAGTGTGCTTTAGGAGGGATTCACTGCAGTGTTACGTCTGTTAAAGAAGGAAGCTTTTGGGACTGACTCTGTGGTAACCGCATTAGACGCTCATAGCTTTCCAGTCTCAAACGTCTAACTGATAGACTATAGGAAGTTCTGTTTAAGGGAAACTCCTTCATGCGGAATGTTACTTCTCACAGTTTCTTTCCAGTGGAGGAAAGAAGATAGAACAAGGACGGACAGAGAGAACGTTGCAAACCGTGAGTCAAGTACAGGGTAAGGCACTTAGGCCTCTATGATGCATACTGGAATTACAACACCGGAGATGTTCCACAGTGTCTACCTCTTCTCAAAACACTTCCAATATATGAGGGAACTGTGATCCAGTAAGTTCTCACCACAGGGATGCATCTGTGCTCAGTTGAGAACTCTAGGACATGTCTGGGTAGCAATCATGAAGTGTCTCATACAGGCCCCTTAGAGGGGATGCGTAGGAAGGTATCTGCTCAGGGAACCTATTTCAGGTGCGTACTCATTCATAACAGTGCTTCTCTTTGGAGGAATGGAGGTAGAACACGGACGGACTAGGGGCACATTAGGTACTGTGAGTAAAGGGCAGGCTATGGCGCTTAAGCCTGCCAAACCCATATTGGATGTTCACCATAAGTGGTGATCCGCACTTAGTTTCTGCGTCTAAAACGCTTCCAACACTGAGAGGGATGTTTGATTTAGGAGGGATTCACTGCAGTGTTACGTCTGTTAAAGAAGGATGCTTTTGGGACTGACTCTGTTGTAACCGCAATAGACGCACATAGCTTGCCAGTCTCCAGCGTCTATCCGTTTGACTACAGCAAGTTCTCTTTAAGGGAAACTCCTTCATGCGGAATGTCACTTCACACAGTGTCTTTCCAGTGGAGGAAAGAAGATAGAACAAGGATGGAGCAGAGAGAACGTTGCAACCCGTGAGTGAAGTACAGGGTAATGCACTTAGGCCTCTATTATGCATACTGGAGATTCAACACCAGAGATGTTCCACAGTGTCTACCTCTGCTCAAAACACTTCCAATATATGAGGGAACTGTGCTACAGTAAGTTCTCACGACAGGGATGGTTCTGTGCTCAGTTGGAAACTCTAGGACGTGTCTGGGTAGCAATCATGAAGTGTCTCATACAGACCCCATAGAGGGGATGCGAAGGAAGGTATCTGCTCAGGGAACCTACTACACTTGTGTATTCATTCATAACAGCTTTTCTCCTTTGAGGAATGAAGATAGAACAGTTAAGGACTACGGGCACATTAGGTACTGGGAGTAAATGGCAGGCTATGGCGCTTAAGCCGCCAAACACATATTTGATGTTCCCCACGAGTGGTGATCCGCACTTTGTTTCTGCGTCCAAAACGCTACCAGTACTGAGAGCGAAGTGTGCTTTAGGTGTAATTCATTTCAGTCTTACGTCTGTTAAAGAAGGAAGCTTTGGGACTGACTCTGTGGTAACCGCAATAGGCGCACATAGCTCTCCATTCACAGACGTCTAACAGTGGGACTATAGCAAGTTCTTTTTAAGGGAAACTCCTTCAGTCGGATAGTCACTTCTCACAGTGTCTTTCCACTGGAGGAAAGAAGATAGAACAAGGACGGTCAGAGAGAACGTTGCAAACCGTGAGTCAAGTACAGGGTAAGGCAATTAGGCCTCTATGAGGCATACTGGAATTACAACAGCGGAGGTGTTCCACAGTGTCTACCTCTGCTCAAAACACTTCCAATATATGAGGGAACTGTGCTACAGTAAGTTCTCACGACAGGGATGCATCTGTGCTCAGGTGGAAACTCTAGGATGTGTCTGGGGAGCAATCATGAAGTGTCTCATACAGGCCCCTTAGAGGGGATGCGAAGGAAGGTATCTGCTCAGGGAACCTACTTCAGGGGCGTACTCATTCATAACAGTGCTCCTCCTTGGAGGAATGAAGGTAGAACACGGACGGACTACGGGCACATTAGGTACTGTGAGTAAAGGGCAGGCTATGGCGCTTAAGCCTGCCAGACACATATTGGATGTTCACTACCAGTGGTCATCCGCATTTAGTTTATGCGTCTAAAACGCTTCCAACACTGAGAGGGAAGTGTGCTTTCGGAGGGATTCACTGCAGTGCTACGTCTGTTAAAGAAGGAAGCTTTTGGGACTGACTCTGTGGTAACCGCAATAGGCGCACATAGCTTTCCAGGCTCCAACGTCTAACCGTTGCACTCTAGCAAGTTCTGTGTAAGGGAAACTCCTTCATGCAGAATGTCACTTCTCACAGTGTCATTCCAGTGGAGGAAAGAAGATAGAACAAGGACGGAGCAGAGAGAATGTTACAACCCGTAGGTGAAGGAAAGGGTAAGGCACTTAGGCCTCTATGATGCATACTGGAAGTTCAACACATGGGATGTTCCACAGTGTCTACCACTTCTCAAAACACTTCCAATATATGAAGGAGCTGTGCTACAGTAACTTCTCACGACAGGGAAGCGTCTGTGCTCAGTTGGAAAGTGTAGGACGTGTCTGTGTAGCAATTTTGAAGTGTCTCATACAGGCCCCTTAGAGGGGTTTCGGAGGAAGGTATCTGCTCTGGGAACCTACTTCAGGTGCGCACTCATTCATAACAGTGTTTCTCCTTTGAGGATGAAGATAAAACAGGGAAGGACTACGGGCACATTAGGTACTGTGAGTAAAGGGCAGGCTATGGCGCTTACCCTCCAAACACATATTGGATGTTCACCACCATTGGTAATCCGCACTTAGTTTCTGCGTCTAAAACGCTTCCAACACTGAGAGGGAAGTGTGCTTTAGGAGGGATTCACTGCAGTGTTACGTCTGTTAAAGAAGGAAGCTTTGGGGACTTACTCTGTGGTAACCGCAATAGGCGTACATAGCTTTCCATTCAAAGTCGTCTAACCGTTGGACTATAGCAAGTTCTGTTTAAGGGAAATTCCTTCAGGTGGATAGCACTTCTCACAGTGTCTTCAAGTGGAGAAAAGAAGATAGAACAAGGACGGAGCAGAGAGAATGTTGCAAACCGTGCGTGAAGTACAGGGTAAGTCAATTAGGCCTCTAGGATGCCTCCTGGAAGTTCAACACTTGGGATGTTCCACAGTGTCTAACACTTCTCAAAACACTTCCAATATATGAGAGAACTGTGCTAGAGTAAGTTCTCACGACAGGGAAGCGTCTGCGCTCAGTTGGAAAGTGGAGGACGTGTCTGGGTAGCAATCATGAAGTGTCTCCTACAGGCCCCTTAGAGGAGATGCGGAGGAAGGTATCTGCTCTGGGAACCTACTTCAGGTGCGTACTCATTCATAACAGCGTTTCTCCTTTGAGGATGAAGATAGAACAGGGAAGGACTACGGGCACATTAGGTACTGTTAGTAAAGGGCAGGCTATGGCGCTTAGCCTGCCAAACACAAAATGGATGTTCACCACCAGTGGTGATCCGCACTTAGTTTCTGCGTCTAAAACGCTTCCAACACTGAGCGGGAAGTGTGCTTTAGGAGGGATTCACTGCAGTGTTACGTCTGTTAAAGAAGGAAGCTTTTGGGACTGACTCTGTGGTAACCGCATTAGACGCTCATAGCTTTCCAGTCTCAAACGTCTAACTGATAGACTATAGGAAGTTCTGTTTAAGGGAAACTCCTTCATGCGGAATGTTACTTCTCACAGTTTCTTTCCAGTGGAGGAAAGAAGATAGAACAAGGACGGACAGAGAGAACGTTGCAAACCGTGAGTCAAGTACAGGGTAAGGCACTTAGGCCTCTATGATGCATACTGGAATTACAACACCGGAGATGTTCCACAGTGTCTACCTCTTCTCAAAACACTTCCAATATATGAGGGAACTGTGATCCAGTAAGTTCTCACCACAGGGATGCATCTGTGCTCAGTTGAGAACTCTAGGACATGTCTGGGTAGCAATCATGAAGTGTCTCATACAGGCCCCTTAGAGGGGATGCGTAGGAAGGTATCTGCTCAGGGAACCTATTTCAGGTGCGTACTCATTCATAACAGTGCTTCTCTTTGGAGGAATGAAGGTAGAACACGGACGGACTAGGGGCACATTAGGTACTGTGAGTAAAGGGCAGGCTATGGCGCTTAAGCCTGCCAAACACATATTGGATGTTCACCATAAGTGGTGATCCGCACTTAGTTTCTGCGTCTAAAACGCTTCCAACACTGAGAGGGATGTTTGATTTAGGAGGGATTCACTGCAGTGTTACGTCTGTTAAAGAAGGATGCTTTTGGGACTGACTCTGTTGTAACCGCAATAGACGCACATAGCTTGCCAGTCTCCAGCGTCTATCCGTTGGACTACAGCAAGTTCTCTTTAAGGGAAACTCCTTCATGCGGAATGTCACTTCACACAGTGTCTTTCCAGTGGAGGAAAGAAGATAGAACAAGGATGGAGCAGAGAGAACGTTGCAACCCGTGAGTGAAGTACAGGGTAATGCACTTAGGCCTCTATTATGCATACTGGAGATTCAACACCAGAGATGTTCCACAGTGTCTACCTCTGCTCAAAACACTTCCAATATATGAGGGAACTGTGCTACAGTAAGTTCTCACGACAGGGATGGTTCTGTGCTCAGTTGGAAACTCTAGGACGTGTCTGGGTAGCAATCATGAAGTGTCTCATACAGACCCCATAGAGGGGATGCGAAGGAAGGTATCTGCTCAGGGAACCTACTACACTTGTGTATTCATTCATAACAGCTTTTCTCCTTTGAGGAATGAAGATAGAACAGTTAAGGACTACGGGCACATTAGGTACTGTGAGTAAATGGCAGGCTATGGCGCTTAAGCCGCCAAACACATATTTGATGTTCCCCACGAGTGGTGATCCGCACTTTGTTTCTGCGTCCAAAACGCTACCAGTACTGAGAGCGAAGTGTGCTTTAGGTGTAATTCATTTCAGTCTTACGTCTGTTAAAGAAGGAAGCTTTGGGACTGACTCTGTGGTAACCGCAATAGGCGCACATAGCTCTCCATTCACAGACGTCTAACAGTGGGACTATAGCAAGTTCTTTTTAAGGGAAACTCCTTCAGTCGGATAGTCACTTCTCACAGTGTCTTTCCACTGGAGGAAAGAAGATAGAACAAGGACGGTCAGAGAGAACGTTGCAAACCGTGAGTCAAGTACAGGGTAAGGCAATTAGGCCTCTATGAGGCATACTGGAATTACAACAGCGGAGGTGTTCCACAGTGTCTACCTCTGCTCAAAACACTTCCAATATATGAGGGAACTGTGCTACAGTAAGTTCTCACGACAGGGATGCATCTGTGCTCAGGTGGAAACTCTAGGATGTGTCTGGGGAGCAATCATGAAGTGTCTCATACAGGCCCCTTAGAGGGGATGCGAAGGAAGGTATCTGCTCAGGGAACCTACTTCAGGGGCGTACTCATTCATAACAGTGCTCCTCCTTGGAGGAATGAAGGTAGAACACGGACGGACTACGGGCACATTAGGTACTGTGAGTAAAGGGCAGGCTATGGCGCTTAAGTCTGCCAAACACATATTGGATGTTCACCACCAGTGGTGATCCGCACTTAGTTTCTGCGTCTGAAACGCTTCCAACACTGAGAGGGAAGTGTGCTTTAGGAGGGCTTCACTGGAGTTTGACGTCTGTTAAAGTAGGAAGCTTTGGGGACTGACTCTGTGGTAATCGCAGTAGACGCACATAGCTTTCCAGTCTCCGACGTCTAACCGTTGGACTATAGCAAGTTCTGTGTAAGGGAAACTCCTTCATGCGGAATGTCACTTCTCACAGTGTCTTTCCAGTGGAGGAAAGAAGATAGAACAAGGACGGACCGAGAGACAGTTGCAAACCGTGAGTCAAGTACAGGGTAAGGCACATAGGACTCTATGATGCATACTGGAATTACAACACCGGAGATGTTCCACAGTGTCTACCTCTTCTCAAAACACTTCCAATATATGAGGGAACTGTGATCCAGTAAGTTCTCACGACAGGGATGCATCTGTGCTCAGGTGAAAATTCTAGGATGTGTCTGGGGAGCAATCAGGAAGAGTCTCATACTGGCCCCTTAGAGGGGATGCGGAGGAAGGTATCTGCTCAGGGAACCTACTTCAGGGGCGTACTCATTCATAACAGTGCTTCTCCTTGGAGGAATGAAGGTAGAACACGGACGGACTAGGGGCACATTAGATACTGTGAGTAAAAGGCAGGCTATGGCGCTTAAGTCTGCCAAACACATATTGGATGTTCACTACCAGTGGTGATCCGCATTTAGTTTATGCGTCTAAAACGCTTCCAACACTGAGAGGGAAGTGTGCTTTCGGAGGGATTCACTGCAGTGCTACGTCTGTTAAAGAAGGAAGCTTTTGGGACTGACTCTGTGGTAACCGCAATAGGCGCACATAGCTTTCCAGGCTCCAACGTCTAACCGTTGCACTCTAGCAAGTTCTGTGTAAGGGAAACTCCTTCATGCAGAATGTCACTTCTCACAGTGTCATTCCAGTGGAGGAAAGAAGATAGAACAAGGACGGAGCAGAGAGAATGTTACAACCCGTAGGTGAAGGAAAGGGTAAGGCACTTAGGCCTCTATGATGCATCCTGGAAGTTCAACACATGGGATGTTCCACAGTGTCTACCACTTCTCAAAACACTTCCAATATATGAAGGAGCTGTGCTACAGTAACTTCTCACGACAGGGAAGCGTCTGTGCTCAGTTGGAAAGTGTAGGACGTGTCTGTGTAGCAATTTTGAAGTGTCTCATACAGGCCCCTTAGAGGGGTTTCGGAGGAAGGTATCTGCTCTGGGAACCTACTTCAGGTGCGCACTCATTCATAACAGTGTTTCTCCTTTGAGGATGAAGATAAAACAGGGAAGGACTACGGGCACATTAGGTACTGTGAGTAAAGGGCAGGCTATGGCGCTTACCCTCCAAACACATATTGGATGTTCACCACCATTGGTAATCCGCACTTAGTTTCTGCGTCTAAAACGCTTCCAACACTGAGAGGGAAGTGTGCTTTAGGAGGGATTCACTGCAGTGTTACGTCTGTTAAAGAAGGAAGCTTTGGGGACTTACTCTGTGGTAACCGCAATAGGCGTACATAGCTTTCCATTCAAAGTCGTCTAACCGTTGGACTATAGCAAGTTCTGTTTAAGGGAAATTCCTTCAGGTGGATAGCACTTCTCACAGTGTCTTCAAGTGGAGAAAAGAAGATAGAACAAGGACGGAGCAGAGAGAATGTTGCAAACCGTGCGTGAAGTACAGGGTAAGTCAATTAGGCCTCTAGGATGCCTCCTGGAAGTTCAACACTTGGGATGTTCCACAGTGTCTAACACTTCTCAAAACACTTCCAATATATGAGAGAACTGTGCTAGAGTAAGTTCTCACGACAGGGAAGCGTCTGCGCTCAGTTGGAAAGTGGAGGACGTGTCTGGGTAGCAATCATGAAGTGTCTCCTACAGGCCCCTTAGAGGAGATGCGGAGGAAGGTATCTGCTCTGGGAACCTACTTCAGGTGCGTACTCATTCATAACAGCGTTTCTCCTTTGAGGATGAAGATAGAACAGGGAAGGACTACGGGCACATTAGGTACTGTTAGTAAAGGGCAGGCTATGGCGCTTAGCCTGCCAAACACAAAATGGATGTTCACCACCAGTGGTGATCCGCACTTAGTTTCTGCGTCTAAAACGCTTCCAACACTGAGCGGGAAGTGTGCTTTAGGAGGGATTCACTGCAGTGTTACGTCTGTTAAAGAAGGAAGCTTTTGGGACTGACTCTGTGGTAACCGCATTAGACGCTCATAGCTTTCCAGTCTCAAACGTCTAACTGATAGACTATAGGAAGTTCTGTTTAAGGGAAACTCCTTCATGCGGAATGTTACTTCTCACAGTTTCTTTCCAGTGGAGGAAAGAAGATAGAACAAGGACGGACAGAGAGAACGTTGCAAACCGTGAGTCAAGTACAGGGTAAGGCACTTAGGCCTCTATGATGCATACTGGAATTACAACACCGGAGATGTTCCACAGTGTCTACCTCTTCTCAAAACACTTCCAATATATGAGGGAACTGTGATCCAGTAAGTTCTCACCACAGGGATGCATCTGTGCTCAGTTGAGAACTCTAGGACATGTCTGGGTAGCAATCATGAAGTGTCTCATACAGGCCCCTTAGAGGGGATGCGTAGGAAGGTATCTGCTCAGGGAACCTATTTCAGGTGCGTACTCATTCATAACAGTGCTTCTCTTTGGAGGAATGAAGGTAGAACACGGACGGACTAGGGGCACATTAGGTACTGTGAGTAAAGGGCAGGCTATGGCGCTTAAGCCTGCCAAACACATATTGGATGTTCACCATAAGTGGTGATCCGCACTTAGTTTCTGCGTCTAAAACGCTTCCAACACTGAGAGGGATGTTTGATTTAGGAGGGATTCACTGCAGTGTTACGTCTGTTAAAGAAGGATGCTTTTGGGACTGACTCTGTTGTAACCGCAATAGACGCACATAGCTTGCCAGTCTCCAGCGTCTATCCGTTGGACTACAGCAAGTTCTCTTTAAGGGAAACTCCTTCATGCGGAATGTCACTTCACACAGTGTCTTTCCAGTGGAGGAAAGAAGATAGAACAAGGATGGAGCAGAGAGAACGTTGCAACCCGTGAGTGAAGTACAGGGTAATGCACTTAGGCCTCTATTATGCATACTGGAGATTCAACACCAGAGATGTTCCACAGTGTCTACCTCTGCTCAAAACACTTCCAATATATGAGGGAACTGTGCTACAGTAAGTTCTCACGACAGGGATGGTTCTGTGCTCAGTTGGAAACTCTAGGACGTGTCTGGGTAGCAATCATGAAGTGTCTCATACAGACCCCATAGAGGGGATGCGAAGGAAGGTATCTGCTCAGGGAACCTACTACACTTGTGTATTCATTCATAACAGCTTTTCTCCTTTGAGGAATGAAGATAGAACAGTTAAGGACTACGGGCACATTAGGTACTGTGAGTAAATGGCAGGCTATGGCGCTTAAGCCGCCAAACACATATTTGATGTTCCCCACGAGTGGTGATCCGCACTTTGTTTCTGCGTCCAAAACGCTACCAGTACTGAGAGCGAAGTGTGCTTTAGGTGTAATTCATTTCAGTCTTACGTCTGTTAAAGAAGGAAGCTTTGGGACTGACTCTGTGGTAACCGCAATAGGCGCACATAGCTCTCCATTCACAGACGTCTAACAGTGGGACTATAGCAAGTTCTTTTTAAGGGAAACTCCTTCAGTCGGATAGTCACTTCTCACAGTGTCTTTCCACTGGAGGAAAGAAGATAGAACAAGGACGGTCAGAGAGAACGTTGCAAACCGTGAGTCAAGTACAGGGTAAGGCAATTAGGCCTCTATGAGGCATACTGGAATTACAACAGCGGAGGTGTTCCACAGTGTC
Source organism: Neogale vison (assembly GCF_020171115.1). Lineage (NCBI taxonomy): Eukaryota > Metazoa > Chordata > Mammalia > Carnivora > Mustelidae > Neogale > Neogale vison. The sequence goes on along the minus strand of NW_025334895.1, from coordinate 514,766 downwards.
TACCTCTGCTCAAAACACTTCCAATATATGAGGGAACTGTGCTACAGTAAGTTCTCACGACAGGGATGCATCTGTGCTCAGGTGGAAACTCTAGGATGTGTCTGGGGAGCAATCATGAAGTGTCTCATACAGGCCCCTTAGAGGGGATGCGAAGGAAGGTATCTGCTCAGGGAACCTACTTCAGGGGCGTACTCATTCATAACAGTGCTCCTCCTTGGAGGAATGAAGGTAGAACACGGACGGACTACGGGCACATTAGGTACTGTGAGTAAAGGGCAGGCTATGGCGCTTAAGTCTGCCAAACACATATTGGATGTTCACCACCAGTGGTGATCCGCACTTAGTTTCTGCGTCTGAAACGCTTCCAACACTGAGAGGGAAGTGTGCTTTAGGAGGGCTTCACTGGAGTTTGACGTCTGTTAAAGTAGGAAGCTTTGGGGACTGACTCTGTGGTAATCGCAGTAGACGCACATAGCTTTCCAGTCTCCGACGTCTAACCGTTGGACTATAGCAAGTTCTGTGTAAGGGAAACTCCTTCATGCGGAATGTCACTTCTCACAGTGTCTTTCCAGTGGAGGAAAGAAGATAGAACAAGGACGGACCGAGAGACAGTTGCAAACCGTGAGTCAAGTACAGGGTAAGGCACATAGGACTCTATGATGCATACTGGAATTACAACACCGGAGATGTTCCACAGTGTCTACCTCTTCTCAAAACACTTCCAATATATGAGGGAACTGTGATCCAGTAAGTTCTCACGACAGGGATGCATCTGTGCTCAGGTGAAAATTCTAGGATGTGTCTGGGGAGCAATCAGGAAGAGTCTCATACTGGCCCCTTAGAGGGGATGCGGAGGAAGGTATCTGCTCAGGGAACCTACTTCAGGGGCGTACTCATTCATAACAGTGCTTCTCCTTGGAGGAATGAAGGTAGAACACGGACGGACTAGGGGCACATTAGATACTGTGAGTAAAAGGCAGGCTATGGCGCTTAAGTCTGCCAAACACATATTGGATGTTCACTACCAGTGGTGATCCGCATTTAGTTTATGCGTCTAAAACGCTTCCAACACTGAGAGGGAAGTGTGCTTTCGGAGGGATTCACTGCAGTGCTACGTCTGTTAAAGAAGGAAGCTTTTGGGACTGACTCTGTGGTAACCGCAATAGGCGCACATAGCTTTCCAGGCTCCAACGTCTAACCGTTGCACTCTAGCAAGTTCTGTGTAAGGGAAACTCCTTCATGCAGAATGTCACTTCTCACAGTGTCATTCCAGTGGAGGAAAGAAGATAGAACAAGGACGGAGCAGAGAGAATGTTACAACCCGTAGGTGAAGGAAAGGGTAAGGCACTTAGGCCTCTATGATGCATCCTGGAAGTTCAACACATGGGATGTTCCACAGTGTCTACCACTTCTCAAAACACTTCCAATATATGAAGGAGCTGTGCTACAGTAACTTCTCACGACAGGGAAGCGTCTGTGCTCAGTTGGAAAGTGTAGGACGTGTCTGTGTAGCAATTTTGAAGTGTCTCATACAGGCCCCTTAGAGGGGTTTCGGAGGAAGGTATCTGCTCTGGGAACCTACTTCAGGTGCGCACTCATTCATAACAGTGTTTCTCCTTTGAGGATGAAGATAAAACAGGGAAGGACTACGGGCACATTAGGTACTGTGAGTAAAGGGCAGGCTATGGCGCTTACCCTCCAAACACATATTGGATGTTCACCACCATTGGTAATCCGCACTTAGTTTCTGCGTCTAAAACGCTTCCAACACTGAGAGGGAAGTGTGCTTTAGGAGGGATTCACTGCAGTGTTACGTCTGTTAAAGAAGGAAGCTTTGGGGACTTACTCTGTGGTAACCGCAATAGGCGTACATAGCTTTCCATTCAAAGTCGTCTAACCGTTGGACTATAGCAAGTTCTGTTTAAGGGAAATTCCTTCAGGTGGATAGCACTTCTCACAGTGTCTTCAAGTGGAGAAAAGAAGATAGAACAAGGACGGAGCAGAGAGAATGTTGCAAACCGTGCGTGAAGTACAGGGTAAGTCAATTAGGCCTCTAGGATGCCTCCTGGAAGTTCAACACTTGGGATGTTCCACAGTGTCTAACACTTCTCAAAACACTTCCAATATATGAGAGAACTGTGCTAGAGTAAGTTCTCACGACAGGGAAGCGTCTGCGCTCAGTTGGAAAGTGGAGGACGTGTCTGGGTAGCAATCATGAAGTGTCTCCTACAGGCCCCTTAGAGGAGATGCGGAGGAAGGTATCTGCTCTGGGAACCTACTTCAGGTGCGTACTCATTCATAACAGCGTTTCTCCTTTGAGGATGAAGATAGAACAGGGAAGGACTACGGGCACATTAGGTACTGTTAGTAAAGGGCAGGCTATGGCGCTTAGCCTGCCAAACACAAAATGGATGTTCACCACCAGTGGTGATCCGCACTTAGTTTCTGCGTCTAAAACGCTTCCAACACTGAGCGGGAAGTGTGCTTTAGGAGGGATTCACTGCAGTGTTACGTCTGTTAAAGAAGGAAGCTTTTGGGACTGACTCTGTGGTAACCGCATTAGACGCTCATAGCTTTCCAGTCTCAAACGTCTAACTGATAGACTATAGGAAGTTCTGTTTAAGGGAAACTCCTTCATGCGGAATGTTACTTCTCACAGTTTCTTTCCAGTGGAGGAAAGAAGATAGAACAAGGACGGACAGAGAGAACGTTGCAAACCGTGAGTCAAGTACAGGGTAAGGCACTTAGGCCTCTATGATGCATACTGGAATTACAACACCGGAGATGTTCCACAGTGTCTACCTCTTCTCAAAACACTTCCAATATATGAGGGAACTGTGATCCAGTAAGTTCTCACCACAGGGATGCATCTGTGCTCAGTTGAGAACTCTAGGACATGTCTGGGTAGCAATCATGAAGTGTCTCATACAGGCCCCTTAGAGGGGATGCGTAGGAAGGTATCTGCTCAGGGAACCTATTTCAGGTGCGTACTCATTCATAACAGTGCTTCTCTTTGGAGGAATGAAGGTAGAACACGGACGGACTAGGGGCACATTAGGTACTGTGAGTAAAGGGCAGGCTATGGCGCTTAAGCCTGCCAAACACATATTGGATGTTCACCATAAGTGGTGATCCGCACTTAGTTTCTGCGTCTAAAACGCTTCCAACACTGAGAGGGATGTTTGATTTAGGAGGGATTCACTGCAGTGTTACGTCTGTTAAAGAAGGATGCTTTTGGGACTGACTCTGTTGTAACCGCAATAGACGCACATAGCTTTCCAGTCTCCAGCGTCTATCCGTTGGACTACAGCAAGTTCTCTTTAAGGGAAACTCCTTCATGCGGAATGTCACTTCACACAGTGTCTTTCCAGTGGAGGAAAGAAGATAGAACAAGGATGGAGCAGAGAGAACGTTGCAACCCGTGAGTGAAGTACAGGGTAATGCACTTAGGCCTCTATTATGCATACTGGAGATTCAACACCAGAGATGTTCCACAGTGTCTACCTCTGCTCAAAACACTTCCAATATATGAGGGAACTGTGCTACAGTAAGTTCTCACGACAGGGATGGTTCTGTGCTCAGTTGGAAACTCTAGGACGTGTCTGGGTAGCAATCATGAAGTGTCTCATACAGACCCCATAGAGGGGATGCGAAGGAAGGTATCTGCTCAGGGAACCTACTACACTTGTGTATTCATTCATAACAGCTTTTCTCCTTTGAGGAATGAAGATAGAACAGTTAAGGACTACGGGCACATTAGGTACTGGGAGTAAATGGCAGGCTATGGCGCTTAAGCCGCCAAACACATATTTGATGTTCCCCACGAGTGGTGATCCGCACTTTGTTTCTGCGTCCAAAACGCTACCAGTACTGAGAGCGAAGTGTGCTTTAGGTGTAATTCATTTCAGTCTTACGTCTGTTAAAGAAGGAAGCTTTGGGACTGACTCTGTGGTAACCGCAATAGGCGCACATAGCTCTCCATTCACAGACGTCTAACAGTGGGACTATAGCAAGTTCTTTTTAAGGGAAACTCCTTCAGTCGGATAGTCACTTCTCACAGTGTCTTTCCACTGGAGGAAAGAAGATAGAACAAGGACGGTCAGAGAGAACGTTGCAAACCGTGAGTCAAGTACAGGGTAAGGCAATTAGGCCTCTATGAGGCATACTGGAATTACAACAGCGGAGGTGTTCCACAGTGTCTACCTCTGCTCAAAACACTTCCAATATATGAGGGAACTGTGCTACAGTAAGTTCTCACGACAGGGATGCATCTGTGCTCAGGTGGAAACTCTAGGATGTGTCTGGGGAGCAATCATGAAGTGTCTCATACAGGCCCCTTAGAGGGGATGCGAAGGAAGGTATCTGCTCAGGGAACCTACTTCAGGGGCGTACTCATTCATAACAGTGCTCCTCCTTGGAGGAATGAAGGTAGAACACGGACGGACTACGGGCACATTAGGTACTGTGAGTAAAGGGCAGGCTATGGCGCTTAAGCCTGCCAAACACATATTGGATGTTCACCATAAGTGGTGATCCGCACTTAGTTTCTGCGTCTAAAACGCTTCCAACTCTGAGAGGGATGTTTGATTTAGGAGGGATTCACTGCAGTGTTACGTCTGTTAAAGAAGGATGCTTTTGGGACTGACTCTGTTGTAACCGCAATAGACGCACATAGCTTGCCAGTCTCCAACGTCTATCCGTTGGACTACAGCAAGTTCTCTTTAAGGGAAACTCCTTCATGCGGAATGTCACTTCACACAGTGTCTTTCCAGTGGAGGAAAGAAGATAGAACAAGGATGGAGAAGAGAGAACGTTGCAACCCGTGAGTGAAGTACAGGGTAATGCACTTAGGCCTCTATTATGCATACTGGAGATTCAACACCAGAGATGTTCCACAGTGTCTACCTCTGCTCAAAACACTTCCAATATATGAGGGAACTGTGCTACAGTAAGTTCTCACGACAGGGATGGTTCTGTGCTCAGTTGGAAACTCTAGGACGTGTCTGGGTAGCAATCATGAAGTGTCTCATACAGACCCCATAGAGGGGATGCGAAGGAAGGTATCTGCTCAGGGAACCTACTACACTTGTGTATTCATTCATAACAGCTTTTCTCCTTTGAGGAATGAAGATAGAACAGTTAAGGACTACGGGCACATTAGGTACTGTGAGTAAATGGCAGGCTATGGCGCATAAGCCGCCAAACACATATTTGATGTTCCCCACGAGTGGTGATCCGCACTTTGTTTCTGCGTCCAAAACGCTACCAGTACTGAGAGCGAAGTGTGCTTTAGGTGTAATTCATTTCAGTCTTACGTCTGTTAAAGAAGGAAGCTTTGGGACTGACTCTGTGGTAACCGCAATAGGCGCACATAGCTCTCCATTCACAGACGTCTAACAGTGGGACTATAGCAAGTTCTTTTTAAGGGAAACTCCTTCAGTCGGATAGTCACTTCTCACAGTGTCTTTCCACTGGAGGAAAGAAGATAGAACAAGGACGGTCAGAGAGAACGTTGCAAACCGTGAGTCAAGTACAGGGTAAGGCAATTAGGCCTCTATGAGGCATACTGGAATTACAACAGCGGAGGTGTTCCACAGTGTCTACCTCTGCTCAAAACACTTCCAATATATGAGGGAACTGTGCTACAGTAAGTTCTCACGACAGGGATGCATCTGTGCTCAGGTGGAAACTCTAGGATGTGTCTGGGGAGCAATCATGAAGTGTCTCATACAGGCCCCTTAGAGGGGATGCGAAGGAAGGTATCTGCTCAGGGAACCTACTTCAGGGGCGTACTCATTCATAACAGTGCTCCTCCTTGGAGGAATGAAGGTAGAACACGGACGGACTACGGGCACATTAGGTACTGTGAGTAAAGGGCAGGCTATGGCGCTTAAGTCTGCCAAACACATATTGGATGTTCACCACCAGTGGTGATCCGCACTTAGTTTCTGCGTCTGAAACGCTTCCAACACTGAGAGGGAAGTGTGCTTTAGGAGGGCTTCACTGGAGTTTTACGTCTGTTAAAGTAGGAAGCTTTGGGGACTGACTCTGTGGTAATCGCAGTAGACGCACATAGCTTTCCAGTCTCCGACGTCTAACCGTTGGACTATAGCAAGTTCTGTGTAAGGGAAACTCCTTCATGCGGAATGTCACTTCTCACAGTGTCTTTCCAGTGGAGGAAAGAAGATAGAACAAGGACGGACCGAGAGACAGTTGCAAACCGTGAGTCAAGTACAGGGTAAGGCACATAGGACTCTATGATGCATACTGGAATTACAACACCGGAGATGTTCCACAGTGTCTACCTCTTCTCAAAACACTTCCAATATATGAGGGAACTGTGATCCAGTAAGTTCTCACGACAGGGATGCATCTGTGCTCAGGTGAAAATTCTAGGATGTGTCTGGGGAGCAATCAGGAAGAGTCTCATACTGGCCCCTTAGAGGGGATGCGGAGGAAGGTATCTGCTCAGGGAACCTACTTCAGGGGCGTACTCATTCATAACAGTGCTTCTCCTTGGAGGAATGAAGGTAGAACACGGACGGACTAGGGGCACATTAGATACTGTGAGTAAAAGGCAGGCTATGGCGCTTAAGTCTGCCAAACACATATTGGATGTTCACTACCAGTGGTGATCCGCATTTAGTTTATGCGTCTAAAACGCTTCCAACACTGAGAGGGAAGTGTGCTTTCGGAGGGATTCACTGCAGTGCTACGTCTGTTAAAGAAGGAAGCTTTTGGGACTGACTCTGTGGTAACCGCAATAGGCGCACATAGCTTTCCAGGCTCCAACGTCTAACCGTTGCACTCTAGCAAGTTCTGTGTAAGGGAAACTCCTTCATGCAGAATGTCACTTCTCACAGTGTCATTCCAGTGGAGGAAAGAAGATAGAACAAGGACGGAGCAGAGAGAATGTTACAACCCGTAGGTGAAGGAAAGGGTAAGGCACTTAGGCCTCTATGATGCATCCTGGAAGTTCAACACATGGGATGTTCCACAGTGTCTACCACTTCTCAAAACACTTCCAATATATGAAGGAGCTGTGCTACAGTAACTTCTCACGACAGGGAAGCGTCTGTGCTCAGTTGGAAAGTGTAGGACGTGTCTGTGTAGCAATTTTGAAGTGTCTCATACAGGCCCCTTAGAGGGGTTTCGGAGGAAGGTATCTGCTCTGGGAACCTACTTCAGGTGCGCACTCATTCATAACAGTGTTTCTCCTTTGAGGATGAAGATAAAACAGGGAAGGACTACGGGCACATTAGGTACTGTGAGTAAAGGGCAGGCTATGGCGCTTACCCTCCAAACACATATTGGATGTTCACCACCATTGGTAATCCGCACTTAGTTTCTGCGTCTAAAACGCTTCCAACACTGAGCGGGAAGTGTGTTTTAGGAGGGATTCACTGCAGTGTTACGTCTGTTAAAGAAGGAAGCTTTGGGGACTTACTCTGTGGTAACCGCAATAGGCGTACATAGCTTTACATTCAAAGTCGTCTAACCGTTGGACTATAGCAAGTTCTGTTTAAGGGAAATTCCTTCAGGTGGATAGCACTTCTCACAGTGTCTTCAAGTGGAGAAAAGAAGATAGAACAAGGACGGAGCAGAGAGAATGTTGCAAACCGTGCGTGAAGTACAGGGTAAGTCAATTAGGCCTCTAGGATGCCTCCTGGAAGTTCAACACTTGGGATGTTCCACAGTGTCTAACACTTCTCAAAACACTTCCAATATATGAGAGAACTGTGCTAGAGTAAGTTCTCACGACAGGGAAGCGTCTGCGCTCAGTTGGAAAGTGGAGGACGTGTCTGGGTAGCAATCATGAAGTGTCTCCTACAGGCCCCTTAGAGGAGATGCGGAGGAAGGTATCTGCTCTGGGAACCTACTTCAGGTGCGTACTCATTCATAACAGCGTTTCTCCTTTGAGGATGAAGATAGAACAGGGAAGGACTACGGGCACATTAGGTACTGTTAGTAAAGGGCAGGCTATGGCGCTTAGCCTGCCAAACACAAAATGGATGTTCACCACCAGTGGTGATCCGCACTTAGTTTCTGCGTCTAAAACGCTTCCAACACTGAGCGGGAAGTGTGCTTTAGGAGGGATTCACTGCAGTGTTACGTCTGTTAAAGAAGGAAGCTTTTGGGACTGACTCTGTGGTAACCGCATTAGACGCTCATAGCTTTCCAGTCTCAAACGTCTAACTGATAGACTATAGGAAGTTCTGTTTAAGGGAAACTCCTTCATGCGGAATGTTACTTCTCACAGTTTCTTTCCAGTGGAGGAAAGAAGATAGAACAAGGACGGACAGAGAGAACGTTGCAAACCGTGAGTCAAGTACAGGGTAAGGCACTTAGGCCTCTATGATGCATACTGGAATTACAACACCGGAGATGTTCCACAGTGTCTACCTCTTCTCAAAACACTTCCAATATATGAGGGAACTGTGATCCAGTAAGTTCTCACCACAGGGATGCATCTGTGCTCAGTTGAGAACTCTAGGACATGTCTGGGTAGCAATCATGAAGTGTCTCATACAGGCCCCTTAGAGGGGATGCGTAGGAAGGTATCTGCTCAGGGAACCTATTTCAGGTGCGTACTCATTCATAACAGTGCTTCTCTTTGGAGGAATGGAGGTAGAACACGGACGGACTACGGGCACATTAGGTACTGTGAGTAAAGGGCAGGCTATGGCGCTTAAGCCTGCCAAACCCATATTGGATGTTCACCATAAGTGGTGATCCGCACTTAGTTTCTGCGTCTAAAACGCTTCCAACACTGAGAGGGATGTTTGATTTAGGAGGGATTCACTGCAGTGTTACGTCTGTTAAAGAAGGATGCTTTTGGGACTGACTCTGTTGTAACCGCAATAGACGCACATAGCTTGCCAGTCTCCAACGTCTATCCGTTGGACTACAGCAAGTTCTCTTTAAGGGAAACTCCTTCATGCGGAATGTCACTTCACACAGTGTCTTTCCAGTGGAGGAAAGAAGATAGAACAAGGATGGAGCAGAGAGAACGTTGCAACCCGTGAGTGAAGTACAGGGTAATGCACTTAGGCCTCTATTATGCATACTGGAGATTCAACACCAGAGATGTTCCACAGTGTCTACCTCTGCTCAAAACACTTCCAATATATGAGGGAACTGTGCTACAGTAAGTTCTCACGACAGGGATGGTTCTGTGCTCAGTTGGAAACTCTAGGACGTGTCTGGGTAGCAATCATGAAGTGTCTCATACAGACCCCATAGAGGGGATGCGAAGGAAGGTATCTGCTCAGGGAACCTACTACACTTGTGTATTCATTCATAACAGCTTTTCTCCTTTGAGGAATGAAGATAGAACAGTTAAGGACTACGGGCACATTAGGTACTGGGAGTAAATGGCAGGCTATGGCGCTTAAGCCGCCAAACACATATTTGATGTTCCCCACGAGTGGTGATCCGCACTTTGTTTCTGCGTCCAAAACGCTACCAGTACTGAGAGCGAAGTGTGCTTTAGGTGTAATTCATTTCAGTCTTACGTCTGTTAAAGAAGGAAGCTTTGGGACTGACTCTGTGGTAACCGCAATAGGCGCACATAGCTCTCCATTCACAGACGTCTAACAGTGGGACTATAGCAAGTTCTTTTTAAGGGAAACTCCTTCAGTCGGATAGTCACTTCTCACAGTGTCTTTCCACTGGAGGAAAGAAGATAGAACAAGGACGGTCAGAGAGAACGTTGCAAACCGTGAGTCAAGTACAGGGTAAGGCAATTAGGCCTCTATGAGGCATACTGGAATTACAACAGCGGAGGTGTTCCACAGTGTCTACCTCTGCTCAAAACACTTCCAATATATGAGGGAACTGTGCTACAGTAAGTTCTCACGACAGGGATGCATCTGTGCTCAGGTGGAAACTCTAGGATGTGTCTGGGGAGCAATCATGAAGTGTCTCATACAGGCCCCTTAGAGGGGATGCGAAGGAAGGTATCTGCTCAGGGAACCTACTTCAGGGGCGTACTCATTCATAACAGTGCTCCTCCTTGGAGGAATGAAGGTAGAACACGGACGGACTACGGGCACATTAGGTACTGTGAGTAAAGGGCAGGCTATGGCGCTTAAGCCTGCCAGACACATATTGGATGTTCACTACCAGTGGTCATCCGCATTTAGTTTATGCGTCTAAAACGCTTCCAACACTGAGAGGGAAGTGTGCTTTCGGAGGGATTCACTGCAGTGCTACGTCTGTTAAAGAAGGAAGCTTTTGGGACTGACTCTGTGGTAACCGCAATAGGCGCACATAGCTTTCCAGGCTCCAACGTCTAACCGTTGCACTCTAGCAAGTTCTGTGTAAGGGAAACTCCTTCATGCAGAATGTCACTTCTCACAGTGTCATTCCAGTGGAGGAAAGAAGATAGAACAAGGACGGAGCAGAGAGAATGTTACAACCCGTAGGTGAAGGAAAGGGTAAGGCACTTAGGCCTCTATGATGCATACTGGAAGTTCAACACATGGGATGTTCCACAGTGTCTACCACTTCTCAAAACACTTCCAATATATGAAGGAGCTGTGCTACAGTAACTTCTCACGACAGGGAAGCGTCTGTGCTCAGTTGGAAAGTGTAGGACGTGTCTGTGTAGCAATTTTGAAGTGTCTCATACAGGCCCCTTAGAGGGGTTTCGGAGGAAGGTATCTGCTCTGGGAACCTACTTCAGGTGCGCACTCATTCATAACAGTGTTTCTCCTTTGAGGATGAAGATAAAACAGGGAAGGACTACGGGCACATTAGGTACTGTGAGTAAAGGGCAGGCTATGGCGCTTACCCTCCAAACACATATTGGATGTTCACCACCATTGGTAATCCGCACTTAGTTTCTGCGTCTAAAACGCTTCCAACACTGAGCGGGAAGTGTGCTTTAGGAGGGATTCACTGCAGTGTTACGTCTGTTAAAGAAGGAAGCTTTGGGGACTTACTCTGTGGTAACCGCAATAGGCGTACATAGCTTTCCATTCAAAGTCGTCTAACCGTTGGACTATAGCAAGTTCTGTTTAAGGGAAATTCCTTCAGGTGGATAGCACTTCTCACAGTGTCTTCAAGTGGAGAAAAGAAGATAGAACAAGGACGGAGCAGAGAGAATGTTGCAAACCGTGCGTGAAGTACAGGGTAAGTCAATTAGGCCTCTAGGATGCCTCCTGGAAGTTCAACACTTGGGATGTTCCACAGTGTCTAACACTTCTCAAAACACTTCCAATATATGAGAGAACTGTGCTAGAGTAAGTTCTCACGACAGGGAAGCGTCTGCGCTCAGTTGGAAAGTGGAGGACGTGTCTGGGTAGCAATCATGAAGTGTCTCCTACAGGCCCCTTAGAGGAGATGCGGAGGAAGGTATCTGCTCTGGGAACCTACTTCAGGTGCGTACTCATTCATAACAGCGTTTCTCCTTTGAGGATGAAGATAGAACAGGGAAGGACTACGGGCACATTAGGTACTGTTATTAAAGGGCAGGCTATGGCGCTTAGCCTGCCAAACACAAAATGGATGTTCACCACCAGTGGTGATCCGCACTTAGTTTCTGCGTCTAAAACGCTTCCAACACTGAGAGGGAAGTGTGCTTTAGGAGGGATTCACTGCAGTGTTACGTCTGTTAAAGAAGGATGCTTTTGGGACTGACTCTGTTGTAACCGCAATAGACGCACATAGCTTGCCAGTCTCCAACGTCTATCCGTTGGACTACAGCAAGTTCTCTTTAAGGGAAACTCCTTCATGCGGAATGTCACTTCACACAGTGTCTTTCCAGTGGAGGAAAGAAGATAGAACAAGGATGGAGCAGAGAGAACGTTGCAACCCGTGAGTGAAGTACAGGGTAATGCACTTAGGCCTCTATTATGCATACAGGAGATTCAACACCAGAGATGTTCCACAGTGTCTACCTCTGCTCAAAACACTTCCAATATATGAGGGAACTGTGCTACAGTAAGTTCTCACGACAGGGATGTTTCTGTGCTCAGTTGGAAACTCTAGGACGTGTCTGGGTAGCAATCATGAAGTGTCTCATACAGACCCCATAGAGGGGATGCGAAGGAAGGTATCTGCTCAGGGAACCTACTACACTTGTGTATTCATTCATAACAGCTTTTCTCCTTTGAGGAATGAAGATAGAACAGTTAAGGACTACGGGCACATTAGGTACTGGGAGTAAATGGCAGGCTATGGCGCTTAAGCCGCCAAACACATATTTGATGTTCCCCACGAGTGGTGATCCGCACTTTGTTTCTGCGTCCAAAACGCTACCAGTACTGAGAGCGAAGTGTGCTTTAGGTGTAATTCATTTCAGTCTTACGTCTGTTAAAGAAGGAAGCTTTGGGACTGACTCTGTGGTAACCGCAATAGGCGCACATAGCTCTCCATTCACAGACGTATAACAGTGGGACTATAGCAAGTTCTTTTTAAGGGAAACTCCTTCAGTCGGATAGTCACTTCTCACAGTGTCTTTCCACTGGAGGAAAGAAGATAGAACAAGGACGGTCAGAGAGAACGTTGCAAACCGTGAGTCAAGTACAGGGTAAGGCAAATAGGCCTCTAAGAGGCATACTGGAATTACAACAGCGGAGGTGTTCCACAGTGTCTACCTCTGCTTAAAACACTTCCAATATATGAGGGAACTGTTCTACAGTAAGTTCTCACGACAGGGATGCATCTGTGCTCAGGTGGAAACTCTAGGATGTGTCTGGGGAGCAATCATGAAGTGTCTCATACAGGCCCCTTAGAGGGGATGCGAAGGAAGGTATCTGCTCAGGGAACCTACTTCAGGGGCGTACTCATTCATAACAGTGCTCCTCCTTGGAGGAATGAAGGTAGAACACGGACGGACTACGGGCACATTAGGTACTGTGAGTAAAGGGCAGGCTATGGCGCTTAAGTCTGCCAAACACATATTGGATGTTCACCACCAGTGGTGATCCGCACTTAGTTTCTGCGTCTGAAACGCTTCCAACACTGAGAGGGAAGTGTGATTTAGGAGGGCTTCACTGGAGTTTTACGTCTGTTAAAGTAGGAAGCTTTGGGGACTGACTCTGTGGTAATCGCAGTAGACGCACATAGCTTTCCAGTCTCCGACGTCTAACCGTTGGACTATAGCAAGTTCTGTGTAAGGGAAACTCCTTCATGCGGAATGTTACTTCTCACAGTGTCTTTCCAGTGGAGGAAAGAAGATAGAACAAGGACGGACCGAGAGACAGTTGCAAACCGTGAGTCAAGTACAGGGTAAGGCACTTAGGCCTCTATGATGCATACTGGAATTACAACACCGGAGATGTTCCACAGTGTCTACCTCTTCTCAAAACACTTCCAATATATGAGGGAACTGTGATCCAGTAAGTTCTCACCACAGGGATGCATCTGTGCTCAGTTGAGAACTCTAGGACATGTCTGGGTAGCAATCATGAAGTGTCTCATACAGGCCCCTTAGAGGGGATGCGTAGGAAGGTATCTGCTCAGGGAACCTATTTCAGGTGCGTACTCATTCATAACAGTGCTTCTCTTTGGAGGAATGAAGGTAGAACACGGACGGACTAGGGGCACATTAGGTACTGTGAGTAAAGGGCAGGCTATGGCGCTTAAGCCTGCCAAACACATATTGGATGTTCACCATAAGTGGTGATCCGCACTTAGTTTCTGCGTCTAAAACGCTTCCAACACTGAGAGGGATGTTTGATTTAGGAGGGATTCACTGCAGTGTTACGTCTGTTAAAGAAGGATGCTTTTGGGACTGACTCTGTTGTAACCGCAATAGACGCACATAGCTTGCCAGTCTCCAACGTCTATCCGTTGGACTACAGCAAGTTCTCTTTAAGGGAAACTCCTTCATGCGGAATGTCACTTCACACAGTGTCTTTCCAGTGGAGGAAAGAAGATAGAACAAGGATGGAGCAGAGAGAACGTTGCAACCCGTGAGTGAAGTACAGGGTAATGCACTTAGGCCTCTATTATGCATACTGGAGATTCAACACCAGAGATGTTCCACAGTGTCTACCTCTGCTCAAAACACTTCCAATATATGAGGGAACTGTGCTACAGTAAGTTCTCACGACAGGGATGGTTCTGTGCTCAGTTGGAAACTCTAGGACGTGTCTGGGTAGCAATCATGAAGTGTCTCATACAGACCCCATAGAGGGGATGCGAAGGAAGGTATCTGCTCAGGGAACCTACTACACTTGTGTATTCATTCATAACAGCTTTTCTCCTTTGAGGAATGAAGATAGAACAGTTAAGGACTACGGGCACATTAGGTACTGTGAGTAAATGGCAGGCTATGGCGCTTAAGCCACCAAACACATATTTGATGTACCCCACGAGTGGTGATCCGCACTTGGTTTCTGCGTCCAAAACGCTACCAGTACTGAGAGCGAAGTGTGCTTTAGGTGTAATTCATTTCAGTCTTACGTCTGTTAAAGAAGGAAGCTTTGGGACTGACTCTGTGGTAACCGCAATAGGCGCACATAGCTCTCCATTCACAGACGTCTAACAGTGGGACTATAGCAAGTTCATTTTAAGGGAAACTCCTTCAGTCGGATAGTCACTTCTCACAGTGTCTTTCCACTGGAGGAAAGAAGATAGAACAAGGACGGTCAGAGAGAACGTTGCAAACCGTGAGTCAAGTACAGGGTAAGGCAATTAGGCCTCTATGAGGCATACTGGAATTACAACAGCGGAGGTGTTCCACAGTGTCTACCTCTGCTCAAAACACTTCCAATATATGAGGGAACTGTGCTACAGTAAGTTCTCACGACAGGGATGCATCTGTGCTCAGGTGGAAACTCTAGGATGTGTCTGGGGAGCAATCATGAAGTGTCTCATACAGGCCCCTTAGAGGGGATGCGAAGGAAGGTATCTGCTCAGGGAACCTACTTCAGGGGCGTACTCATTCATAACAGTGCTCCTCCTTGGAGGAATGAAGGTAGAACACGGACGGACTACGGGCACATTAGGTACTGTGAGTAAAGGGCAGGCTATGGCGCTTAAGCCTGCCAGACACATATTGGATGTTCACTACCAGTGGTGATCCGCATTTAGTTTATGCGTCTAAAACGCTTCCAACACTGAGAGGGAAGTGTGCTTTCGGAGGGATTCACTGCAGTGCTACGTCTGTTAAAGAAGGAAGCTTTTGGGACTGACTCTGTGGTAACCGCAATAGGCGCACATAGCTTTCCAGGCTCCAACGTCTAACCGTTGCACTCTAGCAAGTTCTGTGTAAGGGAAACTCCTTCATGCAGAATGTCACTTCTCACAGTGTCATTCCAGTGGAGGAAAGAAGATAGAACAAGGACGGAGCAGAGAGAATGTTACAACCCGTAGGTGAAGGAAAGGGTAAGGCACTTAGGCCTCTATGATGCATACTGGAAGTTCAACACATGGGATGTTCCACAGTGTCTACCACTTCTCAAAACACTTCCAATATATGAAGGAGCTGTGCTACAGTAACTTCTCACGACAGGGAAGCGTCTGTGCTCAGTTGGAAAGTGTAGGACGTGTCTGTGTAGCAATTTTGAAGTGTCTCATACAGGCCCCTTAGAGGGGTTTCGGAGGAAGGTATCTGCTCTGGGAACCTACTTCAGGTGCGCACTCATTCATAACAGTGTTTCTCCTTTGAGGATGAAGATAAAACAGGGAAGGACTACGGGCACATTAGGTACTGTGAGTAAAGGGCAGGCTATGGCGCTTACCCTCCAAACACATATTGGATGTTCACCAACATTGGTAATCCGCACTTAGTTTCTGCGTCTAAAACGCTTCCAACACTGAGAGGGAAGTGTGCTTTAGGAGGGATTCACTGCAGTGTTACGTCTGTTAAAGAAGGAAGCTTTGGGGACTTACTCTGTGGTAACCGCAATAGGCGTACATAGCTTTCCATTCAAAGTCGTCTAACCGTTGGACTATAGCAAGTTCTGTTTAAGGGAAATTCCTTCAGGTGGATAGCACTTCTCACAGTGTCTTCAAGTGGAGAAAAGAAGATAGAACAAGGACGGAGCAGAGAGAATGTTGCAAACCGTGCGTGAAGTACAGGGTAAGTCAATTAGGTCTCTAGGATGCCTCCTGGAAGTTCAACACTTGGGATGTTCCACAGTGTCTAACACTTCTCAAAACACTTCCAATATATGAGAGAACTGTGCTAGAGTAAGTTCTCACGACAGGGAAGCGTCTGCGCACAGTTGGAAAGTGGAGGACGTGTCTGGGTAGCAATCATGAAGTGTCTCCTACAGGCCCCTTAGAGGAGATGCGGAGGAAGGTATCTGCTCTGGGAACCTACTTCAGGTGCGTACTCATTCATAACAGCGTTTCTCCTTTGAGGATGAAGATAGAACAGGGAAGGACTACGGGCACATTAGGTACTGTTAGTAAAGGGCAGGCTATGGCGCTTAGCCTGCCAAACACAAAATGGATGTTCACCACCAGTGGTGATCCGCACTTAGTTTCTGCGTCTAAAACGCTTCCAACACTGAGAGGGAAGTGTGCTTTAGGAGGGATTCACTGCAGTGTTACGTCTGTTAAAGAAGGAAGCTTTGGGGACTTACTCTGTGGTAACCGCAATAGGCGTACATAGCTTTCCATTCAAAGTCGTCTAACCATTGGACTATAGCAAGTTCTGTTTAAGGGAAATTCCTTCAGGTGGATAGCACTTCTCACAGTGTCTTCAAGTGGAGAAAAGAAGATAGAACAAGGACGGAGCAGAGAGAATGTTGCAAACCGTGCGTGAAGTACAGGGTAAGTCAATTAGGCCTCTAGGATGCCTCCTGGAAGTTCAACACTTGGGATGTTCCACAGTGTCTATCTAACACTTCTCAAAACACTTCCAATATATGAGAGAACTGTGCTAGAGTAAGTTCTCACGACAGGGAAGCGTCTGCGCTCAGTTGGAAAGTGGAGGACGTGTCTGGGTAGCAATCATGAAGTTTCTCCTACAGGCCCCTTAGAGGAGATGCGGAGGAAGGTATCTGCTCTGGGAACCTACTTCAGGTGCGTACTCATTCATAACAGCGTTTCTCCTTTGAGGATGAAGATAGAACAGGGAAGGACTACGGGCACATTAGGTACTGTTAGTAAAGGGCAGGCTATGGCGCTTAGCCTGCCAAACACAAAATGGATGTTCACCACCAGTGGTGATCCGCACTTAGTTTCTGCGTCTAAAACGCTTCCAACACTGAGCGGGAAGTGTGCTTTAGGAGGGATTCACTGCAGTGTTACGTCTGTTAAAGAAGGAAGCTTTTGGGACTGACTCTGTGGTAACCGCATTAGACGCTCATAGCTTTCCAGTCTCAAACGTCTAACTGATAGACTATAGGAAGTTCTGTTTAAGGGAAACTCCTTCATGCGGAATGTTACTTCTCACAGTTTCTTTCCAGTGGAGGAAAGAAGATAGAACAAGGACGGACAGAGAGAACGTTGCAAACCGTGAGTCAAGTACAGGGTAAGGCACTTAGGCCTCTATGATGCATACTGGAATTACAACACCGGAGATGTTCCACAGTGTCTACCTCTTCTCAAAACACTTCCAATATATGAGGGAACTGTGATCCAGTAAGTTCTCACCACAGGGATGCATCTGTGCTCAGTTGAGAACTCTAGGACATGTCTGGGTAGCAATCATGAAGTGTCTCATACAGGCCCCTTAGAGGGGATGCGTAGGAAGGGATCTGCTCAGGGAACCTATTTCAGGTGCGTACTCATTCATAACAGTGCTTCTCTTTGGAGGAATGAAGGTAGAACACGGACGGACTAGGGGCACATTAGGTACTGTGAGTAAAGGGCAGGCTATGGCGCTTAAGCCTGCCAAACACATATTGGATGTTCACCATAAGTGGTGATCCGCACTTAGTTTCTGCGTCTAAAACGCTTCCAACACTGAGAGGGATGTTTGATTTAGGAGGGATTCACTGCAGTGTTACGTCTGTTAAAGAAGGATGCTTTTGGGACTGACTCTGTTGTAACCGCAATAGACGCACATAGCTTGCCAGTCTCCAGCGTCTATCCGTTGGACTACAGCAAGTTCTCTTTAAGGGAAACTCCTTCATGCGGAATGTCACTTCACACAGTGTCTTTCCAGTGGAGGAAAGAAGATAGAACAAGGATGGAGCAGAGAGAACGTTGCAACCCGTGAGTGAAGTACAGGGTAATGCACTTAGGCCTCTATTATGCATACTGGAGATTCAACACCAGAGATGTTCCACAGTGTCTACCTCTGCTCAAAACACTTCCAATATATGAGGGAACTGTGCTACAGTAAGTTCTCACGACAGGGATGGTTCTGTGCTCAGTTGGAAACTCTAGGACGTGTCTGGGTAGCAATCATGAAGTGTCTCATACAGACCCCATAGAGGGGATGCGAAGGAAGGTATCTGCTCAGGGAACCTACTACACTTGTGTATTCATTCATAACAGCTTTTCTCCTTTGAGGAATGAAGATAGAACAGTTAAGGACTACGGGCACATTAGGTACTGTGAGTAAATGGCAGGCTATGGCGCTTAAGCCGCCAAACACATATTTGATGTTCCCCACGAGTGGTGATCCGCACTTTGTTTCTGCGTCCAAAACGCTACCAGTACTGAGAGCGAAGTGTGCTTTAGGTGTAATTCATTTCAGTCTTACGTCTGTTAAAGAAGGAAGCTTTGGGACTGACTCTGTGGTAACCGCAATAGGCGCACATAGCTCTCCATTCACAGACGTCTAACAGTGGGACTATAGCAAGTTCTTTTTAAGGGAAACTCCTTCAGTCGGATAGTCACTTCTCACAGTGTCTTTCCACTGGAGGAAAGAAGATAGAACAAGGACGGTCAGAGAGAACGTTGCAAACCGTGAGTCAAGTACAGGGTAAGGCAATTAGGCCTCTATGAGGCATACTGGAATTACAACAGCGGAGGTGTTCCACAGTGTCTACCTCTGCTCAAAACACTTCCAATATATGAGGGAACTGTGCTACAGTAAGTTCTCACGACAGGGATGCATCTGTGCTCAGGTGGAAACTCTAGGATGTGTCTGGGGAGCAATCATGAAGTGTCTCATACAGGCCCCTTAGAGGGGATGCGAAGGAAGGTATCTGCTCAGGGAACCTACTTCAGGGGCGTACTCATTCATAACAGTGCTCCTCCTTGGAGGAATGAAGGTAGAACACGGACGGACTATGGGCACATTAGGTACTGTGAGTAAAGGGCAGGCTATGGCGCTTAAGCCTGCCAAACACATATTGGATGTTCACCATAAGTGGTGATCCGCACTTAGTTTCTGCGTCTAAAACGCTTCCAACTCTGAGAGGGATGTTTGATTTAGGAGGGATTCACTGCAGTGTTACGTCTGTTAAAGAAGGATGCTTTTGGGACTGACTCTGTTGTAACCGCAATAGACGCACATAGCTTGCCAGTCTCCAACGTCTATCCGTTGGACTACAGCAAGTTCTCTTTAAGGGAAACTCCTTCATGCGGAATGTCACTTCACACAGTGTCTTTCCAGTGGAGGAAAGAAGATAGAACAAGGATGGAGAAGAGAGAACGTTGCAACCCGTGAGTGAAGTACAGGGTAATGCACTTAGGCCTCTATTATGCATACTGGAGATTCAACACCAGAGATGTTCCACAGTGTCTACCTCTGCTCAAAACACTTCCAATATATGAGGGAACTGTGCTACAGTAAGTTCTCACGACAGGGATGGTTCTGTGCTCAGTTGGAAACTCTAGGACGTGTCTGGGTAGCAATCATGAAGTGTCTCATACAGACCCCATAGAGGGGATGCGAAGGAAGGTATCTGCTCAGGGAACCTACTACACTTGTGTATTCATTCATAACAGCTTTTCTCCTTTGAGGAATGAAGATAGAACAGTTAAGGACTACGGGCACATTAGGTACTGCTGAGTAAATGGCAGGCTATGGCGCATAAGCCGCCAAACACATATTTGATGTTCCCCACGAGTGGTGATCCGCACTTTGTTTCTGCGTCCAAAACGCTACCAGTACTGAGAGCGAAGTGTGCTTTAGGTGTAATTCATTTCAGTCTTACGTCTGTTAAAGAAGGAAGCTTTGGGACTGACTCTGTGGTAACCGCAATAGGCGCACATAGCTCTCCATTCACAGACGTCTAACAGTGGGACTATAGCAAGTTCTTTTTAAGGGAAACTCCTTCAGTCGGATAGTCACTTCTCACAGTGTCTT
Organism: Neogale vison; assembly: GCF_020171115.1. Classification (NCBI taxonomy): domain Eukaryota; kingdom Metazoa; phylum Chordata; class Mammalia; order Carnivora; family Mustelidae; genus Neogale; species Neogale vison. Next base: position 494,596 of record NW_025334895.1, on the reverse strand, counting down.
TCCACTGGAGGAAAGAAGATAGAACAAGGACGGTCAGAGAGAACGTTGCAAACCGTGAGTCAAGTACAGGGTAAGGCAATTAGGCCTCTATGAGGCATACTGGAATTACAACAGCGGAGGTGTTCCACAGTGTCTACCTCTGCTCAAAACACTTCCAATATATGAGGGAACTGTGCTACAGTAAGTTCTCACGACAGGGATGCATCTGTGCTCAGGTGGAAACTCTAGGATGTGTCTGGGGAGCAATCATGAAGTGTCTCATACAGGCCCCTTAGAGGGGATGCGAAGGAAGGTATCTGCTCAGGGAACCTACTTCAGGGGCGTACTCATTCATAACAGTGCTCCTCCTTGGAGGAATGAAGGTAGAACACGGACGGACTACGGGCACATTAGGTACTGTGAGTAAAGGGCAGGCTATGGCGCTTAAGTCTGCCAAACACATATTGGATGTTCACCACCAGTGGTGATCCGCACTTAGTTTCTGCGTCTGAAACGCTTCCAACACTGAGAGGGAAGTGTGCTTTAGGAGGGCTTCACTGGAGTTTTACGTCTGTTAAAGTAGGAAGCTTTGGGGACTGACTCTGTGGTAATCGCAGTAGACGCACATAGCTTTCCAGTCTCCGACGTCTAACCGTTGGACTATAGCAAGTTCTGTGTAAGGGAAACTCCTTCATGCGGAATGTCACTTCTCACAGTGTCTTTCCAGTGGAGGAAAGAAGATAGAACAAGGACGGACCGAGAGACAGTTGCAAACCGTGAGTCAAGTACAGGGTAAGGCACATAGGACTCTATGATGCATACTGGAATTACAACACCGGAGATGTTCCACAGTGTCTACCTCTTCTCAAAACACTTCCAATATATGAGGGAACTGTGCTACAGTAAGTTCTCACGACAGGGATGCATCTGTGCTCAGGTGAAAATTCTAGGATGTGTCTGGGGAGCAATCAGGAAGAGTCTCATACTGGCCCCTTAGAGGGGATGCGGAGGAAGGTATCTGCTCAGGGAACCTACTTCAGGGGCGTACTCATTCATAACAGTGCTTCTCCTTGGAGGAATGAAGGTAGAACACGGACGGACTAGGGGCACATTAGATACTGTGAGTAAAAGGCAGGCTATGGCGCTTAAGTCTGCCAAACACATATTGGATGTTCACTACCAGTGGTGATCCGCATTTAGTTTATGCGTCTAAAACGCTTCCAACACTGAGAGGGAAGTGTGCTTTCGGAGGGATTCACTGCAGTGCTACGTCTGTTAAAGAAGGAAGCTTTTGGGACTGACTCTGTGGTAACCGCAATAGGCGCACATAGCTTTCCAGGCTCCAACGTCTAACCGTTGCACTCTAGCAAGTTCTGTGTAAGGGAAACTCCTTCATGCAGAATGTCACTTCTCACAGTGTCATTCCAGTGGAGGAAAGAAGATAGAACAAGGACGGAGCAGAGAGAATGTTACAACCCGTAGGTGAAGGAAAGGGTAAGGCACTTAGGCCTCTATGATGCATCCTGGAAGTTCAACACATGGGATGTTCCACAGTGTCTACCACTTCTCAAAACACTTCCAATATATGAAGGAGCTGTGCTACAGTAACTTCTCACGACAGGGAAGCGTCTGTGCTCAGTTGGAAAGTGTAGGACGTGTCTGTGTAGCAATTTTGAAGTGTCTCATACAGGCCCCTTAGAGGGGTTTCGGAGGAAGGTATCTGCTCTGGGAACCTACTTCAGGTGCGCACTCATTCATAACAGTGTTTCTCCTTTGAGGATGAAGATAAAACAGGGAAGGACTACGGGCACATTAGGTACTGTGAGTAAAGGGCAGGCTATGGCGCTTACCCTCCAAACACATATTGGATGTTCACCACCATTGGTAATCCGCACTTAGTTTCTGCGTCTAAAACGCTTCCAACACTGAGCGGGAAGTGTGTTTTAGGAGGGATTCACTGCAGTGTTACGTCTGTTAAAGAAGGAAGCTTTGGGGACTTACTCTGTGGTAACCGCAATAGGCGTACATAGCTTTCCATTCAAAGTCGTCTAACCGTTGGACTATAGCAAGTTCTGTTTAAGGGAAATTCCTTCAGGTGGATAGCACTTCTCACAGTGTCTTCAAGTGGAGAAAAGAAGATAGAACAAGGACGGAGCAGAGAGAATGTTGCAAACCGTGCGTGAAGTACAGGGTAAGTCAATTAGGTCTCTAGGATGCCTCCTGGAAGTTCAACACTTGGGATGTTCCACAGTGTCTAACACTTCTCAAAACACTTCCAATATATGAGAGAACTGTGCTAGAGTAAGTTCTCACGACAGGGAAGCGTCTGCGCACAGTTGGAAAGTGGAGGACGTGTCTGGGTAGCAATCATGAAGTGTCTCCTACAGGCCCCTTAGAGGAGATGCGGAGGAAGGTATCTGCTCTGGGAACCTACTTCAGGTGCGTACTCATTCATAACAGCGTTTCTCCTTTGAGGATGAAGATAGAACAGGGAAGGACTACGGGCACATTAGGTACTGTTAGTAAAGGGCAGGCTATGGCGCTTAGCCTGCCAAACACAAAATGGATGTTCACCACCAGTGGTGATCCGCACTTAGTTTCTGCGTCTAAAACGCTTCCAACACTGAGAGGGAAGTGTGCTTTAGGAGGGATTCACTGCAGTGTTACGTCTGTTAAAGAAGGAAGCTTTGGGGACTTACTCTGTGGTAACCGCAATAGGCGTACATAGCTTTCCATTCAAAGTCGTCTAACCATTGGACTATAGCAAGTTCTGTTTAAGGGAAATTCCTTCAGGTGGATAGCACTTCTCACAGTGTCTTCAAGTGGAGAAAAGAAGATAGAACAAGGACGGAGCAGAGAGAATGTTGCAAACCGTGCGTGAAGTACAGGGTAAGTCAATTAGGCCTCTAGGATGCCTCCTGGAAGTTCAACACTTGGGATGTTCCACAGTGTCTATCTAACACTTCTCAAAACACTTCCAATATATGAGAGAACTGTGCTAGAGTAAGTTCTCACGACAGGGAAGCGTCTGCGCTCAGTTGGAAAGTGGAGGACGTGTCTGGGTAGCAATCATGAAGTTTCTCCTACAGGCCCCTTAGAGGAGATGCGGAGGAAGGTATCTGCTCTGGGAACCTACTTCAGGTGCGTACTCATTCATAACAGCGTTTCTCCTTTGAGGATGAAGATAGAACAGGGAAGGACTACGGGCACATTAGGTACTGTTAGTAAAGGGCAGGCTATGGCGCTTAGCCTGCCAAACACAAAATGGATGTTCACCACCAGTGGTGATCCGCACTTAGTTTCTGCGTCTAAAACGCTTCCAACACTGAGCGGGAAGTGTGCTTTAGGAGGGATTCACTGCAGTGTTACGTCTGTTAAAGAAGGAAGCTTTTGGGACTGACTCTGTGGTAACCGCATTAGACGCTCATAGCTTTCCAGTCTCAAACGTCTAACTGATAGACTATAGGAAGTTCTGTTTAAGGGAAACTCCTTCATGCGGAATGTTACTTCTCACAGTTTCTTTCCAGTGGAGGAAAGAAGATAGAACAAGGACGGACAGAGAGAACGTTGCAAACCGTGAGTCAAGTACAGGGTAAGGCACTTAGGCCTCTATGATGCATACTGGAATTACAACACCGGAGATGTTCCACAGTGTCTACCTCTTCTCAAAACACTTCCAATATATGAGGGAACTGTGATCCAGTAAGTTCTCACCACAGGGATGCATCTGTGCTCAGTTGAGAACTCTAGGACATGTCTGGGTAGCAATCATGAAGTGTCTCATACAGGCCCCTTAGAGGGGATGCGTAGGAAGGGATCTGCTCAGGGAACCTATTTCAGGTGCGTACTCATTCATAACAGTGCTTCTCTTTGGAGGAATGAAGGTAGAACACGGACGGACTAGGGGCACATTAGGTACTGTGAGTAAAGGGCAGGCTATGGCGCTTAAGCCTGCCAAACACATATTGGATGTTCACCATAAGTGGTGATCCGCACTTAGTTTCTGCGTCTAAAACGCTTCCAACACTGAGAGGGATGTTTGATTTAGGAGGGATTCACTGCAGTGTTACGTCTGTTAAAGAAGGATGCTTTTGGGACTGACTCTGTTGTAACCGCAATAGACGCACATAGCTTGCCAGTCTCCAGCGTCTATCCGTTGGACTACAGCAAGTTCTCTTTAAGGGAAACTCCTTCATGCGGAATGTCACTTCACACAGTGTCTTTCCAGTGGAGGAAAGAAGATAGAACAAGGATGGAGCAGAGAGAACGTTGCAACCCGTGAGTGAAGTACAGGGTAATGCACTTAGGCCTCTATTATGCATACTGGAGATTCAACACCAGAGATGTTCCACAGTGTCTACCTCTGCTCAAAACACTTCCAATATATGAGGGAACTGTGCTACAGTAAGTTCTCACGACAGGGATGGTTCTGTGCTCAGTTGGAAACTCTAGGACGTGTCTGGGTAGCAATCATGAAGTGTCTCATACAGACCCCATAGAGGGGATGCGAAGGAAGGTATCTGCTCAGGGAACCTACTACACTTGTGTATTCATTCATAACAGCTTTTCTCCTTTGAGGAATGAAGATAGAACAGTTAAGGACTACGGGCACATTAGGTACTGTGAGTAAATGGCAGGCTATGGCGCTTAAGCCGCCAAACACATATTTGATGTTCCCCACGAGTGGTGATCCGCACTTTGTTTCTGCGTCCAAAACGCTACCAGTACTGAGAGCGAAGTGTGCTTTAGGTGTAATTCATTTCAGTCTTACGTCTGTTAAAGAAGGAAGCTTTGGGACTGACTCTGTGGTAACCGCAATAGGCGCACATAGCTCTCCATTCACAGACGTCTAACAGTGGGACTATAGCAAGTTCTTTTTAAGGGAAACTCCTTCAGTCGGATAGTCACTTCTCACAGTGTCTTTCCACTGGAGGAAAGAAGATAGAACAAGGACGGTCAGAGAGAACGTTGCAAACCGTGAGTCAAGTACAGGGTAAGGCAATTAGGCCTCTATGAGGCATACTGGAATTACAACAGCGGAGGTGTTCCACAGTGTCTACCTCTGCTCAAAACACTTCCAATATATGAGGGAACTGTGCTACAGTAAGTTCTCACGACAGGGATGCATCTGTGCTCAGGTGGAAACTCTAGGATGTGTCTGGGGAGCAATCATGAAGTGTCTCATACAGGCCCCTTAGAGGGGATGCGAAGGAAGGTATCTGCTCAGGGAACCTACTTCAGGGGCGTACTCATTCATAACAGTGCTCCTCCTTGGAGGAATGAAGGTAGAACACGGACGGACTACGGGCACATTAGGTACTGTGAGTAAAGGGCAGGCTATGGCGCTTAAGCCTGCCAAACACATATTGGATGTTCACCATAAGTGGTGATCCGCACTTAGTTTCTGCGTCTAAAACGCTTCCAACTCTGAGAGGGATGTTTGATTTAGGAGGGATTCACTGCAGTGTTACGTCTGTTAAAGAAGGATGCTTTTGGGACTGACTCTGTTGTAACCGCAATAGACGCACATAGCTTGCCAGTCTCCAACGTCTATCCGTTGGACTACAGCAAGTTCTCTTTAAGGGAAACTCCTTCATGCGGAATGTCACTTCACACAGTGTCTTTCCAGTGGAGGAAAGAAGATAGAACAAGGATGGAGAAGAGAGAACGTTGCAACCCGTGAGTGAAGTACAGGGTAATGCACTTAGGCCTCTATTATGCATACTGGAGATTCAACACCAGAGATGTTCCACAGTGTCTACCTCTGCTCAAAACACTTCCAATATATGAGGGAACTGTGCTACAGTAAGTTCTCACGACAGGGATGGTTCTGTGCTCAGTTGGAAACTCTAGGACGTGTCTGGGTAGCAATCATGAAGTGTCTCATACAGACCCCATAGAGGGGATGCGAAGGAAGGTATCTGCTCAGGGAACCTACTACACTTGTGTATTCATTCATAACAGCTTTTCTCCTTTGAGGAATGAAGATAGAACAGTTAAGGACTACGGGCACATTAGGTACTGCTGAGTAAATGGCAGGCTATGGCGCATAAGCCGCCAAACACATATTTGATGTTCCCCACGAGTGGTGATCCGCACTTTGTTTCTGCGTCCAAAACGCTACCAGTACTGAGAGCGAAGTGTGCTTTAGGTGTAATTCATTTCAGTCTTACGTCTGTTAAAGAAGGAAGCTTTGGGACTGACTCTGTGGTAACCGCAATAGGCGCACATAGCTCTCCATTCACAGACGTCTAACAGTGGGACTATAGCAAGTTCTTTTTAAGGGAAACTCCTTCAGTCGGATAGTCACTTCTCACAGTGTCTTTCCACTGGAGGAAAGAAGATAGAACAAGGACGGTCAGAGAGAACGTTGCAAACCGTGAGTCAAGTACAGGGTAAGGCAATTAGGCCTCTATGAGGCATACTGGAATTACAACAGCGGAGGTGTTCCACAGTGTCTACCTCTGCACAAAACACTTCCAATATATGAGGGAACTGTGCTACAGTAAGTTCTCACGACAGGGATGCATCTGTGCTCAGGTGGAAACTCTAGGATGTGTCTGGGGAGCAATCATGAAGTGTCTCATACAGGCCCCTTAGAGGGGATGCGAAGGAAGGTATCTGCTCAGGGAACCTACTTCAGGGGCGTACTCATTCATAACAGTGCTCCTCCTTGGAGGAATGAAGGTAGAACACGGACGGACTACGGGCACATTAGGTACTGTGAGTAAAGGGCAGGCTATGGCGCTTAAGTCTGCCAAACACATATTGGATGTTCACCAGCAGTGGTGATCCGCACTTAGTTTCTGCGTCTGAAACGCTTCCAACACTGAGAGGGAAGTGTGCTTTAGGAGGGCTTCACTGGAGTTTTACGTCTGTTAAAGTAGGAAGCTTTGGGGACTGACTCTGTGGTAATCGCAGTAGACGCACATAGCTTTCCAGTCTCCGACGTCTAACCGTTGGACTATAGCAAGTTCTGTGTAAGGGAAACTCCTTCATGCGGAATGTCACTTCTCACAGTGTCTTTCCAGTGGAGGAAAGAAGATAGAACAAGGACGGACCGAGAGACAGTTGCAAACCGTGAGTCAAGTACAGGGTAAGGCACATAGGACTCTATGATGCATACTGGAATTACAACACCGGAGATGTTCCACAGTGTCTACCTCTTCTCAAAACACTTCCAATATATGAGGGAACTGTGCTACAGTAAGTTCTCACGACAGGGATGCATCTGTGCTCAGGTGAAAATTCTAGGATGTGTCTGGGGAGCAATCAGGAAGAGTCTCATACTGGCCCCTTAGAGGGGATGCGGAGGAAGGTATCTGCTCAGGGAACCTACTTCAGGGGCGTACTCATTCATAACAGTGCTTCTCCTTGGAGGAATGAAGGTAGAACACGGACGGACTAGGGGCACATTAGATACTGTGAGTAAAAGGCAGGCTATGGCGCTTAAGTCTGCCAAACACATATTGGATGTTCACTACCAGTGGTGATCCGCATTTAGTTTATGCGTCTAAAACGCTTCCAACACTGAGAGGGAAGTGTGCTTTCGGAGGGATTCACTGCAGTGCTACGTCTGTTAAAGAAGGAAGCTTTTGGGACTGACTCTGTGGTAACCGCAATAGGCGCACATAGCTTTCCAGGCTCCAACGTCTAACCGTTGCACTCTAGCAAGTTCTGTGTAAGGGAAACTCCTTCATGCAGAATGTCACTTCTCACAGTGTCATTCCAGTGGAGGAAAGAAGATAGAACAAGGACGGAGCAGAGAGAATGTTACAACCCGTAGGTGAAGGAAAGGGTAAGGCACTTAGGCCTCTATGATGCATCCTGGAAGTTCAACACATGGGATGTTCCACAGTGTCTACCACTTCTCAAAACACTTCCAATATATGAAGGAGCTGTGCTACAGTAACTTCTCACGACAGGGAAGCGTCTGTGCTCAGTTGGAAAGTGTAGGACGTGTCTGTGTAGCAATTTTGAAGTGTCTCATACAGGCCCCTTAGAGGGGTTTCGGAGGAAGGTATCTGCTCTGGGAACCTACTTCAGGTGCGCACTCATTCATAACAGTGTTTCTCCTTTGAGGATGAAGATAAAACAGGGAAGGACTACGGGCACATTAGGTACTGTGAGTAAAGGGCAGGCTATGGCGCTTACCCTCCAAACACATATTGGATGTTCACCACCATTGGTAATCCGCACTTAGTTTCTGCGTCTAAAACGCTTCCAACACTGAGCGGGAAGTGTGTTTTAGGAGGGATTCACTGCAGTGTTACGTCTGTTAAAGAAGGAAGCTTTGGGGACTTACTCTGTGGTAACCGCAATAGGCGTACATAGCTTTCCATTCAAAGTCGTCTAACCGTTGGACTATAGCAAGTTCTGTTTAAGGGAAATTCCTTCAGGTGGATAGCACTTCTCACAGTGTCTTCAAGTGGAGAAAAGAAGATAGAACAAGGACGGAGCAGAGAGAATGTTGCAAACCGTGCGTGAAGTACAGGGTAAGTCAATTAGGCCTCTAGGATGCCTCCTGGAAGTTCAACACTTGGGATGTTCCACAGTGTCTAACACTTCTCAAAACACTTCCAATATATGAGAGAACTGTGCTAGAGTAAGTTCTCACGACAGGGAAGCGTCTGCGCTCAGTTGGAAAGTGGAGGACGTGTCTGGGTAGCAATCATGAAGTGTCTCCTACAGGCCCCTTAGAGGAGATGCGGAGGAAGGTATCTGCTCTGGGAACCTACTTCAGGTGCGTACTCATTCATAACAGCGTTTCTCCTTTGAGGATGAAGATAGAACAGGGAAGGACTACGGGCACATTAGGTACTGTTAGTAAAGGGCAGGCTATGGCGCTTAGCCTGCCAAACACAAAATGGATGTTCACCACCAGTGGTGATCCGCACTTAGTTTCTGCGTCTAAAACGCTTCCAACACTGAGCGGGAAGTGTGCTTTAGGAGGGATTCACTGCAGTGTTACGTCTGTTAAAGAAGGAAGCTTTTGGGACTGACTCTGTGGTAACCGCATTAGACGCTCATAGCTTTCCAGTCTCAAACGTCTAACTGATAGACTATAGGAAGTTCTGTTTAAGGGAAACTCCTTCATGCGGAATGTTACTTCTCACAGTTTCTTTCCAGTGGAGGAAAGAAGATAGAACAAGGACGGACAGAGAGAACGTTGCAAACCGTGAGTCAAGTACAGGGTAAGGCACTTAGGCCTCTATGATGCATACTGGAATTACAACACCGGAGATGTTCCACAGTGTCTACCTCTTCTCAAAACACTTCCAATATATGAGGGAACTGTGATCCAGTAAGTTCTCACCACAGGGATGCATCTGTGCTCAGTTGAGAACTCTAGGACATGTCTGGGTAGCAATCATGAAGTGTCTCATACAGGCCCCTTAGAGGGGATGCGTAGGAAGGTATCTGCTCAGGGAACCTATTTCAGGTGCGTACTCATTCATAACAGTGCTTCTCTTTGGAGGAATGGAGGTAGAACACGGACGGACTAGGGGCACATTAGGTACTGTGAGTAAAGGGCAGGCTATGGCGCTTAAGCCTGCCAAACCCATATTGGATGTTCACCATAAGTGGTGATCCGCACTTAGTTTCTGCGTCTAAAACGCTTCCAACACTGAGAGGGATGTTTGATTTAGGAGGGATTCACTGCAGTGTTACGTCTGTTAAAGAAGGATGCTTTTGGGACTGACTCTGTTGTAACCGCAATAGACGCACATAGCTTGCCAGTCTCCAACGTCTATCCGTTGGACTACAGCAAGTTCTCTTTAAGGGAAACTCCTTCATGCGGAATGTCACTTCACACAGTGTCTTTCCAGTGGAGGAAAGAAGATAGAACAAGGATGGAGCAGAGAGAACGTTGCAACCCGTGAGTGAAGTACAGGGTAATGCACTTAGGCCTCTATTATGCATACTGGAGATTCAACACCAGAGATGTTCCACAGTGTCTACCTCTGCTCAAAACACTTCCAATATATGAGGGAACTGTGCTACAGTAAGTTCTCACGACAGGGATGGTTCTGTGCTCAGTTGGAAACTCTAGGACGTGTCTGGGTAGCAATCATGAAGTGTCTCATACAGACCCCATAGAGGGGATGCGAAGGAAGGTATCTGCTCAGGGAACCTACTACACTTGTGTATTCATTCATAACAGCTTTTCTCCTTTGAGGAATGAAGATAGAACAGTTAAGGACTACGGGCACATTAGGTACTGGGAGTAAATGGCAGGCTATGGCGCTTAAGCCGCCAAACACATATTTGATGTTCCCCACGAGTGGTGATCCGCACTTTGTTTCTGCGTCCAAAACGCTACCAGTACTGAGAGCGAAGTGTGCTTTAGGTGTAATTCATTTCAGTCTTACGTCTGTTAAAGAAGGAAGCTTTGGGACTGACTCTGTGGTAACCGCAATAGGCGCACATAGCTCTCCATTCACAGACGTCTAACAGTGGGACTATAGCACGTTCTTTTTAAGGGAAACTCCTTCAGTCGGATAGTCACTTCTCACAGTGTCTTTCCACTGGAGGAAAGAAGATAGAACAAGGACGGTCAGAGAGAACGTTGCAAACCGTGAGTCAAGTACAGGGTAAGGCAATTAGGCCTCTATGAGGCATACTGGAATTACAACAGCGGAGGTGTTCCACAGTGTCTACCTCTGCTCAAAACACTTCCAATATATGAGGGAACTGTGCTACAGTAAGTTCTCACGACAGGGATGCATCTGTGCTCAGGTGGAAACTCTAGGATGTGTCTGGGGAGCAATCATGAAGTGTCTCATACAGGCCCCTTAGAGGGGATGCGAAGGAAGGTATCTGCTCAGGGAACCTACTTCAGGGGCGTACTCATTCATAACAGTGCTCCTCCTTGGAGGAATGAAGGTAGAACACGGACGGACTACGGGCACATTAGGTACTGTGAGTAAAGGGCAGGCTATGGCGCTTAAGCCTGCCAGACACATATTGGATGTTCACTACCAGTGGTCATCCGCATTTAGTTTATGCGTCTAAAACGCTTCCAACACTGAGAGGGAAGTGTGCTTTCGGAGGGATTCACTGCAGTGCTACGTCTGTTAAAGAAGGAAGCTTTTGGGACTGACTCTGTGGTAACCGCAATAGGCGCACATAGCTTTCCAGGCTCCAACGTCTAACCGTTGCACTCTAGCAAGTTCTGTGTAAGGGAAACTCCTTCATGCAGAATGTCACTTCTCACAGTGTCATTCCAGTGGAGGAAAGAATATAGAACAAGGACGGAGCAGAGAGAATGTTACAACCCGTAGGTGAAGGAAAGGGTAAGGCACTTAGGCCTCTATGATGCATACTGGAAGTTCAACACATGGGATGTTCCACAGTGTCTACCACTTCTCAAAACACTTCCAATATATGAAGGAGCTGTGCTACAGTAACTTCTCACGACAGGGAAGCGTCTGTGCTCAGTTGGAAAGTGTAGGACGTATCTGTGTAGCAATTTTGAAGTGTCTCATACAGGCCCCTTAGAGGGGTTTCGGAGGAAGGTATCTGCTCTGGGAACCTACTTCAGGTGCGCACTCATTCATAACAGTGTTTCTCCTTTGAGGATGAAGATAAAACAGGGAAGGACTACGGGCCCATTAGGTACTGTGAGTAAAGGGCAGGCTATGGCGCTTACCCTCCAAACACATATTGGATGTTCACCAACATTGGTAATCCGCACTTAGTTTCTGCGTCTAAAACGCTTCCAACACTGAGAGGGAAGTGTGCTTTAGGAGGGATTCACTGCAGTGTTACGTCTGTTAAAGAAGGAAGCTTTGGGGACTTACTCTGTGGTAACCGCAATAGGCGTACATAGCTTTCCATTCAAAGTCGTCTAACCGTTGGACTATAGCAAGTTCTGTTTAAGGGAAATTCCTTCAGGTGGATAGCACTTCTCACAGTGTCTTCAAGTGGAGAAAAGAAGATAGAACAAGGACGGAGCAGAGAGAATGTTGCAAACCGTGCGTGAAGTACAGGGTAAGTCAATTAGGCCTCTAGGATGCCTCCTGGAAGTTCAACACTTGGGATGTTCCACAGTGTCTAACACTTCTCAAAACACTTCCAATATATGAGAGAACTGTGCTAGAGTAAGTTCTCACGACAGGGAAGCGTCTGCGCTCAGTTGGAAAGTGGAGGACGTGTCTGGGTAGCAATCATGAAGTGTCTCCTACAGGCCCCTTAGAGGAGATGCGGAGGAAGGTATCTGCTCTGGGAACCTACTTCAGGTGCGTACTCATTCATAACAGCGTTTCTCCTTTGAGGATGAAGATAGAACAGGGAAGGACTACGGGCACATTAGGTACTGTTATTAAAGGACAGGCTATGGCGCTTAGCCTGCCAAACACAAAATGGATGTTCACCACCAGTGGTGATCCGCACTTAGTTTCTGCGTCTAAAACGCTTCCAACACTGAGAGGGAAGTGTGCTTTAGGAGGGATTCACTGCAGTGTTACGTCTGTTAAAGAAGGATGCTTTTGGGACTGACTCTGTTGTAACCGCAATAGACGCACATAGCTTGCCAGTCTCCAACGTCTATCCGTTGGACTACAGCAAGTTCTCTTTAAGGGAAACTCCTTCATGCTGAATGTCACTTCACACAGTGTCTTTCCAGTGGAGGAAAGAAGATAGAACAAGGATGGAGCAGAGAGAACGTTGCAACCCGTGAGTGAAGTACAGGGTAATGCACTTAGGCCTCTATTATGCATACAGGAGATTCAACACCAGAGATGTTCCACAGTGTCTACCTCTGCTCAAAACACTTCCAATATATGAGGGAACTGTGCTACAGTAAGTTCTCACGACAGGGATGTTTCTGTGCTCAGTTGGAAACTCTAGGACGTGTCTGGGTAGCAATCATGAAGTGTCTCATACAGACCCCATAGAGGGGATGCGAAGGAAGGTATCTGCTCAGGGAACCTACTACACTTGTGTATTCATTCATAACAGCTTTTCTCCTTTGAGGAATGAAGATAGAACAGTTAAGGACTACGGGCACATTAGGTACTGGGAGTAAATGGCAGGCTATGGCGCTTAAGCCGCCAAACACATATTTGATGTTCCCCACGAGTGGTGATCCGCACTTTGTTTCTGCGTCCAAAACGCTACCAGTACTGAGAGCGAAGTGTGCTTTAGGTGTAATTCATTTCAGTCTTACGTCTGTTAAAGAAGGAAGCTTTGGGACTGACTCTGTGGTAACCGCAATAGGCGCACATAGCTCTCCATTCACAGACGTATAACAGTGGGACTATAGCAAGTTCTTTTTAAGGGAAACTCCTTCAGTCGGATAGTCACTTCTCACAGTGTCTTTCCACTGGAGGAAAGAAGATAGAACAAGGACGGTCAGAGAGAACGTTGCAAACCGTGAGTCAAGTACAGGGTAAGGCAAATAGGCCTCTAAGAGGCATACTGGAATTACAACAGCGGAGGTGTTCCACAGTGTCTACCTCTGCTTAAAACACTTCCAATATATGAGGGAACTGTTCTACAGTAAGTTCTCACGACAGGGATGCATCTGTGCTCAGGTGGAAACTCTAGGATGTGTCTGGGGAGCAATCATGAAGTGTCTCATACAGGCCCCTTAGAGGGGATGCGAAGGAAGGTATCTGCTCAGGGAACCTACTTCAGGGGCGTACTCATTCATAACAGTGCTCCTCCTTGGAGGAATGAAGGTAGAACACGGACGGACTACGGGCACATTAGGTACTGTGAGTAAAGGGCAGGCTATGGCGCTTAAGTCTGCCAAACACATATTGGATGTTCACCACCAGTGGTGATCCGCACTTAGTTTCTGCGTCTGAAACGCTTCCAACACTGAGAGGGAAGTGTGATTTAGGAGGGCTTCACTGGAGTTTTACGTCTGTTAAAGTAGGAAGCTTTGGGGACTGACTCTGTGGTAATCGCAGTAGACGCACATAGCTTTCCAGTCTCCGACGTCTAACCGTTGGACTATAGCAAGTTCTGTGTAAGGGAAACTCCTTCATGCGGAATGTTACTTCTCACAGTGTCTTTCCAGTGGAGGAAAGAAGATAGAACAAGGACGGACCGAGAGACAGTTGCAAACCGTGAGTCAAGTACAGGGTAAGGCACTTAGGCCTCTATGATGCATACTGGAATTACAACACCGGAGATGTTCCACAGTGTCTACCTCTTCTCAAAACACTTCCAATATATGAGGGAACTGTGATCCAGTAAGTTCTCACCACAGGGATGCATCTGTGCTCAGTTGAGAACTCTAGGACATGTCTGGGTAGCAATCATGAAGTGTCTCATACAGGCCCCTTAGAGGGGATGCGTAGGAAGGTATCTGCTCAGGGAACCTATTTCAGGTGCGTACTCATTCATAACAGTGCTTCTCTTTGGAGGAATGAAGGTAGAACACGGACGGACTAGGGGCACATTAGGTACTGTGAGTAAAGGGCAGGCTATGGCGCTTAAGCCTGCCAAACACATATTGGATGTTCACCATAAGTGGTGATCCGCACTTAGTTTCTGCGTCTAAAACGCTTCCAACACTGAGAGGGATGTTTGATTTAGGAGGGATTCACTGCAGTGTTACGTCTGTTAAAGAAGGATGCTTTTGGGACTGACTCTGTTGTAACCGCAATAGACGCACATAGCTTGCCAGTCTCCAACGTCTATCCGTTGGACTACAGCAAGTTCTCTTTAAGGGAAACTCCTTCATGCGGAATGTCACTTCACACAGTGTCTTTCCAGTGGAGGAAAGAAGATAGAACAAGGATGGAGCAGAGAGAACGTTGCAACCCGTGAGTGAAGTACAGGGTAATGCACTTAGGCCTCTATTATGCATACTGGAGATTCAACACCAGAGATGTTCCACAGTGTCTACCTCTGCTCAAAACACTTCCAATATATGAGGGAACTGTGCTACAGTAAGTTCTCACGACAGGGATGGTTCTGTGCTCAGTTGGAAACTCTAGGACGTGTCTGGGTAGCAATCATGAAGTGTCTCATACAGACCCCATAGAGGGGATGCGAAGGAAGGTATCTGCTCAGGGAACCTACTACACTTGTGTATTCATTCATAACAGCTTTTCTCCTTTGAGGAATGAAGATAGAACAGTTAAGGACTACGGGCACATTAGGTACTGTGAGTAAATGGCAGGCTATGGCGCTTAAGCCACCAAACACATATTTGATGTTCCCCACGAGTGGTGATCCGCACTTGGTTTCTGCGTCCAAAACGCTACCAGTACTGAGAGCGAAGTGTGCTTTAGGTGTAATTCATTTCAGTCTTACGTCTGTTAAAGAAGGAAGCTTTGGGACTGACTCTGTGGTAACCGCAATAGGCGCACATAGCTCTCCATTCACAGACGTCTAACAGTGGGACTATAGCAAGTTCATTTTAAGGGAAACTCCTTCAGTCGGATAGTCACTTCTCACAGTGTCTTTCCACTGGAGGAAAGAAGATAGAACAAGGACGGTCAGAGAGAACGTTGCAAACCGTGAGTCAAGTACAGGGTAAGGCAATTAGGCCTCTATGAGGCATACTGGAATTACAACAGCGGAGGTGTTCCACAGTGTCTACCTCTGCTCAAAACACTTCCAATATATGAGGGAACTGTGCTACAGTAAGTTCTCACGACAGGGATGCATCTGTGCTCAGGTGGAAACTCTAGGATGTGTCTGGGGAGCAATCATGAAGTGTCTCATACAGGCCCCTTAGAGGGGATGCGAAGGAAGGTATCTGCTCAGGGAACCTACTTCAGGGGCGTACTCATTCATAACAGTGCTCCTCCTTGGAGGAATGAAGGTAGAACACGGACGGACTACGGGCACATTAGGTACTGTGAGTAAAGGGCAGGCTATGGCGCTTAAGCCTGCCAGACACATATTGGATGTTCACTACCAGTGGTGATCCGCATTTAGTTTATGCGTCTAAAACGCTTCCAACACTGAGAGGGAAGTGTGCTTTCGGAGGGATTCACTGCAGTGCTACGTCTGTTAAAGAAGGAAGCTTTTGGGACTGACTCTGTGGTAACCGCAATAGGCGCACATAGCTTTCCAGGCTCCAACGTCTAACCGTTGCACTCTAGCAAGTTCTGTGTAAGGGAAACTCCTTCATGCAGAATGTCACTTCTCACAGTGTCATTCCAGTGGAGGAAAGAAGATAGAACAAGGACGGAGCAGAGAGAATGTTACAACCCGTAGGTGAAGGAAAGGGTAAGGCACTTAGGCCTCTATGATGCATACTGGAAGTTCAACACATGGGATGTTCCACAGTGTCTACCACTTCTCAAAACACTTCCAATATATGAAGGAGCTGTGCTACAGTAACTTCTCACGACAGGGAAGCGTCTGTGCTCAGTTGGAAAGTGTAGGACGTGTCTGTGTAGCAATTTTGAAGTGTCTCATACAGGCCCCTTAGAGGGGTTTCGGAGGAAGGTATCTGCTCTGGGAACCTACTTCAGGTGCGCACTCATTCATAACAGTGTTTCTCCTTTGAGGATGAAGATAAAACAGGGAAGGACTACGGGCACATTAGGTACTGTGAGTAAAGGGCAGGCTATGGCGCTTACCCTCCAAACACATATTGGATGTTCACCAACATTGGTAATCCGCACTTAGTTTCTGCGTCTAAAACGCTTCCAACACTGAGAGGGAAGTGTGCTTTAGGAGGGATTCACTGCAGTGTTACGTCTGTTAAAGAAGGAAGCTTTGGGGACTTACTCTGTGGTAACCGCAATAGGCGTACATAGCTTTCCATTCAAAGTCGTCTAACCGTTGGACTATAGCAAGTTCTGTTTAAGGGAAATTCCTTCAGGTGGATAGCACTTCTCACAGTGTCTTCAAGTGGAGAAAAGAAGATAGAACAAGGACGGAGCAGAGAGAATGTTGCAAACCGTGCGTGAAGTACAGGGTAAGTCAATTAGGTCTCTAGGATGCCTCCTGGAAGTTCAACACTTGGGATGTTCCACAGTGTCTAACACTTCTCAAAACACTTCCAATATATGAGAGAACTGTGCTAGAGTAAGTTCTCACGACAGGGAAGCGTCTGCGCACAGTTGGAAAGTGGAGGACGTGTCTGTGTAGCAATCATGAAGTGTCTCCTACAGGCCCCTTAGAGGAGATGCGGAGGAAGGTATCTGCTCTGGGAACCTACTTCAGGTGCGTACTCATTCATAACAGCGTTTCTCCTTTGAGGATGAAGATAGAACAGGGAAGGACTACGGGCACATTAGGTACTGTTAGTAAAGGGCAGGCTATGGCGCTTAGCCTGCCAAACACAAAATGGATGTTCACCACCAGTGGTGATCCGCACTTAGTTTCTGCGTCTAAAACGCTTCCAACACTGAGAGGGAAGTGTGCTTTAGGAGGGATTCACTGCAGTGTTACGTCTGTTAAAGAAGGAAGCTTTGGGGACTTACTCTGTGGTAACCGCAATAGGCGTACATAGCTTTCCATTCAAAGTCGTCTAACCGTTGGACTATAGCAAGTTCTGTTTAAGGGAAATTCCTTCAGGTGGATAGCACTTCTCACAGTGTCTTCAAGTGGAGAAAAGAAGATAGAACAAGGACGGAGCAGAGAGAATGTTGCAAACCGTGCGTGAAGTACAGGGTAAGTCAATTAGGCCTCTAGGATGCCTCCTGGAAGTTCAACACTTGGGATGTTCCACAGTGTCTATCTAACACTTCTCAAAACACTTCCAATATATGAGAGAACTGTGCTAGAGTAAGTTCTCACGACAGGGAAGCGTCTGCGCTCAGTTGGAAAGTGGAGGACGTGTCTGGGTAGCAATCATGAAGTGTCTCCTACAGGCCCCTTAGAGGAGATGCGGAGGAAGGTATCTGCTCTGGGAACCTACTTCAGGTGCGTACTCATTCATAACAGCGTTTCTCCTTTGAGGATGAAGATAGAACAGGGAAGGACTACGGGCACATTAGGTACTGTTAGTAAAGGGCAGGCTATGGCGCTTAGCCTGCCAAACACAAAATGGATGTTCACCACCAGTGGTGATCCGCACTTAGTTTCTGCGTCTAAAACGCTTCCAACACTGAGCGGGAAGTGTGCTTTAAGAGGGATTCACTGCAGTGTTACGTCTGTTAAAGAAGGAAGCTTTTGGGACTGACTCTGTGGTAACCGCATTAGACGCTCATAGCTTTCCAGTCTCAAACGTCTAACTGATAGACTATAGGAAGTTCTGTTTAAGGGAAACTCCTTCATGCGGAATGTTACTTCTCACAGTTTCTTTCCAGTGGAGGAAAGAAGATAGAACAAGGACGGACAGAGAGAACGTTGCAAACCGTGAGTCAAGTACAGGGTAAGGCACTTAGGCCTCTATGATGCATACTGGAATTACAACACCGGAGATGTTCCACAGTGTCTACCTCTTCTCAAAACACTTCCAATATATGAGGGAACTGTGATCCAGTAAGTTCTCACCACAGGGATGCATCTGTGCTCAGTTGAGAACTCTAGGACATGTCTGGGTAGCAATCATGAAGTGTCTCATACAGGCCCCTTAGAGGGGATGCGTAGGAAGGTATCTGCTCAGGGAACCTATTTCAGGTGCGTACTCATTCATAACAGTGCTTCTCTTTGGAGGAATGAAGGTAGAACACGGACGGACTAGGGGCACATTAGGTACTGTGAGTAAAGGGCAGGCTATGGCGCTTAAGCCTGCCAAACACATATTGGATGTTCACCATAAGTGGTGATCCGCACTTAGTTTCTGCGTCTAAAACGCTTCCAACACTGAGAGGGATGTTTGATTTAGGAGGGATTCACTGCAGTGTTACGTCTGTTAAAGAAGGATGCTTTTGGGACTGACTCTGTTGTAACCGCAATAGACGCACATAGCTTGCCAGTCTCCAACGTCTATCCGTTGGACTACAGCAAGTTCTCTTTAAGGGAAACTCCTTCATGCGGAATGTCACTTCACACAGTGTCTTTCCAGTGGAGGAAAGAAGATAGAACAAGGATGGAGCAGAGAGAACGTTGCAACCCGTGAGTGAAGTACAGGGTAATGCACTTAGGCCTCTATTATGCATACTGGAGATTCAACACCAGAGATGTTCCACAGTGTCTACCTCTGCTCAAAACACTTCCAATATATGAGGGAACTGTGCTACAGTAAGTTCTCACGACAGGGATGGTTCTGTGCTCAGTTGGAAACTCTAGGACGTGTCTGGGTAGCAATCATGAAGTGTCTCATACAGACCCCATAGAGGGGATGCGAAGGAAGGTATCTGCTCAGGGAACCTACTACACTTGTGTATTCATTCATAACAGCTTTTCTCCTTTGAGGAATGAAGATAGAACAGTTAAGGACTACGGGCACATTAGGTACTGTGAGTAAATGGCAGGCTATGGCGCTTAAGCCGCCAAATACATATTTGATGTTCCCCACGAGTGGTGATCCGCACTTTGTTTCTGCGTCCAAAACGCTACCAGTACTGAGAGCGAAGTGTGCTTTAGGTGTAATTCATTTCAGTCTTACGTCTGTTAAAGAAGGAAGCTTTGGGAGTGACTCTGTGGTAACCGCAATAGGCGCACATAGCTCTCCATTCACAGACGTCTAACAGTGGGACTATAGCAAGTTCTTTTTAAGGGAAACTCCTTCAGTCGGATAGTCACTTCTCACAGAGTCTTTCCACTGGAGGAAAGAAGATAGAACAAGGACGGTCAGAGAGAACGTTGCAAACCGTGAGTCAAGTACAGGGTAAGGCAATTAGGCCTCTATGAGGCATACTGGAATTACAACAGCGGAGGTGTTCCACAGTGTCTACCTCTGCTCAAAACACTTCCAATATATGAGGGAACTGTGCTACAGTAAGTTCTCACGACAGGGATGCATCTGTGCTCAGGTGGAAACTCTAGGATGTGTCTGGGGAGCAATCATGAAGTGTCTCATACAGGCCCCTTACAGGGGATGCGAAGGAAGGTATCTGCTCAGGGAACCTACTTCAGGGGCGTACTCATTCATAACAGTGCTCCTCCTTGGAGGAATGAAGGTAGAACACGGACGGACTACGGGCACATTAGGTACTGTGAGTAAAGGGCAGGCTATGGCGCTTAAGCCTGCCAAACACATATTGGATGTTCACTACCAGTGGTGATCCGCATTTAGTTTATGCGTCTAAAACGCTTCCAACACTGAGAGGGAAGTGTGCTTTCGGAGGGATTCACTGCAGTGCTACGTCTGTTAAAGAAGGAAGCTTTTGGGACTGACTCTGTGGTAACCGCAATAGGCGCACATAGCTTTCCAGGCTCCAACGTCTAACCGTTGCACTCTAGCAAGTTCTGTGTAAGGGAAACTCCTTCATGCAGAATGTCACTTCTCACAGTGTCATTCCAGTGGAGGAAAGAAGATAGAACAAGGACGGAGCAGAGAGAATGTTAACAACCCGTAGGTGAAGGAAAGGGTAAGGCACTTAGGCCTCTATGATGCATACTGGAAGTTCAACACATGGGATGTTCCACAGTGTCTACCACTTCTCAAAACACTTCCAATATATGAAGGAGCTGTGCTACAGTAACTTCTCACGACAGGGAAGCGTCTGTGCTCAGTTGGAAAGTGTAGGACGTGTCTGTGTAGCAATTTTGAAGTGTCTCATACAGGCCCCTTAGAGGGGTTTCGGAGGAAGGTAACTGCTCTGGGAACCTACTTCAGGTGCGCACTCATTCATAACAGTGTTTCTCCTTTGAGGATGAAGATAGAACAGGGAAGGACTACGGGCACATTAGGTACTGTTAGTAAAGGGCAGGCTATGGCGCTTAGCCTGCCAAACACAAAATGGATGTTCACCACCAGTGGTGATCCGCACTTAGTTTCTGCGTCTAAAACGCTTCCAACACTGAGCGGGAAGTGTGCTTTAGGAGGGATTCACTGCAGTGTTACGTCTGTTAAAGAAGGAAGCTTTTGGGACTGACTCTGTGGTAACCGCATTAGACGCTCATAGCTTTCCAGTCTCAAACGTCTAACTGATAGACTATAGGAAGTTCTGTTTAAGGGAAACTCCTTCATGCGGAATGTTACTTCTCACAGTTTCTTTCCAGTGGAGGAAAGAAGATAGAACAAGGACGGACAGAGAGAACGTTGTAAACCGTGAGTCAAGTACAGGGTAAGGCACTTAGGCCTCTATGATGCATACTGGAATTACAACACCGGAGATGTTCCACAGTGTCTACCTCTTCTCAAAACACTTCCAATATATGAGGGAACTGTGATCCAGTAAGTTCTCACCACAGGGATGCATCTGTGCTCAGTTGAGAACTCTAGGACATGTCTGGGTAGCAATCATGAAGTGTCTCATACAGGCCCCTTAGAGGGGATGCGTAGGAAGGTATCTGCTCAGGGAACCTATTTCAGGTGCGTACTCATTCATAACAGTGCTTCTCTTTGGAGGAATGAAGGTAGAACACGGACGGACTAGGGGCACATTAGGTACTGTGAGTAAAGGGCAGGCTATGGCGCTTAAGCCTGCCAAACACATATTGGATGTTCACCATAAGTGGTGATCCGCACTTAGTTTCTGCGTCTAAAACGCTTCCAACACTGAGAGGGATGTTTGATTTAGGAGGGATTCACTGCAGTGTTACGTCTGTTAAAGAAGGATGCTTTTGGGACTGACTCTGTTGTAACCGCAATAGACGCACATAGCTTGCCAGTCTCCAACGTCTATCCGTTGGACTACAGCAAGTTCTCTTTAAGGGAAACTCCTTCATGCGGAATGTCACTTCACACAGTGTCTTTCCAGTGGAGGAAAGAAGATAGAACAAGGATGGAGCAGAGAGAACGTTGCAACCCGTGAGGGAAGTACAGGGTAATGCACTTAGGCCTCTATTATGCATACTGGAGATTCAACACCAGAGATGTTCCACAGTGTCTACCTCTGCTCAAAACACTTCCAATATATGAGGGAACTGTGCTACAGTAAGTTCTCACGACAGGGATGGTTCTGTGCTCAGTTGGAAACTCTAGGACGTGTCTGGGTAGCAATCATGAAGTGTCTCATACAGACCCCATAGAGGGGATGCGAAGGAAGGTATCTGCTCAGGGAACCTACTACACTTGTGTATTCATTCATAACAGCTTTTCTCCTTTGAGGAATGAAGATAGAACAGTTAAGGACTACGGGCACATTAGGTACTGTGAGTAAATGGCAGGCTATGGCGCTTAAGCCGCCAAACACATATTTGATGTTCCCCACGAGTGGTGATCCGCACTTTGTTTCTGCGTCCAAAACGCTACCAGTACTGAGAGCGAAGTGTGCTTTAGGTGTAATTCATTTCAGTCTTACGTCTGTTAAAGAAGGAAGCTTTGGGACTGACTCTGTGGTAACCGCAATAGGCGCACATAGCTCTCCATTCACAGACGTCTAACAGTGGGACTATAGCAAGTTCTTTTTAAGGGAAACTCCTTCAGTCGGATAGTCACTTCTCACAGTGTCTTTCCACTGGAGGAAAGAAGATAGAACAAGGACGGTCAGAGAGAACGTTGCAAACCGTGAGTCAAGTACAGGGTAAGGCAATTAGGCCTCTATGAGGCATACTGGAATTACAACAGCGGAGGTGTTCCACAGTGTCTACCTCTGCTCAAAACACTTCCAATATATGAGGGAACTGTGCTACAGTAAGTTCTCACGACAGGGATGGTTCTGTGCTCAGTTGGAAACTCTAGGACGTGTCTGGGTAGCAATCATGAAGTGTCTCATACAGACCCCATAGAGGGGATGCGAAGGAAGGTATCTGCTCAGGGAACCTACTTCAGGGGCGTACTCATTCATAACAGTGCTCCTCCTTGGAGGAATGAAGGTAGAACACGGACGGACTACGGGCACATTAGGTACTGTGAGTAAAGGGCAGGCTATGGCGCTTAAGTCTGCCAAACACATATTGGATGTTCACCACCAGTGGTGATCCGCACTTAGTTTCTGCGTCTGAAACGCTTTCAACACTGAGAGGGAAGTGTGCTTTAGGAGGGCATCACTGGAGTTTTACGTCTGTTAAAGTAGGAAGCTTTGGGGACTGACTCTGTGGTAATCGCAGTAGACGCACATAGCTTTCCAGTCTCCGACGTCTAACCGTTGGACTATAGCAAGTTCTGTGTAAGGGAAACTCCTTCATGCGGAATGTCACTTCTCACAGTGTCTTTCCAGTGGAGGAAAGAAGATAGAACAAGGACGGACCGAGAGACAGTTGCAAACCGTGAGTCAAGTACAGGGTAAGGCACATAGGACTCTATGATGCATACTGGAATTACAACACCGGAGATGTTCCACAGTGTCTACCTCTTCTCAAAACACTTCCAATATATGAGGGAACTGTGCTACAGTAAGTTCTCACGACAGGGATGCATCTGTGCTCAGGTGAAAATTCTAGGATGTGTCTGGGGAGCAATCAGGAAGAGTCTCATACTGGCCCCTTAGAGGGGATGCGGAGGAAGGTATCTGCTCAGGGAACCTACTTCAGGGGCGTACTCATTCATAACAGTGCTTCTCCTTGGAGGAATGAAGGTAGAACACGGACGGACTAGGGGCACATTAGATACTGTGAGTAAAAGGCAGGCTATGGCGCTTAAGTCTGCCAAACACATATTGGATGTTCACTACCAGTGGTGATCCGCATTTAGTTTATGCGTCTAAAACGCTTCCAACACTGAGAGGGAAGTGTGCTTTCGGAGGGATTCATTGCAGTGCTACGTCTGTTAAAGAAGGAAGCTTTTGGGACTGACTCTGTGGTAACCGCAATAGGCGCACATAGCTTTCCAGGCTCCAACGTCTAACCGTTGCACTCTAGCAAGTTCTGTGTAAGGGAAACTCCTTCATGCAGAATGTCACTTCTCACAGTGTCATTCCAGTGGAGGAAAGAAGATAGAACAAGGACGGAGCAGAGAGAATGTTACAACCTGTAGGTGAAGGAAAGGGTAAGGCACTTAGGCCTCTATGATGCATACTGGAAGTTCAACACATGGGATGTTCCACAATGTCTACCACTTCTCAAAACACTTCCAATATATGAAGGAGCTGTGCTACAGTAACTTCTCACGACAGGGAAGCGTCTGTGCTCAGTTGGAAAGTGTAGGACGTGTCTGTGTAGCAATTTTGAAGTGTCTCATACAGGCCCCTTAGAGGGGTTTCGGAGGAAGGTATCTGCTCTGGGAACCTACTTCAGGTGCGCACTCATTCATAACAGTGTTTCTCCTTTGAGGATGAAGATAAAACAGGGAAGGACTACGGGCACATTAGGTACTGTGAGTAAAGGGCAGGCTATGGCGCTTACCCTCCAAACACATATTGGATGTTCACCACCATTGGTAATCCGCACTTAGTTTCTGCGTCTAAAACGCTTCCAACACTGAGAGGGAAGTGTGCTTTAGGAGGGATTCACTGCAGTGTTACGTCTGTTAAAGAAGGAAGCTTTGGGGACTTACTCTGTGGTAACCGCAATAGGCGTACATAGCTTTCCATTCAAAGTCGTCTAACCGTTGGACTATAGCAAGTTCTGTTTAAGGGAAATTCCTTCTGGTGGATAGCACTTCTCACAGTGTCTTCAAGTGGAGAAAAGAAGATAGAACAAGGACGGAGCAGAGAGAATGTTGCAAACCGTGCGTGAAGTACAGGGTAAGTCAATTAGGCCTCTAGGATGCCTCCTGGAAGGTCAACACTTGGGATGTTCCACAGTGTCTAACACTTCTCAAAACACTTCCAATATATGAGAGAACTGTGCTAGAGTAAGTTCTCACGACAGGGAAGCGTCTGCGCTCAGTTGGAAAGTGGAGGACGTGTCTGGGTAGCAATCATGAAGTGTCTCCTACAGGCCCCTTAGAGGAGATGCGGAGGAAGGTATCTGCTCTGGGAACCTACTTCAGGTGCGTACTCATTCATAACAGCGTTTCTCCTTTGAGGATGAAGATAGAACAGGGAAGGACTACGGGCACATTAGGTACTGTTAGTAAAGGGCAGGCTATGGCGCTTAGCCTGCCAAACACAAAATGGATGTTCACCACCAGTGGTGATCCGCACTTAGTTTCTGCGTCTAAAACGCTTCCAACACTGAGCGGGAAGTGTGCTTTAGGAGGGATTCACTGCAGTGTTACGTCTGTTAAAGAAGGAAGCTTTTGGGACTGACTCTGTGGTAACCGCATTAGACGCTCATAGCTTTCCAGTCTCAAACGTCTAACTGATAGACTATAGGAAGTTCTGTTTAAGGGAAACTCCTTCATGCGGAATGTTACTTCTCACAGTTTCTTTCCAGTGGAGGAAAGAAGATAGAACAAGGACGGACAGAGAGAACGTTGCAAACCGTGAGTCAAGTACAGGGTAAGGCACTTAGGCCTCTATGATGCATACTGGAATTACAACACCGGAGATGTTCCACAGTGTCTACCTCTTCTCAAAACACTTCCAATATATGAGGGAACTGTGATCCAGTAAGTTCTCACCACAGGGATGCATCTGTGCTCAGTTGAGAACTCTAGGACATGTCTGGGTAGCAATCATGAAGTGTCTCATACAGGCCCCTTAGAGGGGATGCGTAGGAAGGTATCTGCTCAGGGAACCTATTTCAGGTGCGTACTCATTCATAACAGTGCTTCTCTTTGGAGGAATGAAGGTAGAACACGGACGGACTAGGGGCACATTAGGTACTGTGAGTAAAGGGCAGGCTATGGCGCTTAAGCCTGCCAAACACATATTGGATGTTCACCATAAGTGGTGATCCGCACTTAGTTTCTGCGTCTAAAACGCTTCCAACACTGAGAGGGATGTTTGATTTAGGAGGGATTCACTGCAGTGTTACGTCTGTTAAAGAAGGATGCTTTTGGGACTGACTCTGTTGTAACCGCAATAGACGCACATAGCTTGCCAGTCTCCAACGTCTATCCGTTGGACTACAGCAAGTTCTCTTTAAGGGAAACTCCTTCATGCGGAATGTCACTTCACACAGTGTCTTTCCAGTGGAGGAAAGAAGATAGAACAAGGATGGAGCAGAGAGAACGTTGCAACCCGTGAGTGAAGTACAGGTTAATGCACTTAGGCCTCTATTATGCATACTGGAGGTTCAACACCAGAGATGTTCCACAGTGTCTACCTCTGCTCAAAACACTTCCAATATATGAGGGAACTGTGCTACAGTAAGTTCTCACGACAGGGATGGTTCTGTGCTCAGTTGGAAACTCTAGGACGTGTCTGGGTAGCAATCATGAAGTGTCTCATACAGACCCCATAGAGGGGATGCGAAGGAAGGTATCTGCTCAGGGAACCTACTACACTTGTGTATTCATTCATAACAGCTTTTCTCCTTTGAGGAATGAAGATAGAACAGTTAAGGACTACGGGCACATTAGGTACTGTGAGTAAATGGCAGGCTATGGCGCTTAAGCCGCCAAACACATATTTGATGTTCCCCACGAGTGGTGATCCGCACTTTGTTTCTGCGTCCAAAACGCTACCAGTACTGAGAGCGAAGTGTGCTTTAGGTGTAATTCATTTCAGTCTTACGTCTGTTAAAGAAGGAAGCTTTGGGACTGACTCTGTGGTAACCGCAATAGGCGCACATAGCTCTCCATTCACAGACGTCTAACAGTGGGACTATAGCAAGTTCTTTTTAAGGGAAACTCCTTCAGACGGATAGTCACTTCTCACAGTGTCTTTCCACTGGAGGAAAGAAGATAGAACAAGGACGGTCAGAGAGAACGTTGCAAACCGTGAGTCAAGTACAGGGTAAGGCAATTAGGCCTCTATGAGGCATACTGGAATTACAACAGCGGAGGTGTTCCACAGTGTCTACCTCTGCTCAAAACACTTCCAATATATGAGGGAACTGTGCTACAGTAAGTTCTCACGACAGGGATGGTTCTGTGCTCAGTTGGAAACTCTAGGACGTGTCTGGGTAGCAATCATGAAGTGTCTCATACAGACCCCATAGAGGGGATGCGAAGGAAGGTA
Organism: Neogale vison; assembly: GCF_020171115.1. Lineage (NCBI taxonomy): Eukaryota > Metazoa > Chordata > Mammalia > Carnivora > Mustelidae > Neogale > Neogale vison. Next base: position 467,693 of record NW_025334895.1, on the reverse strand, counting down.
TCTGCTCAGGGAACCTACTTCAGGGGCGTACTCATTCATAACAGTGCTCCTCCTTGGAGGAATGAAGGTAGAACACGGACGGACTACGGGCACATTAGGTACTGTGAGTAAAGGGCAGGCTATGGCGCTTAAGTCTGCCAAACACATATTGGATGTTCACCACCAGTGGTGATCCGCACTTAGTTTCTGCGTCTGAAACGCTTTCAACACTGAGAGGGAAGTGTGCTTTAGGAGGGCTTCACTGGAGTTTTACGTCTGTTAAAGTAGGAAGCTTTGGGGACTGACTCTGTGGTAATCGCAGTAGACGCACATAGCTTTCCAGTCTCCGACGTCTAACCGTTGGAATATAGCAAGTTCTGTGTAAGGGAAACTCCTTCATGCGGAATGTCACTTCTCACAGTGTCTTTCCAGTGGAGGAAAGAAGATAGAACAAGGACGGACCGAGAGACAGTTGCAAACCGTGAGTCAAGTACAGGGTAAGGCACATAGGACTCTATGATGCATACTGGAATTACAACACCGGAGATGTTCCACAGTGTCTACCTCTTCTCAAAACACTTCCAATATATGAGGGAACTGTGCTACAGTAAGTTCTCACGACAGGGATGCATCTGTGCTCAGGTGAAAATTCTAGGATGTGTCTGGGGAGCAATCAGGAAGAGTCTCATACTGGCCCCTTAGAGGGGATGCGGAGGAAGGTATCTGCTCAGGGAACCTACTTCAGGGGCGTACTCATTCATAACAGTGTTTCTCCTTTGAGGATGAAGATAAAACAGGGAAGGACTACGGGCACATTAGGTACTGTGAGTAAAGGGCAGGCTATGGCGCTTACCCTCCAAACACATATTGGATGTTCACCACCATTGGTAATCCGCACTTAGTTTCTGCGTCTAAAACGCTTCCAACACTGAGAGGGAAGTGTGCTTTAGGAGGGATTCACTGCAGTGTTACGTCTGTTAAAGAAGGAAGCTTTGGGGACTTACTCTGTGGTAACCGCAATAGGCGTACATAGCTTTCCATTCAAAGTCGTCTAACCGTTGGACTATAGCAAGTTCTGTTTAAGGGAAATTCCTTCAGGTGGATAGCACTTCTCACAGTGTCTTCAAGTGGAGAAAAGAAGATAGAACAAGGACGGAGCAGAGAGAATGTTGCAAACCGTGCGTGAAGTACAGGGTAAGTCAATTAGGCCTCTAGGATGCCTCCTGGAAGTTCAACACTTGGGATGTTCCACAGTGTCTAACACTTCTCAAAACACTTCCAATATATGAGAGAACTGTGCTAGAGTAAGTTCTCACGACAGGGAAGCGTCTGCGCTCAGTTGGAAAGTGGAGGACGTGTCTGGGTAGCAATCATGAAGTGTCTCCTACAGGCCCCTTAGAGGAGATGCGGAGGAAGGTATCTGCTCTGGGAACCTACTTCAGGTGCGTACTCATTCATAACAGCGTTTCTCCTTTGAGGATGAAGATAGAACAGGGAAGGACTACGGGCACATTAGGTACTGTTAGTAAAGGGCAGGCTATGGCGCTTAGCCTGCCAAACACAAAATGGATGTTCACCACCAGTGGTGATCCGCACTTAGTTTCTGCGTCTAAAACGCTTCCAACACTGAGCGGGAAGTGTGCTTTAGGAGGGATTCACTGCAGTGTTACGTCTGTTAAAGAAGGAAGCTTTTGGGACTGACTCTGTGGTAACCGCATTAGACGCTCATAGCTTTCCAGTCTCAAACGTCTAACTGATAGACTATAGGAAGTTCTGTTTAAGGGAAACTCCTTCATGCGGAATGTTACTTCTCACAGTTTCTTTCCAGTGGAGGAAAGAAGATAGAACAAGGACGGACAGGGAGAACGTTGCAAACCGTGAGTCAAGTACAGGGTAAGGCACTTAGGCCTCTATGATGCATACTGGAATTACAACACCGGAGATGTTCCACAGTGTCTACCTCTTCTCAAAACACTTCCAATATATGAGGGAACTGTGATCCAGTAAGTTCTCACCACAGGGATGCATCTGTGCTCAGTTGAGAACTCTAGGACATGTCTGGGTAGCAATCATGAAGTGTCTCATACAGGCCCCTTAGAGGGGATGCGTAGGAAGGTATCTGCTCAGGGAAACTATTTCAGGTGCGTACTCATTCATAACAGTGCTTCTCTTTGGAGGAATGAAGGTAGAACACGGACGGACTAGGGGCACATTAGGTACTGTGAGTAAAGGGCAGGCTATGGCGCTTAAGCCTGCCAAACACAAAATGGATGTTCACCACCAGTGGTGATCCGCACTTAGTTTCTGCGTCTAAAACGCTTCCAACACTGAGAGGGATGTTTGATTTAGGAGGGATTCACTGCAGTGTTACGTCTGTTAAAGAAGGATGCTTTTGGGACTGACTCTGTTGTAACCGCAATAGACGCACATAGCTTGCCAGTCTCCAACGTCTATCCGTTGGACTACAGCAAGTTCTCTTTAAGGGAAACTCCTTCATGCGGAATGTCACTTCACACAGTGTCTTTCCAGTGGAGGAAAGAAGATAGAACAAGGATGGAGCAGAGAGAACGTTGCAACCCGTGAGTGAAGTACAGGGTAATGCACTTAGGCCTCTATTATGCATACTGGAGGTTCAACACCAGAGATGTTCCACAGTGTCTACCTCTGCTCAAAACACTTCCAATATATGAGGGAACTGTGCTACAGTAAGTTCTCACGACAGGGATGGTTCTGTGCTCAGTTGGAAACTCTAGGACGTGTCTGGGTAGCAATCATGAAGTGTCTCATACAGACCCCATAGAGGGGATGCGAAGGAAGGTATCTGCTCAGGGAACCTACTACACTTGTGTATTCATTCATAACAGCTTTTCTCCTTTGAGGAATGAAGATAGAACAGTTAAGGACTACGGGCACATTAGGTACTGTGAGTAAATGGCAGGCTATGGCGCTTAAGCCGCCAAACACATATTTGATGTTCCCCACGAGTGGTGATCCGCACTTTGTTTCTGCGTCCAAAACGCTACCAGTACTGAGAGCGAAGTGTGCTTTAGGTGTAATTCATTTCAGTCTTACGTCTGTTAAAGAAGGAAGCTTTGGGACTGACTCTGTGGTAACCGCAATAGGCGCACATAGCTCTCCATTCACAGACGTCTAACAGTGGGACTATAGCAAGTTCTTTTTAAGGGAAACTCCTTCAGTCGGATAGTCACTTCTCACAGTGTCTTTCCACTGGAGGAAAGAAGATAGAACAAGGACGGTCAGAGAGAACGTTGCAAACCGTGAGTCAAGTACAGGGTAAGGCAATTAGGCCTCTATGAGGCATACTGGAATTACAACAGCGGAGGTGTTCCACAGTGTCTACCTCTGCTCAAAACACTTCCAATATATGAGGGAACTGTGCTACAGTAAGTTCTCACGACAGGGATGGTTCTGTGCTCAGTTGGAAACTCTAGGACGTGTCTGGGTAGCAATCATGAAGTGTCTCATACAGACCCCATAGAGGGGATGCGAAGGAAGGTATCTGCTCAGGGAACCTACTTCAGGGGCGTACTCATTCATAACAGTGCTCCTCCTTGGAGGAATGAAGGTAGAACACGGACGGACTACGGGCACATTAGGTACTGTGAGTAAAGGGCAGGCTATGGCGCTTAAGTCTGCCAAACACATATTGGATGTTCACCAGCAGTGGTGATCCGCACTTAGTTTCTGCGTCTGAAACGCTTCCAACACTGAGAGGGAAGTGTGCTTTAGGAGGGCATCACTGGAGTTTTACGTCTGTTAAAGTAGGAAGCTTTGGGGACTGACTCTGTGGTAATCGCAGTAGACGCACATAGCTTTCCAGTCTCCGACGTCTAACCGTTGGACTATAGCAAGTTCTGTGTAAGGGAAACTCCTTCATGCGGAATGTCACTTCTCACAGTGTCTTTCCAGTGGAGGAAAGAAGATAGAACAAGGACGGACCGAGAGACAGTTGCAAACCGTGAGTCAAGTACAGGGTAAGGCACATAGGACTCTATGATGCATACTGGAATTACAACACCGGAGATGTTCCACAGTGTCTACCTCTTCTCAAAACACTTCCAATATATGAGGGAACTGTGCTACAGTAAGTTCTCACGACAGGGATGCATCTGTGCTCAGGTGAAAATTCTAGGATGTGTCTGGGGAGCAATCAGGAAGAGTCTCATACTGGCCCCTTAGAGGGGATGCGGAGGAAGGTATCTGCTCAGGGAACCTACTTCAGGGGCGTACTCATTCATAACAGTGCTTCTCCTTTGAGGAATGAAGGTAGAACACGGACGGACTAGGGGCACATTAGATACTGTGAGTAAAAGGCAGGCTATGGCGCTTAAGTCTGCCAAACACATATTGGATGTTCACTACCAGTGGTGATCCGCATTTAGTTTATGCGTCTAAAACGCTTCCAACACTGAGAGGGAAGTGTGCTTTCGGAGGGATTCATTGCAGTGCTACGTCTGTTAAAGAAGGAAGCTTTTGGGACTGACTATGTGGTAACCGCAATAGGCGCACATAGCTTTCCAGGCTCCAACGTCTAACCGTTGCACTCTAGCAAGTTCTGTGTAAGGGAAACTCCTTCATGCAGAATGTCACTTCTCACAGTGTCATTCCAGTGGAGGAAAGAAGATAGAACAAGGACGGAGCAGAGAGAATGTTACAACCTGTAGGTGAAGGAAAGGGTAAGGCACTTAGGCCTCTATGATGCATACTGGAAGTTCAACACATGGGATGTTCCACAATGTCTACCACTTCTCAAAACACTTCCAATATATGAAGGAGCTGTGCTACAGTAACTTCTCACGACAGGGAAGCGTCTGTGCTCAGTTGGAAAGTGTAGGACGTGTCTGTGTAGCAATTTTGAAGTGTCTCATACAGGCCCCTTAGAGGGGTTTCGGAGGAAGGTATCTGCTCTGGGAACCTACTTCAGGTGCGCACTCATTCATAACAGTGTTTCTCCTTTGAGGATGAAGATAAAACAGGGAAGGACTACGGGCACATTAGGTACTGTGAGTAAAGGGCAGGCTATGGCGCTTACCCTCCAAACACATATTGGATGTTCACCACCATTGGTAATCCGCACTTAGTTTCTGCGTCTAAAACGCTTCCAACACTGAGAGGGAAGTGTGCTTTAGGAGGGATTCACTGCAGTGTTACGTCTGTTAAAGAAGGAAGCTTTGGGGACTTACTCTGTGGTAACCGCAATAGGCGTACATAGCTTTCCATTCAAAGTCGTCTAACCGTTGGACTATAGCAAGTTCTGTTTAAGGGAAATTCCTTCAGGTGGATAGCACTTCTCACAGTGTCTTCAAGTGGAGAAAAGAAGATAGAACAAGGACGGAGCAGAGAGAATGTTGCAAACCGTGCGTGAAGTACAGGGTAAGTCAATTAGGCCTCTAGGATGCCTCCTGGAAGTTCAACACTTGGGATGTTCCACAGTGTCTAACACTTCTCAAAACACTTCCAATATATGAGAGAACTGTGCTAGAGTAAGTTCTCACGACAGGGAAGCGTCTGCGCTCAGTTGGAAAGTGGAGGACGTGTCTGGGTAGCAATCATGAAGTGTCTCCTACAGGCCCCTTAGAGGAGATGCGGAGGAAGGTATCTGCTCTGGGAACCTACTTCAGGTGCGTACTCATTCATAACAGCGTTTCTCCTTTGAGGATGAAGATAGAACAGGGAAGGACTACGGGCACATTAGGTACTGTTAGTAAAGGGCAGGCTATGGCGCTTAGCCTGCCAAACACAAAATGGATGTTCACCACCAGTGGTGATCCGCACTTAGTTTCTGCGTCTAAAACGCTTCCAACACTGAGCGGGAAGTGTGCTTTAGGAGGGATTCACTGCAGTGTTACGTCTGTTAAAGAAGGAAGCTTTTGGGACTGACTCTGTGGTAACCGCATTAGACGCTCATAGCTTTCCAGTCTCAAACGTCTAACTGATAGACTATAGGAAGTTCTGTTTAAGGGAAACTCCTTCATGCGGAATGTTACTTCTCACAGTTTCTTTCCAGTGGAGGAAAGAAGATAGAACAAGGACGGACAGAGAGAACGTTGCAAACCGTGAGTCAAGTACAGGGTAAGGCACTTAGGCCTCTATGATGCATACTGGAATTACAACACCGGAGATGTTCCACAGTGTCTACCTCTTCTCAAAACACTTCCAATATATGAGGGAACTGTGATCCAGTAAGTTCTCACCACAGGGATGCATCTGTGCTCAGTTGAGAACTCTAGGACATGTCTGGGTAGCAATCATGAAGTGTCTCATACAGGCCCCTTAGAGGGGATGCGTAGGAAGGTATCTGCTCAGGGAACCTATTTCAGGTGCGTACTCATTCATAACAGTGCTTCTCTTTGGAGGAATGAAAGTAGAACACGGACGGACTAGGGGCACATTAGGTACTGTGAGTAAAGGGCAGGCTATGGCGCTTAAGCCTGCCAAACACATATTGGATGTTCACCATAAGTGGTGATCCGCACTTAGTTTCTGCGTCTAAAACGCTTCCAACACTGAGAGGGATGTTTGATTTAGGAGGGATTCACTGCAGTGTTACGTCTGTTAAAGAAGGATGCTTTTGGGACTGACTCTGTTGTAACCGCAATAGACGCACATAGCTTGCCAGTCTCCAACGTCTATCCGTTGGACTACAGCAAGTTCTCTTTAAGGGAAACTCCTTCATGCGGAATGTCACTTCACACAGTGTCTTTCCAGTGGAGGAAAGAAGATAGAACAAGGATGGAGCAGAGAGAACGTTGCAACCCGTGAGTGAAGTACAGGGTAATGCACTTAGGCCTCTATTATGCATACTGGAGATTCAACACCAGAGATGTTCCACAGTGTCTACCTCTGCTCAAAACACTTCCAATATATGAGGGAACTGTGCTACAGTAAGTTCTCACGACAGGGATGGTTCTGTGCTCAGTTGGAAACTCTAGGACGTGTCTGGGTAGCAATCATGAAGTGTCTCATACAGACCCCATAGAGGGGATGCGAAGGAAGGTATCTGCTCAGGGAACCTACTACACTTGTGTATTCATTCATAACAGCTTTTCTCCTTTGAGGAATGAAGATAGAACAGTTAAGGACTACGGGCACATTAGGTACTGTGAGTAAATGGCAGGCTATGGCGCTTAAGCCGCCAAACACATATTTGATGTTCCCCACGAGTGGTGATCCGCACTTTGTTTCTGCGTCCAAAACGCTACCAGTACTGAGAGCGAAGTGTGCTTTAGGTGTAATTCATTTCAGTCTTACGTCTGTTAAAGAAGGAAGCTTTGGGACTGACTCTGTGGTAACCGCAATAGGCGCACATAGCTCTCCATTCACAGACGTCTAACAGTGGGACTATAGCAAGTTCTTTTTAAGGGAAACTCCTTCAGTCGGATAGTCACTTCTCACAGTGTCTTTCCACTGGAGGAAAGAAGATAGAACAAGGACGGTCAGAGAGAACGTTGCAAACCGTGAGTCAAGTACAGGGTAAGGCAATTAGGCCTCTATGAGGCATACTGGAATTACAACAGCGGAGGTGTTCCACAGTGTCTACCTCTGCTCAAAACACTTCCAATATATGAGGGAACTGTGCTACAGTAAGTTCTCACGACAGGGATGGTTCTGTGCTCAGTTGGAAACTCTAGGACGTGTCTGGGTAGCAATCATGAAGTGTCTCATACAGACCCCATAGAGGGGATGCGAAGGAAGGTATCTGCTCAGGGAACCTACTTCAGGGGCGTACTCATTCATAACAGTGCTCCTCCTTGGAGGAATGAAGGTAGAACACGGACGGACTACGGGCACATTAGGTACTGTGAGTAAAGGGCAGGCTATGGCGCTTAAGTCTGCCAAACACATATTGGATGTTCACCACCAGTGGTGATCCGCACTTAGTTTCTGCGTCTGAAACGCTTTCAACACTGAGAGGGAAGTGTGCTTTAGGAGGGCATCACTGGAGTTTTACGTCTGTTAAAGTAGGAAGCTTTGGGGACTGACTCTGTGGTAATCGCAGTAGACGCACATAGCTTTCCAGTCTCCGACGTCTAACCGTTGGACTATAGCAAGTTCTGTGTAAGGGAAACTCCTTCATGCGGAATGTCACTTCTCACAGTGTCTTTCCAGTGGAGGAAAGAAGATAGAACAAGGACGGACCGAGAGACAGTTGCAAACCGTGAGTCAAGTACAGGGTAAGGCACATAGGACTCTATGATGCATACTGGAATTACAACACCGGAGATGTTCCACAGTGTCTACCTCTTCTCAAAACACTTCCAATATATGAGGGAACTGTGCTACAGTAAGTTCTCACGACAGGGATGCATCTGTGCTCAGGTGAAAATTCTAGGATGTGTCTGGGGAGCAATCAGGAAGAGTCTCATACTGGCCCCTTAGAGGGGATGCGGAGGAAGGTATCTGCTCAGGGAACCTACTTCAGGGGCGTACTCATTCATAACAGTGCTTCTCCTTGGAGGAATGAAGGTAGAACACGGACGGACTAGGGGCACATTAGATACTGTGAGTAAAAGGCAGGCTATGGCGCTTAAGTCTGCCAAACACATATTGGATGTTCACTACCAGTGGTGATCCGCATTTAGTTTATGCGTCTAAAACGCTTCCAACACTGAGAGGGAAGTGTGCTTTCGGAGGGATTCACTGCAGTGCTACGTCTGTTAAAGAAGGAAGCTTTTGGGACTGACTCTGTGGTAACCGCAATAGGCGCACATAGCTTTCCAGGCTCCAACGTCTAACCGTTGCACTCTAGCAAGTTCTGTGTAAGGGAAACTCCTTCATGCAGAATGTCACTTCTCACAGTGTCATTCCAGTGGAGGAAAGAAGATAGAACAAGGACGGAGCAGAGAGAATGTTACAACCTGTAGGTGAAGGAAAGGGTAAGGCACTTAGGCCTCTATGATGCATACTGGAAGTTCAACACATGGGATGTTCCACAATGTCTACCACTTCTCAAAACACTTCCAATATATGAAGGAGCTGTGCTACAGTAACTTCTCACGACAGGGAAGCGTCTGTGCTCAGTTGGAAAGTGTAGGACGTGTCTGTGTAGCAATTTTGAAGTGTCTCATACAGGCCCCTTAGAGGGGTTTCGGAGGAAGGTATCTGCTCTGGGAACCTACTTCAGGTGCGCACTCATTCATAACAGTGTTTCTCCTTTGAGGATGAAGATAAAACAGGGAAGGACTACGGGCACATTAGGTACTGTGAGTAAAGGGCAGGCTATGGCGCTTACCCTCCAAACACATATTGGATGTTCACCACCATTGGTAATCCGCACTTAGTTTCTGCGTCTAAAACGCTTCCAACACTGAGAGGGAAGTGTGCTTTAGGAGGGATTCACTGCAGTGTTACGTCTGTTAAAGAAGGAAGCTTTGGGGACTTACTCTGTGGTAACCGCAATAGGCGTACATAGCTTTCCATTCAAAGTCGTCTAACCGTTGGACTATAGCAAGTTCTGTTTAAGGGAAATTCCTTCAGGTGGATAGCACTTCTCACAGTGTCTTCAAGTGGAGAAAAGAAGATAGAACAAGGACGGAGCAGAGAGAATGTTGCAAACCGTGCGTGAAGTACAGGGTAAGTCAATTAGGCCTCTAGGATGCCTCCTGGAAGTTCAACACTTGGGATGTTCCACAGTGTCTAACACTTCTCAAAACACTTCCAATATATGAGAGAACTGTGCTAGAGTAAGTTCTCACGACAGGGAAGCGTCTGCGCTCAGTTGGAAAGTGGAGGACGTGTCTGGGTAGCAATCATGAAGTGTCTCCTACAGGCCCCTTAGAGGAGATGCGGAGGAAGGTATCTGCTCTGGGAACCTACTTCAGGTGCGTACTCATTCATAACAGCGTTTCTCCTTTGAGGATGAAGATAGAACAGGGAAGGACTACGGGCACATTAGGTACTGTTAGTAAAGGGCAGGCTATGGCGCTTAGCCTGCCAAACACAAAATGGATGTTCACCACCAGTGGTGATCCGCACTTAGTTTCTGCGTCTAAAACGCTTCCAACACTGAGCGGGAAGTGTGCTTTAGGAGGGATTCACTGCAGTGTTACGTCTGTTAAAGAAGGAAGCTTTTGGGACTGACTCTGTGGTAACCGCATTAGACGCTCATAGCTTTCCAGTCTCAAACGTCTAACTGATAGACTATAGGAAGTTCTGTTTAAGGGAAACTCCTTCATGCGGAATGTTACTTCTCACAGTTTCTTTCCAGTGGAGGAAAGAAGATAGAACAAGGACGGACAGGGAGAACGTTGCAAACCGTGAGTCAAGTACAGGGTAAGGCACTTAGGCCTCTATGATGCATACTGGAATTACAACACCGGAGATGTTCCACAGTGTCTACCTCTTCTCAAAACACTTCCAATATATGAGGGAACTGTGATCCAGTAAGTTCTCACCACAGGGATGCATCTGTGCTCAGTTGAGAACTCTAGGACATGTCTGGGTAGCAATCATGAAGTGTCTCATACAGGCCCCTTAGAGGGGATGCGTAGGAAGGTATCTGCTCAGGGAACCTATTTCAGGTGCGTACTCATTCATAACAGTGCTTCTCTTTGGAGGAATGAAGGTAGAACACGGACGGACTAGGGGCACATTAGGTACTGTGAGTAAAGGGCAGGCTATGGCGCTTAAGCCTGCCAAACACATATTGGATGTTCACCATAAGTGGTGATCCGCACTTAGTTTCTGCGTCTAAAACGCTTCCAACACTGAGAGGGATGTTTGATTTAGGAGGGATTCACTGCAGTGTTACGTCTGTTAAAGAAGGATGCTTTTGGGACTGACTCTGTTGTAACCGCAATAGACGCACATAGCTTGCCAGTCTCCAACGTCTATCCGTTGGACTACAGCAAGTTCTCTTTAAGGGAAACTCCTTCATGCGGAATGTCACTTCACACAGTGTCTTTCCAGTGGAGGAAAGAAGATAGAACAAGGATGGAGCAGAGAGAACGTTGCAACCCGTGAGTGAAGTACAGGGTAATGCACTTAGGCCTCTATTATGCATACTGGAGGTTCAACACCAGAGATGTTCCACAGTGTCTACCTCTGCTCAAAACACTTCCAATATATGAGGGAACTGTGCTACAGTAAGTTCTCACGACAGGGATGGTTCTGTGCTCAGTTGGAAACTCTAGGACGTGTCTGGGTAGCAATCATGAAGTGTCTCATACAGACCCCATAGAGGGGATGCGAAGGAAGGTATCTGCTCAGGGAACCTACTACACTTGTGTATTCATTCATAACAGCTTTTCTCCTTTGAGGAATGAAGATAGAACAGTTAAGGACTACGGGCACATTAGGTACTGTGAGTAAATGGCAGGCTATGGCGCTTAAGCCGCCAAACACATATTTGATGTTCCCCACGAGTGGTGATCCTCACTTTGTTTCTGCGTCCAAAACGCTACCAGTACTGAGAGCGAAGTGTGCTTTAGGTGTAATTCATTTCAGTCTTACGTCTGTTAAAGAAGGAAGCTTTGGGACTGACTCTGTGGTAACCGCAATAGGCGCACATAGCTCTCCATTCACAGACGTCTAACAGTGGGACTATAGCAAGTTCTTTTTAAGGGAAACTCCTTCAGTCGGATAGTCACTTCTCACAGTGTCTTTCCACTGGAGGAAAGAAGATAGAACAAGGACGGTCAGAGAGAACGTTGCAAACCGTGAGTCAAGTACAGGGTAAGGCAATTAGGCCTCTATGAGGCATACTGGAATTACAACAGCGGAGGTGTTCCACAGTGTCTACCTCTGCTCAAAACACTTCCAATATATGAGGGAACTGTGCTACAGTAAGTTCTCACGACAGGGATGGTTCTGTGCTCAGTTGGAAACTCTAGGACGTGTCTGGGTAGCAATCATGAAGTGTCTCATACAGACCCCATAGAGGGGATGCGAAGGAAGGTATCTGCTCAGGGAACCTACTTCAGGGGCGTACTCATTCATAACAGTGCTCCTCCTTGGAGGAATGAAGGTAGAACACGGACGGACTACGGGCACATTAGGTACTGTGAGTAAAGGGCAGGCTATGGCGCTTAAGTCTGCCAAACACATATTGGATGTTCACCACCAGTGGTGATCCGCACTTAGTTTCTGCGTCTGAAACGCTTTCAACACTGAGAGGGAAGTGTGCTTTAGGAGGGCATCACTGGAGTTTTACGTCTGTTAAAGTAGGAAGCTTTGGGGACTGACTCTGTGGTAATCGCAGTAGACGCACATAGCTTTCCAGTCTCCGACGTCTAACCGTTGGACTATAGCAAGTTCTGTGTAAGGGAAACTCCTTCATGCGGAATGTCACTTCTCACAGTGTCTTTCCAGTGGAGGAAAGAAGATAGAACAAGGACGGACCGAGAGACAGTTGCAAACCGTGAGTCAAGTACAGGGTAAGGCACATAGGACTCTATGATGCATACTGGAATTACAACACCGGAGATGTTCCACAGTGTCTACCTCTTCTCAAAACACTTCCAATATATGAGGGAACTGTGCTACAGTAAGTTCTCACGACAGGGATGCATCTGTGCTCAGGTGAAAATTCTAGGATGTGTCTGGGGAGCAATCAGGAAGAGTCTCATACTGGCCCCTTAGAGGGGATGCGGAGGAAGGTATCTGCTCAGGGAACCTACTTCAGGGGCGTACTCATTCATAACAGTGCTTCTCCTTGGAGGAATGAAGGTAGAACACGGACGGACTAGGGGCACATTAGATACTGTGAGTAAAAGGCAGGCTATGGCGCTTAAGTCTGCCAAACACATATTGGATGTTCACTACCAGTGGTGATCCGCATTTAGTTTATGCGTCTAAAACGCTTCCAACACTGAGAGGGAAGTGTGCTTTCGGAGGGATTCACTGCAGTGCTACGTCTGTTAAAGAAGGAAGCTTTTGGGACTGACTCTGTGGTAACCGCAATAGGCGCACATAGCTTTCCAGGCTCCAACGTCTAACCGTTGCACTCTAGCAAGTTCTGTGTAAGGGAAACTCCTTCATGCAGAATGTCACTTCTCACAGTGTCATTCCAGTGGAGGAAAGAAGATAGAACAAGGACGGAGCAGAGAGAATGTTACAACCTGTAGGTGAAGGAAAGGGTAAGGCACTTAGGCCTCTATGATGCATACTGGAAGTTCAACACATGGGATGTTCCACAATGTCTACCACTTCTCAAAACACTTCCAATATATGAAGGAGCTGTGCTACAGTAACTTCTCACGACAGGGAAGCGTCTGTGCTCAGTTGGAAAGTGTAGGACGTGTCTGTGTAGCAATTTTGAAGTGTCTCATACAGGCCCCTTAGAGGGGTTTCGGAGGAAGGTATCTGCTCTGGGAACCTACTTCAGGTGCGCACTCATTCATAACAGTGTTTCTCCTTTGAGGATGAAGATAAAACAGGGAAGGACTACGGGCACATTAGGTACTGTGAGTAAAGGGCAGGCTATGGCGCTTACCCTCCAAACACATATTGGATGTTCACCACCATTGGTAATCCGCACTTAGTTTCTGCGTCTAAAACGCTTCCAACACTGAGAGGGAAGTGTGCTTTAGGAGGGATTCACTGCAGTGTTACGTCTGTTAAAGAAGGAAGCTTTGGGGACTTACTCTGTGGTAACCGCAATAGGCGTACATAGCTTTCCATTCAAAGTCGTCTAACCGTTGGACTATAGCAAGTTCTGTTTAAGGGAAATTCCTTCAGGTGGATAGCACTTCTCACAGTGTCTTCAAGTGGAGAAAAGAAGATAGAACAAGGACGGAGCAGAGAGAATGTTGCAAACCGTGCGTGAAGTACAGGGTAAGTCAATTAGGCCTCTAGGATGCCTCCTGGAAGTTCAACACTTGGGATGTTCCACAGTGTCTAACACTTCTCAAAACACTTCCAATATATGAGAGAACTGTGCTAGAGTAAGTTCTCACGACAGGGAAGCGTCTGCGCTCAGTTGGAAAGTGGAGGACGTGTCTGGGTAGCAATCATGAAGTGTCTCCTACAGGCCCCTTAGAGGAGATGCGGAGGAAGGTATCTGCTCTGGGAACCTACTTCAGGTGCGTACTCATTCATAACAGCGTTTCTCCTTTGAGGATGAAGATAGAACAGGGAAGGACTACGGGCACATTAGGTACTGTTAGTAAAGGGCAGGCTATGGCGCTTAGCCTGCCAAACACAAAATGGATGTTCACCACCAGTGGTGATCCGCACTTAGTTTCTGCGTCTAAAACGCTTCCAACACTGAGCGGGAAGTGTGCTTTAGGAGGGATTCACTGCAGTGTTACGTCTGTTAAAGAAGGAAGCTTTTGGGACTGACTCTGTGGTAACCGCATTAGACGCTCATAGCTTTCCAGTCTCAAACGTCTAACTGATAGACTATAGGAAGTTCTGTTTAAGGGAAACTCCTTCATGCGGAATGTTACTTCTCACAGTTTCTTTCCAGTGGAGGAAAGAAGATAGAACAAGGACGGACAGGGAGAACGTTGCAAACCGTGAGTCAAGTACAGGGTAAGGCACTTAGGCCTCTATGATGCATACTGGAATTACAACACCGGAGATGTTCCACAGTGTCTACCTCTTCTCAAAACACTTCCAATATATGAGGGAACTGTGATCCAGTAAGTTCTCACCACAGGGATGCATCTGTGCTCAGTTGAGAACTCTAGGACATGTCTGGGTAGCAATCATGAAGTGTCTCATACAGGCCCCTTAGAGGGGATGCGTAGGAAGGTATCTGCTCAGGGAACCTATTTCAGGTGCGTACTCATTCATAACAGTGCTTCTCTTTGGAGGAATGAAGGTAGAACACGGACGGACTAGGGGCACATTAGGTACTGTGAGTAAAGGGCAGGCTATGGCGCTTAAGCCTGCCAAACACATATTGGATGTTCACCATAAGTGGTGATCCGCACTTAGTTTCTGCGTCTAAAACGCTTCCAACACTGAGAGGGATGTTTGATTTAGGAGGGATTCACTGCAGTGTTACGTCTGTTAAAGAAGGATGCTTTTGGGACTGACTCTGTTGTAACCGCAATAGACGCACATAGCTTGCCAGTCTCCAACGTCTATCCGTTGGACTACAGCAAGTTCTCTTTAAGGGAAACTCCTTCATGCGGAATGTCACTTCACACAGTGTCTTTCCAGTGGAGGAAAGAAGATAGAACAAGGATGGAGCAGAGAGAACGTTGCAACCCGTGAGTGAAGTACAGGGTAATGCACTTAGGCCTCTATTATGCATACTGGAGGTTCAACACCAGAGATGTTCCACAGTGTCTACCTCTGCTCAAAACACTTCCAATATATGAGGGAACTGTGCTACAGTAAGTTCTCACGACAGGGATGGTTCTGTGCTCAGTTGGAAACTCTAGGACGTGTCTGGGTAGCAATCATGAAGTGTCTCATACAGACCCCATAGAGGGGATGCGAAGGAAGGTATCTGCTCAGGGAACCTACTACACTGGTGTATTCATTCATAACAGCTTTTCTCCTTTGAGGAATGAAGATAGAACAGTTAAGGACTACGGGCACATTAGGTACTGTGAGTAAATGGCAGGCTATGGCGCTTAAGCCGCCAAACACATATTTGATGTTCCCCACGAGTGGTGATCCTCACTTTGTTTCTGCGTCCAAAACGCTACCAGTACTGAGAGCGAAGTGTGCTTTAGGTGTAATTCATTTCAGTCTTACGTCTGTTAAAGAAGGAAGCTTTGGGACTGACTCTGTGGTAACCGCAATAGGCGCACATAGCTCTCCATTCACAGACGTCTAACAGTGGGACTATAGCAAGTTCTTTTTAAGGGAAACTCCTTCAGTCGGATAGTCACTTCTCACAGTGTCTTTCCACTGGAGGAAAGAAGATAGAACAAGGACGGTCAGAGAGAACGTTGCAAACCGTGAGTCAAGTACAGGGTAAGGCAATTAGGCCTCTATGAGGCATACTGGAATTACAACAGCGGAGGTGTTCCACAGTGTCTACCTCTGCTCAAAACACTTCCAATATATGAGGGAACTGTGCTACAGTAAGTTCTCACGACAGGGATGGTTCTGTGCTCAGTTGGAAACTCTAGGACGTGTCTGGGTAGCAATCATGAAGTGTCTCATACAGACCCCATAGAGGGGATGCGAAGGAAGGTATCTGCTCAGGGAACCTACTTCAGGGGCGTACTCATTCATAACAGTGCTCCTCCTTGGAGGAATGAAGGTAGAACACGGACGGACTACGGGCACATTAGGTACTGTGAGTAAAGGGCAGGCTATGGCGCTTAAGTCTGCCAAACACATATTGGATGTTCACCACCAGTGGTGATCCGCACTTAGTTTCTGCGTCTGAAACGCTTTCAACACTGAGAGGGAAGTGTGCTTTAGGAGGGCATCACTGGAGTTTTACGTCTGTTAAAGTAGGAAGCTTTGGGGACTGACTCTGTGGTAATCGCAGTAGACGCACATAGCTTTCCAGTCTCCGACGTCTAACCGTTGGACTATAGCAAGTTCTGTGTAAGGGAAACTCCTTCATGCGGAATGTCACTTCTCACAGTGTCTTTCCAGTGGAGGAAAGAAGATAGAACAAGGACGGACCGAGAGACAGTTGCAAACCGTGAGTCAAGTACAGGGTAAGGCACATAGGACTCTATGATGCATACTGGAATTACAACACCGGAGATGTTCCACAGTGTCTACCTCTTCTCAAAACACTTCCAATATATGAGGGAACTGTGCTACAGTAAGTTCTCACGACAGGGATGCATCTGTGCTCAGGTGAAAATTCTAGGATGTGTCTGGGGAGCAATCAGGAAGAGTCTCATACTGGCCCCTTAGAGGGGATGCGGAGGAAGGTATCTGCTCAGGGAACCTACTTCAGGGGCGTACTCATTCATAACAGTGCTTCTCCTTGGAGGAATGAAGGTAGAACACGGACGGACTAGGGGCACATTAGATACTGTGAGTAAAAGGCAGGCTATGGCGCTTAAGTCTGCCAAACACATATTGGATGTTCACTACCAGTGGTGATCCGCATTTAGTTTATGCGTCTAAAACGCTTCCAACACTGAGAGGGAAGTGTGCTTTCGGAGGGATTCACTGCAGTGCTACGTCTGTTAAAGAAGGAAGCTTTTGGGACTGACTCTGTGGTAACCGCAATAGGCGCACATAGCTTTCCAGGCTCCAACGTCTAACCGTTGCACTCTAGCAAGTTCTGTGTAAGGGAAACTCCTTCATGCAGAATGTCACTTCTCACAGTGTCATTCCAGTGGAGGAAAGAAGATAGAACAAGGACGGAGCAGAGAGAATGTTACAACCTGTAGGTGAAGGAAAGGGTAAGGCACTTAGGCCTCTATGATGCATACTGGAAGTTCAACACATGGGATGTTCCACAATGTCTACCACTTCTCAAAACACTTCCAATATATGAAGGAGCTGTGCTACAGTAACTTCTCACGACAGGGAAGCGTCTGTGCTCAGTTGGAAAGTGTAGGACGTGTCTGTGTAGCAATTTTGAAGTGTCTCATACAGGCCCCTTAGAGGGGTTTCGGAGGAAGGTATCTGCTCTGGGAACCTACTTCAGGTGCGCACTCATTCATAACAGTGTTTCTCCTTTGAGGATGAAGATAAAACAGGGAAGGACTACGGGCACATTAGGTACTGTGAGTAAAGGGCAGGCTATGGCGCTTACCCTCCAAACACATATTGGATGTTCACCACCATTGGTAATCCGCACTTAGTTTCTGCGTCTAAAACGCTTCCAACACTGAGAGGGAAGTGTGCTTTAGGAGGGATTCACTGCAGTGTTACGTCTGTTAAAGAAGGAAGCTTTGGGGACTTACTCTGTGGTAACCGCAATAGGCGTACATAGCTTTACATTCAAAGTCGTCTAACCGTTGGACTATAGCAAGTTCTGTTTAAGGGAAATTCCTTCAGGTGGATAGCACTTCTCACAGTGTCTTCAAGTGGAGAAAAGAAGATAGAACAAGGACGGAGCAGAGAGAATGTTGCAAACCGTGCGTGAAGTACAGGGTAAGTCAATTAGGCCTCTAGGATGCCTCCTGGAAGTTCAACACTTGGGATGTTCCACAGTGTCTAACACTTCTCAAAACACTTCCAATATATGAGAGAACTGTGCTAGAGTAAGTTCTCACGACAGGGAAGCGTCTGCGCTCAGTTGGAAAGTGGAGGACGTGTCTGGGTAGCAATCATGAAGTGTCTCCTACAGGCCCCTTAGAGGAGATGCGGAGGAAGGTATCTGCTCTGGGAACCTACTTCAGGTGCGTACTCATTCATAACAGCGTTTCTCCTTTGAGGATGAAGATAGAACAGGGAAGGACTACGGGCACATTAGGTACTGTTAGTAAAGGGCAGGCTATGGCGCTTAGCCTGCCAAACACAAAATGGATGTTCACCACCAGTGGTGATCCGCACTTAGTTTCTGCGTCTAAAACGCTTCCAACACTGAGCGGGAAGTGTGCTTTAGGAGGGATTCACTGCAGTGTTACGTCTGTTAAAGAAGGAAGCTTTTGGGACTGACTCTGTGGTAACCGCATTAGACGCTCATAGCTTTCCAGTCTCAAACGTCTAACTGATAGACTATAGGAAGTTCTGTTTAAGGGAAACTCCTTCATGCGGAATGTTACTTCTCACAGTTTCTTTCGAGTGGAGGAAAGAAGATAGAACAAGGACGGACAGGGAGAACGTTGCAAACCGTGAGTCAAGTACAGGGTAAGGCACTTAGGCCTCTATGATGCATACTGGAATTACAACACCGGAGATGTTCCACAGTGTCTACCTCTTCTCAAAACACTTCCAATATATGAGGGAACTGTGATCCAGTAAGTTCTCACCACAGGGATGCATCTGTGCTCAGTTGAGAACTCTAGGACATGTCTGGGTAGCAATCATGAAGTGTCTCATACAGGCCCCTTAGAGGGGATGCGTAGGAAGGTATCTGCTCAGGGAACCTATTTCAGGTGCGTACTCATTCATAACAGTGCTTCTCTTTGGAGGAATGAAGGTAGAACACGGACGGACTAGGGGCACATTAGGTACTGTGAGTAAAGGGCAGGCTATGGCGCTTAAGCCTGCCAAACACATATTGGATGTTCACCATAAGTGGTGATCCGCACTTAGTTTCTGCGTCTAAAACGCTTCCAACACTGAGAGGGATGTTTGATTTAGGAGGGATTCACTGCAGTGTTACGTCTGTTAAAGAAGGATGCTTTTGGGACTGACTCTGTTGTAACCGCAATAGACGCACATAGCTTGCCAGTCTCCAACGTCTATCCGTTGGACTACAGCAAGTTCTCTTTAAGGGAAACTCCTTCATGCGGAATGTCACTTCACACAGTGTCTTTCCAGTGGAGGAAAGAAGATAGAACAAGGATGGAGCAGAGAGAACGTTGCAACCCGTGAGTGAAGTACAGGGTAATGCACTTAGGCCTCTATTATGCATACTGGAGGTTCAACACCAGAGATGTTCCACAGTGTCTACCTCTGCTCAAAACACTTCCAATATATGAGGGAACTGTGCTACAGTAAGTTCTCACGACAGGGATGGTTCTGTGCTCAGTTGGAAACTCTAGGACGTGTCTGGGTAGCAATCATGAAGTGTCTCATACAGACCCCATAGAGGGGATGCGAAGGAAGGTATCTGCTCAGGGAACCTACTACACTTGTGTATTCATTCATAACAGCTTTTCTCCTTTGAGGAATGAAGATAGAACAGTTAAGGACTACGGGCACATTAGGTACTGTGAGTAAATGGCAGGCTATGGCGCTTAAGCCGCCAAACACATATTTGATGTTCCCCACGAGTGGTGATCCGCACTTTTTTTCTGCATCCAAAACGCTACCAGTACTGAGAGCGAAGTGTGCTTTAGGTGTAATTCATTTCAGTCTTACGTCTGTTAAAGAAGGAAGCTTTGGGACTGACTCTGTGGTAACCGCAATAGGCGCACATAGCTCTCCATTCACAGACGTCTAACAGTGGGACTATAGCAAGTTCTTTTTAAGGGAAACTCCTTCAGTCGGATAGTCACTTCTCACAGTGTCTTTCCACTGGAGGAAAGAAGATAGAACAAGGACGGTCAGAGAGAACGTTGCAAACCGTGAGTCAAGTACAGGGTAAGGCAATTAGGCCTCTATGAGCCATACTGGAATTACAACAGCGGAGGTGTTCCACAGTGTCTACCTCTGCTCAAAACACTTCCAATATATGAGGGAACTGTGCTACAGTAAGTTCTCACGACAGGGATGGTTCTGTGCTCAGTTGGAAACTCTAGGACGTGTCTGGGTAGCAATCATGAAGTGTCTCATACAGACCCCATAGAGGGGATGCGAAGGAAGGTATCTGCTCAGGGAACCTACTTCAGGGGCGTACTCATTCATAACAGTGCTCCTCCTTGGAGGAATGAAGGTAGAACACGGACGGACTACGGGCACATTAGGTACTGTGAGTAAAGGGCAGGCTATGGCGCTTAAGTCTGCCAAACACATATTGGATGTTCACCACCAGTGGTGATCCGCACTTAGTTTCTGCGTCTGAAACGCTTTCAACACTGAGAGGGAAGTGTGCTTTAGGAGGGCATCACTGGAGTTTTACGTCTGTTAAAGTAGGAAGCTTTGGGGACTGACTCTGTGGTAATCGCAGTAGACGCACATAGCTTTCCAGTCTCCGACGTCTAACCGTTGGACTATAGCAAGTTCTGTGTAAGGGAAACTCCTTCATGCGGAATGTCACTTCTCACAGTGTCTTTCCAGTGGAGGAAAGAAGATAGAACAAGGACGGACCGAGAGACAGTTGCAAACCGTGAGTCAAGTACAGGGTAAGGCACATAGGACTCTATGATGCATACTGGAATTACAACACCGGAGATGTTCCACAGTGTCTACCTCTTCTCAAAACACTTCCAATATATGAGGGAACTGTGCTACAGTAAGTTCTCACGACAGGGATGCATCTGTGCTCAGGTGAAAATTCTAGGATGTGTCTGGGGAGCAATCAGGAAGAGTCTCATACTGGCCCCTTAGAGGGGATGCGGAGGAAGGTATCTGCTCAGGGAACCTACTTCAGGGGCGTACTCATTCATAACAGTGCTTCTCCTTGGAGGAATGAAGGTAGAACACGGACGGACTAGGGGCACATTAGATACTGTGAGTAAAAGGCAGGCTATGGCGCTTAAGTCTGCCAAACACATATTGGATGTTCACTACCAGTGGTGATCCGCATTTAGTTTATGCGTCTAAAACGCTTCCAACACTGAGAGGGAAGTGTGCTTTCGGAGGGATTCATTGCAGTGCTACGTCTGTTAAAGAAGGAAGCTTTTGGGACTGACTCTGTGGTAACCGCAATAGGCGCACATAGCTTTCCAGGCTCCAACGTCTAACCGTTGCACTCTAGCAAGTTCTGTGTAAGGGAAACTCCTTCATGCAGAATGTCACTTCTCACAGTGTCATTCCAGTGGAGGAAAGAAGATAGAACAAGGACGGAGCAGAGAGAATGTTACAACCTGTAGGTGAAGGAAAGGGTAAGGCACTTAGGCCTCTATGATGCATACTGGAAGTTCAACACATGGGATGTTCCACAATGTCTACCACTTCTCAAAACACTTCCAATATATGAAGGAGCTGTGCTACAGTAACTTCTCACGACAGGGAAGCGTCTGTGCTCAGTTGGAAAGTGTAGGACGTGTCTGTGTAGCAATTTTGAAGTGTCTCATACAGGCCCCTTAGAGGGGTTTCGGAGGAAGGTATCTGCTCTGGGAACCTACTTCAGGTGCGCACTCATTCATAACAGTGTTTCTCCTTTGAGGATGAAGATAAAACAGGGAAGGACTACGGGCACATTAGGTACTGTGAGTAAAGGGCAGGCTATGGCGCTTACCCTCCAAACACATATTGGATGTTCACCACCATTGGTAATCCGCACTTAGTTTCTGCGTCTAAAACGCTTCCAACACTGAGAGGGAAGTGTGCTTTAGGAGGGATTCACTGCAGTGTTACGTCTGTTAAAGAAGGAAGCTTTGGGGACTTACTCTGTGGTAACCGCAATAGGCGTACATAGCTTTACATTCAAAGTCGTCTAACCGTTGGACTATAGCAAGTTCTGTTTAAGGGAAATTCCTTCAGGTGGATAGCACTTCTCACAGTGTCTTCAAGTGGAGAAAAGAAGATAGAACAAGGACGGAGCAGAGAGAATGTTGCAAACCGTGCGTGAAGTACAGGGTAAGTCAATTAGGCCTCTAGGATGCCTCCTGGAAGTTCAACACTTGGGATGTTCCACAGTGTCTAACACTTCTCAAAACACTTCCAATATATGAGAGAACTGTGCTAGAGTAAGTTCTCACGACAGGGAAGCGTCTGCGCTCAGTTGGAAAGTGGAGGACGTGTCTGGGTAGCAATCATGAAGTGTCTCCTACAGGCCCCTTAGAGGAGATGCGGAGGAAGGTATCTGCTCTGGGAACCTACTTCAGGTGCGTACTCATTCATAACAGCGTTTCTCCTTTGAGGATGAAGATAGAACAGGGAAGGACTACGGGCACATTAGGTACTGTTAGTAAAGGGCAGGCTATGGCGCTTAGCCTGCCAAACACAAAATGGATGTTCACCACCAGTGGTGATCCGCACTTAGTTTCTGCGTCTAAAACGCTTCCAACACTGAGCGGGAAGTGTGCTTTAGGAGGGATTCACTGCAGTGTTACGTCTGTTAAAGAAGGAAGCTTTTGGGACTGACTCTGTGGTAACCGCATTAGACGCTCATAGCTTTCCAGTCTCAAACGTCTAACTGATAGACTATAGGAAGTTCTGTTTAAGGGAAACTCCTTCATGCGGAATGTTACTTCTCACAGTTTCTTTCCAGTGGAGGAAAGAAGATAGAACAAGGACGGACAGAGAGAACGTTGCAAACCGTGAGTCAAGTACAGGGTAAGGCACTTAGGCCTCTATGATGCATACTGGAATTACAACACCGGAGATGTTCCACAGTGTCTACCTCTTCTCAAAACACTTCCAATATATGAGGGAACTGTGATCCAGTAAGTTCTCACCACAGGGATGCATCTGTGCTCAGTTGAGAACTCTAGGACATGTCTGGGTAGCAATCATGAAGTGTCTCATACAGGCCCCTTAGAGGGGATGCGTAGGAAGGTATCTGCTCAGGGAACCTATTTCAGGTGCGTACTCATTCATAACAGTGCTTCTCTTTGGAGGAATGAAGGTAGAACACGAACGGACTAGGGGCACATTAGGTACTGTGAGTAAAGGGCAGGCTATGGCGCTTAAGCCTGCCAAACACATATTGGATGTTCACCATAAATGGTGATCCGCACTTAGTTTCTGCGTCTAAAACGCTTCCAACACTGAGAGGGATGTTTGATTTAGGAGGGATTCACTGCAGTGTTACGTCTGTTAAAGAAGGATGCTTTTGGGACTGACTCTGTTGTAACCGCAATAGACGCACATAGCTTGCCAGTCTCCAACGTCTATCCGTTGGACTACAGCAAGTTCTCTTTAAGGGAAACTCCTTCATGCGGAATGTCACTTCACACAGTGTCTTTCCAGTGGAGGAAAGAAGATAGAACAAGGATGGAGCAGAGAGAACGTTGCAACCCGTGAGTGAAGTACAGGGTAATGCACTTAGGCCTCTATTATGCATACTGGAGATTCAACACCAGAGATGTTCCACAGTGTCTACCTCTGCTCAAAACACTTCCAATATATGAGGGAACTGTGCTACAGTAAGTTCTCACGACAGGGATGGTTCTGTGCTCAGTTGGAAACTCTAGGACGTGTCTGGGTAGCAATCATGAAGTGTCTCATACAGACCCCATAGAGGGGATGCGAAGGAAGGTATCTGCTCAGGGAACCTACTACACTTGTGTATTCATTCATAACAGCTTTTCTCCTTTGAGGAATGAAGATAGAACAGTTAAGGACTACGGGCACATTAGGTACTGTGAGTAAATGGCAGGCTATGGCGCTTAAGCCGCCAAACACATATTTGATGTTCCCCACGAGTGGTGATCCGCACTTTGTTTCTGCGTCCAAAACGCTACCAGTACTGAGAGCGAAGTGTGCTTTAGGTGTAATTCATTTCAGTCTTACGTCTGTTAAAGAAGGAAGCTTTGGGACTGACTCTGTGGTAACCGCAATAGGCGCACATAGCTCTCCATTCACAGACGTCTAACAGTGGGACTATAGCAAGTTCTTTTTAAGGGAAACTCCTTCAGTCGGATAGTCACTTCTCACAGTGTCTTTCCACTGGAGGAAAGAAGATAGAACAAGGACGGTCAGAGAGAACGTTGCAAACCGTGAGTCAAGTACAGGGTAAGGCAATTAGGCCTCTATGAGCCATACTGGAATTACAACAGCGGAGGTGTTCCACAGTGTCTACCTCTGCTCAAAACACTTCCAATATATGAGGGAACTGTGCTACAGTAAGTTCTCACGACAGGGATGGTTCTGTGCTCAGTTGGAAACTCTAGGACGTGTCTGGGTAGCAATCATGAAGTGTCTCATACAGACCCCATAGAGGGGATGCGAAGGAAGGTATCTGCTCAGGGAACCTACTTCAGGGGCGTACTCATTCATAACAGTGCTCCTCCTTGGAGGAATGAAGGTAGAACACGGACGGACTACGGGCACATTAGGTACTGTGAGTAAAGGGCAGGCTATGGCGCTTAAGTCTGCCAAACACATATTGGATGTTCACCACCAGTGGTGATCCGCACTTAGTTTCTGCGTCTGAAACGCTTTCAACACTGAGAGGGAAGTGTGCTTTAGGAGGGCATCACTGGAGTTTTACGTCTGTTAAAGTAGGAAGCTTTGGGGACTGACTCTCTGGTAATCGCAGTAGACGCACATAGCTTTCCAGTCTCCGACGTCTAACCGTTGGACTATAGCAAGTTCTGTGTAAGGGAAACTCCTTCATGCGGAATGTCACTTCTCACAGTGTCTTTCCAGTGGAGGAAAGAAGATAGAACAAGGACGGACCGAGAGACAGTTGCAAACCGTGAGTCAAGTACAGGGTAAGGCACATAGGACTCTATGATGCATACTGGAATTACAACACCGGAGATGTTCCACAGTGTCTACCTCTTCTCAAAACACTTCCAATATATGAGGGAACTGTGCTACAGTAAGTTCTCACGACAGGGATGCATCTGTGCTCAGGTGAAAATTCTAGGATGTGTCTGGGGAGCAATCAGGAAGAGTCTCATACTGGCCCCTTAGAGGGGATGCGGAGGAAGGTATCTGCTCAGGGAACCTACTTCAGGGGCGTACTCATTCATAACAGTGCTTCTCCTTGGAGGAATGAAGGTAGAACACGGACGGACTAGGGGCACATTAGATACTGTGAGTAAAAGGCAGGCTATGGCGCTTAAGTCTGCCAAACACATATTGGATGTTCACTACCAGTGGTGATCCGCATTTAGTTTATGCGTCTAAAACGCTTCCAACACTGAGAGGGAAGTGTGCTTTCGGAGGGATTCATTGCAGTGCTACGTCTGTTAAAGAAGGAAGCTTTTGGGACTGACTCTGTGGTAACCGCAATAGGCGCACATAGCTTTCCAGGCTCCAACGTCTAACCGTTGCACTCTAGCAAGTTCTGTGTAAGGGAAACTCCTTCATGCAGAATGTCACTTCTCACAGTGTCATTCCAGTGGAGGAAAGAAGATAGAACAAGGACGGAGCAGAGAGAATGTTACAACCTGTAGGTGAAGGAAAGGGTAAGGCACTTAGGCCTCTATGATGCATACTGGAAGTTCAACACATGGGATGTTCCACAATGTCTACCACTTCTCAAAACACTTCCAATATATGAAGGAGCTGTGCTACAGTAACTTCTCACGACAGGGAAGCGTCTGTGCTCAGTTGGAAAGTGTAGGACGTGTCTGTGTAGCAATTTTGAAGTGTCTCATACAGGCCCCTTAGAGGGGTTTCGGAGGAAGGTATCTGCTCTGGGAACCTACTTCAGGTGCGCACTCATTCATAACAGTGTTTCTCCTTTGAGGATGAAGATAAAACAGGGAAGGACTACGGGCACATTAGGTACTGTGAGTAAAGGGCAGGCTATGGCGCTTACCCTCCAAACACATATTGGATGTTCACCACCATTGGTAATCCGCACTTAGTTTCTGCGTCTAAAACGCTTCCAACACTGAGAGGGAAGTGTGCTTTAGGAGGGATTCACTGCAGTGTTACGTCTGTTAAAGAAGGAAGCTTTGGGGACTTACTCTGTGGTAACCGCAATAGGCGTACATAGCTTTCCATTCAAAGTCGTCTAACCGTTGGACTATAGCAAGTTCTGTTGAAGGGAAATTCCTTCAGGTGGATAGCACTTCTCACAGTGTCTTCAAGTGGAGAAAAGAAGATAGAACAAGGACGGAGCAGAGAGAATGTTGCAAACCGTGCGTGAAGTACAGGGTAAGTCAATTAGGCCTCTAGGATGCCTCCCGGAAGTTCAACACTTGGGATGTTCCACAGTGTCTAACACTTCTCAAAACACTTCCAATATATGAGAGAACTGTGCTAGAGTAAGTTCTCACGACAGGGAAGCGTCTGCGCTCAGTTGGAAAGTGGAGGACGTGTCTGGGTAGCAATCATGAAGTGTCTCCTACAGGCCCCTTAGAGGAGATGCGGAGGAAGGTATCTGCTCTGGGAACCTACTTCAGGTGCGTACTCATTCATAACAGCGTTTCTCCTTTGAGGATGAAGATAGAACAGGGAAGGACTACGGGCACATTAGGTACTGTTAGTAAAGGGCAGGCTATGGCGCTTAGCCTGCCAAACACAAAATGGATGTTCACCACCAGTGGTGATCCGCACTTAGTTTCTGCGTCTAAAACGCTTCCAACACTGAGCGGGAAGTGTGCTTTAGGAGGGATTCACTGCAGTGTTACGTCTGTTAAAGAAGGAAGCTTTTGGGACTGACTCTGTGGTAACCGCATTAGACGCTCATAGCTTTCCAGTCTCAAACGTCTAACTGATAGACTATAGGAAGTTCTGTTTAAGGGAAACTCCTTCATGCGGAATGTTACTTCTCACAGTTTCTTTCCAGTGGAGGAAAGAAGATAGAACAAGGACGGACAGAGAGAACGTTGCAAACCGTGAGTCAAGTACAGGGTAAGGCACTTAGGCCTCTATGATGCATACTGGAATTACAACACCGGAGATGTTCCACAGTGTCTACCTCTTCTCAAAACACTTCCAATATATGAGGGAACTGTGATCCAGTAAGTTCTCACCACAGGGATGCATCTGTGCTCAGTTGAGAACTCTAGGACATGTCTGGGTAGCAATCATGAAGTGTCTCATACAGGCCCCTTAGAGGGGATGCGTAGGAAGGTATCTGCTCAGGGAACCTATTTCAGGTGCGTACTCATTCATAACAGTGCTTCTCTTTGGAGGAATGAAGGTAGAACACGAACGGACTAGGGGCACATTAGGTACTGTGAGTAAAGGGCAGGCTATGGCGCTTAAGCCTGCCAAACACATATTGGATGTTCACCATAAATGGTGATCCGCACTTAGTTTCTGCGTCTAAAACGCTTCCAACACTGAGAGGGATGTTTGATTTAGGAGGGATTCACTGCAGTGTTACGTCTGTTAAAGAAGGATGCTTTTGGGACTGACTCTGTTGTAACCGCAATAGACGCACATAGCTTGCCAGTCTCCAACGTCTATCCGTTGGACTACAGCAAGTTCTCTTTAAGGGAAACTCCTTCATGCGGAATGTCACTTCACACAGTGTCTTTCCAGTGGAGGAAAGAAGATAGAACAAGGATGGAGCAGAGAGAACGTTGCAACCCGTGAGTGAAGTACAGGGTAATGCACTTAGGCCTCTATTATGCATACTGGAGATTCAACACCAGAGATGTTCCACAGTGTCTACCTCTGCTCAAAACACTTCCAATATATGAGGGAACTGTGCTACAGTAAGTTCTCACGACAGGGATGGTTCTGTGCTCAGTTGGAAACTCTAGGACGTGTCTGGGTAGCAATCATGAAGTGTCTCATACAGACCCCATAGAGGGGATGCGAAGGAAGGTATCTGCTCAGGGAACCTACTACACTTGTGTATTCATTCATAACAGCTTTTCTCCTTTGAGGAATGAAGATAGAACAGTTAAGGACTACGGGCACATTAGGTACTGTGAGTAAATGGCAGGCTATGGCGCTTAAGCCGCCAAACACATATTTGATGTTCCCCACGAGTGGTGATCCGCACTTTGTTTCTGCGTCCAAAACGCTACCAGTACTGAGAGCGAAGTGTGCTTTAGGTGTAATTCATTTCAGTCTTACGTCTGTTAAAGAAGGAAGCTTTGGGACTGACTCTGTGGTAACCGCAATAGGCGCACATAGCTCTCCATTCACAGACGTCTAACAGTGGGACTATAGCAAGTTCTTTTTAAGGGAAACTCCTTCAGTCGGATAGTCACTTCTCACAGTGTCTTTCCACTGGAGGAAAGAAGATAGAACAAGGACGGTCAGAGAGAACGTTGCAAACCGTGAGTCAAGTACAGGGTAAGGCAATTAGGCCTCTATGAGCCATACTGGAATTACAACAGCGGAGGTGTTCCACAGTGTCTACCTCTGCTCAAAACACTTCCAATATATGAGGGAACTGTGCTACAGTAAGTTCTCACGACAGGGATGGTTCTGTGCTCAGTTGGAAACTCTAGGACGTGTCTGGGTAGCAATCATGAAGTGTCTCATACAGACCCCATAGAGGGGATGCGAAGGAAGGTATCTGCTCAGGGAACCTACTTCAGGGGCGTACTCATTCATAACAGTGCTCCTCCTTGGAGGAATGAAGGTAGAACACGGACGGACTACGGGCACATTAGGTACTGTGAGTAAAGGGCAGGCTATGGCGCTTAAGTCTGCCAAACACATATTGGATGTTCACCACCAGTGGTGATCCGCACTTAGTTTCTGCGTCTGAAACGCTTTCAACACTGAGAGGGAAGTGTGCTTTAGGAGGGCATCACTGGAGTTTTACGTCTGTTAAAGTAGGAAGCTTTGGGGACTGACTCTGTGGTAATCGCAGTAGACGCACATAGCTTTCCAGTCTCCGACGTCTAACCGTTGGACTATAGCAAGTTCTGTGTAAGGGAAACTCCTTCATGCGGAATGTCACTTCTCACAGTGTCTTTCCAGTGGAGGAAAGAAGATAGAACAAGGACGGACCGAGAGACAGTTGCAAACCGTGAGTCAAGTACAGGGTAAGGCACATAGGACTCTATGATGCATACTGGAATTACAACACCGGAGATGTTCCACAGTGTCTACCTCTTCTCAAAACACTTCCAATATATGAGGGAACTGTGCTACAGTAAGTTCTCACGACAGGGATGCATCTGTGCTCAGGTGAAAATTCTAGGATGTGTCTGGGGAGCAATCAGGAAGAGTCTCATACTGGCCCCTTAGAGGGGATGCGGAGGAAGGTATCTGCTCAGGGAACCTACTTCAGGGGCGTACTCATTCATAACAGTGCTTCTCCTTGGAGGAATGAAGGTAGAACACGGACGGACTAGGGGCACATTAGATACTGTGAGTAAAAGGCAGGCTATGGCGCTTAAGTCTGCCAAACACATATTGGATGTTCACTACCAGTGGTGATCCGCATTTAGTTTATGCGTCTAAAACGCTTCCAACACTGAGAGGGAAGTGTGCTTTCGGAGGGATTCATTGCAGTGCTACGTCTGTTAAAGAAGGAAGCTTTTGGGACTGACTCTGTGGTAACCGCAATAGGCGCACATAGCTTTCCAGGCTCCAACGTCTAACCGTTGCACTCTAGCAAGTTCTGTGTAAGGGAAACTCCTTCATGCAGAATGTCACTTCTCACAGTGTCATTCCAGTGGAGGAAAGAAGATAGAACAAGGACGGAGCAGAGAGAATGTTACAACCTGTAGGTGAAGGAAAGGGTAAGGCACTTAGGCCTCTATGATGCATACTGGAAGTTCAACACATGGGATGTTCCACAATGTCTACCACTTCTCAAAACACTTCCAATATATGAAGGAGCTGTGCTACAGTAACTTCTCACGACAGGGAAGCGTCTGTGCTCAGTTGGAAAGTGTAGGACGTGTCTGTGTAGCAATTTTGAAGTGTCTCATACAGGCCCCTTAGAGGGGTTTCGGAGGAAGGTATCTGCTCTGGGAACCTACTTCAGGTGCGCACTCATTCATAACAGTGTTTCTCCTTTGAGGATGAAGATAAAACAGGGAAGGACTACGGGCACATTAGGTACTGTGAGTAAAGGGCAGGCTATGGCGCTTACCCTCCAAACACATATTGGATGTTCACCACCATTGGTAATCCGCACTTAGTTTCTGCGTCTAAAACGCTTCCAACACTGAGAGGGAAGTGTGCTTTAGGAGGGATTCACTGCAGTGTTACGTCTGTTAAAGAAGGAAGCTTTGGGGACTTACTCTGTGGTAACCGCAATAGGCGTACATAGCTTTCCATTCAAAGTCGTCTAACCGTTGGACTATAGCAAGTTCTGTTGAAGGGAAATTCCTTCAGGTGGATAGCACTTCTCACAGTGTCTTCAAGTGGAGAAAAGAAGATAGAACAAGGACGGAGCAGAGAGAATGTTGCAAACCGTGCGTGAAGTACAGGGTAAGTCAATTAGGCCTCTAGGATGCCTCCCGGAAGTTCAACACTTGGGATGTTCCACAGTGTCTAACACTTCTCAAAACACTTCCAATATATGAGAGAACTGTGCTAGAGTAAGTTCTCACGACAGGGAAGCGTCTGCGCTCAGTTGGAAAGTGGAGGACGTGTCTGGGTAGCAATCATGAAGTGTCTCCTACAGGCCCCTTAGAGGAGATGCGGAGGAAGGTATCTGCTCTGGGAACCTACTTCAGGTGCGTACTCATTCATAACAGCGTTTCTCCTTTGAGGATGAAGATAGAACAGGGAAGGACTACGGGCACATTAGGTACTGTTAGTAAAGGGCAGGCTATGGCGCTTAGCCTGCCAAACACAAAATGGATGTTCACCACCAGTGGTGATCCGCACTTAGTTTCTGCGTCTAAAACGCTTCCAACACTGAGCGGGAAGTGTGCTTTAGGAGGGATTCACTGCAGTGTTACGTCTGTTAAAGAAGGAAGCTTTTGGGACTGACTCTGTGGTAACCGCATTAGACGCTCATAGCTTTCCAGTCTCAAACGTCTAACTGATAGACTATAGGAAGTTCTGTTTAAGGGAAACTCCTTCATGCGGAATGTTACTTCTCACAGTTTCTTTCCAGTGGAGGAAAGAAGATAGAACAAGGACGGACAGAGAGAACGTTGCAAACCGTGAGTCAAGTACAGGGTAAGGCACTTAGGCCTCTATGATGCATACTGGAATTACAACACCGGAGATGTTCCACAGTGTCTACCTCTTCTCAAAACACTTCCAATATATGAGGGAACTGTGATCCAGTAAGTTCTCACCACAGGGATGCATCTGTGCTCAGTTGAGAACTCTAGGACATGTCTGGGTAGCAATCATGAAGTGTCTCATACAGGCCCCTTAGAGGGGATGCGTAGGAAGGTATCTGCTCAGGGAACCTATTTCAGGTGCGTACTCATTCATAACAGTGCTTCTCTTTGGAGGAATGAAGGTAGAACACGAACGGACTAGGGGCACATTAGGTACTGTGAGTAAAGGGCAGGCTATGGCGCTTAAGCCTGCCAAACACATATTGGATGTTCACCATAAATGGTGATCCGCACTTAGTTTCTGCGTCTAAAACGCTTCCAACACTGAGAGGGATGTTTGATTTAGGAGGGATTCACTGCAGTGTTACGTCTGTTAAAGAAGGATGCTTTTGGGACTGACTCTGTTGTAACCGCAATAGACGCACATAGCTTGCCAGTCTCCAACGTCTATCCGTTGGACTACAGCAAGTTCTCTTTAAGGGAAACTCCTTCATGCGGAATGTCACTTCACACAGTGTCTTTCCAGTGGAGGAAAGAAGATAGAACAAGGATGGAGCAGAGAGAACGTTGCAACCCGTGAGTGAAGTACAGGGTAATGCACTTAGGCCTCTATTATGCATACTGGAGATTCAACACCAGAGATGTTCCACAGTGTCTACCTCTGCTCAAAACACTTCCAATATATGAGGGAACTGTGCTACAGTAAGTTCTCACGACAGGGATGGTTCTGTGCTCAGTTGGAAACTCTAGGACGTGTCTGGGTAGCAATCATGAAGTGTCTCATACAGACCCCATAGAGGGGATGCGAAGGAAGGTATCTGCTCAGGGAACCTACTACACTTGTGTATTCATTCATAACAGCTTTTCTCCTTTGAGGAATGAAGATAGAACAGTTAAGGACTACGGGCACATTAGGTACTGTGAGTAAATGGCAGGCTATGGCGCTTAAGCCGCCAAACACATATTTGATGTTCCCCACGAGTGGTGATCCGCACTTTGTTTCTGCGTCCAAAACGCTACCAGTACTGAGAGCGAAGTGTGCTTTAGGTGTAATTCATTTCAGTCTTACGTCTGTTAAAGAAGGAAGCTTTGGGACTCACTCTGTGGTAACCGCAATAGGCGCACATAGCTCTCCATTCACAGACGTCTAACAGTGGGACTATAGCAAGTTCTTTTTAAGGGAAACTCCTTCAGTCGGATAGTCACTTCTCACAGTGTCTTTCCACTGGAGGAAAGAAGATAGAACAAGGACGGTCAGAGAGAACGTTGCAAACCGTGAGTCAAGTACAGGGTAAGGCAATTAGGCCTCTATGAGGCATACTGGAATTACAACAGCGGAGGTGTTCCACAGTGTCTACCTCTGCTCAAAACACTTCCAATATATGAGGGAACTGTGCTACAGTAAGTTCTCACGACAGGGATGCATCTGTGCTCAGGTGGAAACTCTAGGATGTGTCTGGGGAGCAATCATGAAGTGTCTCATACAGGCCCCTTAGAGGGGATGCGAAGGAAGGTATCTGCTCAGGGAACCTACTTCAGGGGCGTACTCATTCATAACAGTGCTCCTCCTTGGAGGAATGAAGGTAGAACACGGACGGACTACGGGCACATTAGGTACTGTGAGTAAAGGGCAGGCTATGGCGCTTAAGTCTGCCAAACACATATTGGATGTTCACCACCAGTGGTGATCCGCACTTAGTTTCTGCGTCTGAAACGCTTCCAACACTGAGAGAGAAGTGTGCTTTAGGAGGGCCTCACTGGAGTTTCACGTCTGTTAAAGTAGGAAGCTTTGGGGACTGACTCTGTGGTAATCGCAGTAGACGCACATAGCTTTCCAGTCTCCGACGTCTAACCGTTGGACTATAGCAAGTTCTGTGTAAGGGAAACTCCTTCATGCGGAATGTCACTTCTCACAGTGTCTTTCCAGTGGAGGAAAGAAGATAGAACAAGGACGGACCGAGAGACAGTTGCAAACCTTGAGTCAAGTACAGGGTAAGGCACATAGGACTCTATGATGCATACTGGAATTACAACACCGGAGATGTTCCACAGTGTCTACCTCTTCTCAAAACACTTCCAATATATGAGGGAACTGTGCTACAGTAAGTTCTCACGACAGGGATGCATCTGTGCTCAGGTGAAAATTCTAGGATGTGTCTGGGGAGCAATCAGGAAGAGTCTCATACTGGCCCCTTAGAGGGGATGAGGAGGAAGGTATCTGCTCAGGGAACCTACTTCAGGGGCGTACTCATTCATAACAGTGCTTCTTCTTGGAGGAATGAAGGTAGAACACGGACGGACTAGGGGCACATTAGATACTGTGTGTAAAAGGCAGGCTATGGCGCTTAAGTCTGCCAAACACATATTGGATGTTCACTACCAGTGGTGATCCGCATTTAGTTTATGCGTCTAAAACGCTTCCAACACTGAGAGGGAAGTGTGCTTTCGGAGGGATTCACTGCAGTGCTACGTCTGTTAAAGAAGGAAGCTTTTGGGACTGACTCTGTGGTAACCGCAATAGGCGCACATAGCTTTCCAGGCTCCAACGTCTAAGCGTTGCACTCTAGCAAGTTCTGTGTAAGGGAAACTCCTTCATGCAGAATGTCACTTCTCACAGTATCATTCCAGTGGAGGAAAGAAGATAGAACAAGGACGGAGCAGAGAGAATGTTACAACCCGTAGGTGAAGGAAAGGGTAAGGCACTTAGGCCTCTATGATGCATCCTGGAAGTTCAACACATGGGATGTTCCACAGTGTCTACCACTTCTCAAAACACTTCCAATATATGAAGGAGCTGTGCTACAGTAACTTCTCACGACAGGGAAGCGTCTGTGCTCAGTTGGAAAGTGTAGGACGTGTCTGTGTAGCAATTTTGAAGTGTCTCATACAGGCCCTTTAGAGGGGTTTCGGAGGAAGGTATCTGCTCTGGGAACCTACTTCAGGTGCGCACTCATTCATAACAGTGTTTCTCCTTTGAGGATGAAGATAAAACAGGGAAGGACTACGGGCACATTAGGTACTGTGAGTAAAGGGCAGGCTATGGCGCTTACCCTCCAAACACATATTGGATGTTCACCACCATTGGTAATCCGCACTTAGTTTCTGCGTCTAAAACGCTTCCAACACTGAGAGGGAAGTGTGCTTTAGGAGGGATTCACTGCAGTGTTACGTCTGTTAAAGAAGGAAGCTTTGGGGACTTACTCTGTGGTAACCGCAATAGGCGTACATAGCTTTCCATTCAAAGTCGTCTAACCGTTGGACTATAGCAAGTTCTGTTTAAGGGAAATTCCTTCAGGTGGATAGCACTTCTCACAGTGTCTTCAAGTGGAGAAAAGAAGATAGAACAAGGACGGAGCAGAGAGAATGTTGCAAACCGTGCGTGAAGTACAGGGTAAGTCAATTAGGCCTCTAGGATGCCTCCTGGAAGTTCAACACTTGGGATGTTCCACAGTGTCTAACACTTCTCAAAACACTTCCAATATATGAGAGAACTGTGCTAGAGTAAGTTCTCACGACAGGGAAGCGTCTGCGCTCAGTTGGAAAGTGGAGGACGTGTCTGGGTAGCAATCATGAAGTGTCTCCTACAGGCCCCTTAGAGGAGATGCGGAGGAAGGTATCTGCTCTGGGAACCTACTTCAGGTGCGTACTCATTCATAACAGCGTTTCTCCTTTGAGGATGAAGATAGAACAGGGAAGGACTACGGGCACATTAGGTACTGTTAGTAAAGGGCAGGCTATGGCGCTTAGCCTGCCAAACACAAAATGGATGTTCACCACCAGTGGTGATCCGCACTTAGTTTCTGCGTCTAAAACGCTTCCAACACTGAGCGGGAAGTGTGCTTTAGGAGGGATTCACTGCAGTGTTACGTCTGTTAAAGAAGGAAGCTTTTGGGACTGACTCTGTGGTAACCGCATTAGACGCTCATAGCTTTCCAGTCTCAAACGTCTAACTGATAGACTATAGGAAGTTCTGTTTAAGGGAAACTCCTTCATGCGGAATGTTACTTCTCACAGTTTCTTTCCAGTGGAGGAAAGAAGATAGAACAAGGACGGACAGAGAGAACGTTGCAAACCGTGAGTCAAGTACAGGGTAAGGCACTTAGGCCTCTATGATGCATACTGGAATTACAACACCGGAGATGTTCCACAGTGTCTACCTCTTCTCAAAACACTTCCAATATATGAGGGAACTGTGATCCAGTAAGTTCTCACCACAGGGATGCATCTGTGCTCAGTTGAGAACTCTAGGACATGTCTGGGTAGCAATCATGAAGTGTCTCATACAGGCCCCTTAGAGGGGATGCGTAGGAAGGTATCTGCTCAGGGAACCTATTTCAGGTGCGTACTCATTCATAACAGTGCTCCTCCTTGGAGGAATGAAGGTAGAACACGGACGGACTACGGGCACATTAGGTACTGTGAGTAAAGGGCAGGCTGTGGCGCTTAAGCCTGCCAAACACATATTGGATGTTCACCATAAGTGGTGATCCGCACTTAGTTTCTGCGTCTAAAACGCTTCCAACACTGAGAGGGATGTTTGATTTAGGAGGGATTCACTGCAGTGTTACGTCTGTTAAAGAAGGATGCTTTTGGGACTGACTCTGTTGTAACCGCAATAGACGCACATAGCTTGCCAGTCTCCAACGTCTATCCGTTGGACTACAGCAAGTTCTCTTTAATGGAAACTCCTTCATGCGGAATGTCACTTCACACAGTGTCTTTCCAGTGGAGGAAAGAAGATAGAACAAGGATGGAACAGAGAGAACGTTGCAACCCGTGAGTGAAGTACAGGGTAATGCACTTAGGCCTCTATTATGCATACTGGAGATTCAACACCAGAGATGTTCCACAGTGTCTACCTCTGCTCAAAACACTTCCAATATATGAGGGAACTGTGCTACAGTAAGTTCTCACGACAGGGATGGTTCTGTGCTCAGTTGGAAACTCTAGGACGTGTCTGGGTAGCAATCATGAAGTGTCTCATACAGACCCCATAGAGGGGATGCGAAGGAAGGTATCTGCTCAGGGAACCTACTACACTTGTGTATTCATTCATAACAGCTTTTCTCCTTTGAGGAATGAAGATAGAACAGTTAAGGACTACGGGCACATTAGGTACTGTGAGTAAATGGCAGGCTATGGCGCTTAAGCCGCCAAACACATATTTGATGTTCCCCACGAGTGGTGATCCGCACTTTGTTTCTGCGTCCAAAACGCTACCAGTACTGAGAACGAAGTGTGCTTTAGGTGTAATTCATTTCAGTCTTACGTCTGTTAAAGAAGGAAGCTTTGGGACTGACTCTGTGGTAACCGCAATAGGCGCACATAGCTCTCCATTCACAGACGTCTAACAGTGGGACTATAGCAAGTTCTTTTTAAGGGAAACTCCTTCAGTCGGATAGTCACTTCTCACAGTGTCTTTCCACTGGAGGAAAGAAGATAGAACAAGGACGGTCAGAGAGAACGTTGCAAACCGTGAGTCAAGTACAGGGTAAGGCAATTAGGCCTCTATGAGGCATACTGGAATTACAACAGCGGAGGTGTTCCACAGTGTCTACCTCTGCTCAAAACACTTCCAATATATGAGGGAACTGTGCTACAGTAAGTTCTCACGACAGGGATGCATCTGTGCTCAGGTGGAAACTCTAGGATGTGTCTGGGGAGCAATCATGAAGTGTCTCATACAGGCCCCTTAGAGGGGATGCGAAGGAAGGTATCTGCTCAGGGAACCTACTTCAGGGGCGTACTCATTCATAACAGTGCTCCTCCTTGGGGGAATGAAGGTAGAACACGGACGGACTACGGGCACATTAGGTACTGTGAGTAAAGGGCAGGCTATGGCGCTTAAGCCTGCCAAACACATATTGGATGTTCACCATAAGTGGTGATCCGCACTTAGTTTCTGCGTCTAAAACGCTTCCAACA
Organism: Neogale vison; assembly: GCF_020171115.1. Classification (NCBI taxonomy): domain Eukaryota; kingdom Metazoa; phylum Chordata; class Mammalia; order Carnivora; family Mustelidae; genus Neogale; species Neogale vison. The sequence continues at coordinate 430,386 of NW_025334895.1, read as the reverse complement.
CTGAGAGGGATGTTTTATTTAGGAGGGATTCACTGCAGTGTTACGTCTGTTAAAGAAGGATGCTTTTGGGACTGACTCTGTTGTAACCGCAATAGACGCACATAGCTTGCCAGTCTCCAACGTCTATCCGTTGGACTACAGCAAGTTCTCTTTAATGGAAACTCCTTCATGCGGAATGTCACTTCACACAGTGTCTTTCCAGTGGAGGAAAGAAGATAGAACAAGGATGGAGCAGAGAGAACGTTGCAACCCGTGAGTGAAGTACAGGGTAATGCACTTAGGCCTCTATTATGCATACTGGAGATTCAACACCAGAGATGTTCCACAGTGTCTACCTCTGCTCAAAACACTTCCAATATATGAGGGAACTGTGCTACAGTAAGTTCTCACGACAGGGATGGTTCTGTGCTCAGTTGGAAACTCTAGGACGTGTCTGGGTAGCAATCATGAAGTGTCTCATACAGACCCCATAGAGGGGATGCGAAGGAAGGTATCTGCTCAGGGAACCTACTACACTTGTGTATTCATTCATAACAGCTTTTCTCCTTTGAGGAATGAAGATAGAACAGTTAAGGACTACGGGCACATTAGGTACTGTGAGTAAATGGCAGGCTATGGCGCTTAAGCCGCCAAACACATATTTGATGTTCCCCACGAGTGGTGATCCGCACTTTGTTTCTGCGTCCAAAACGCTACCAGTACTGAGAGCGAAGTGGGCTTTAGGTGTAATTCATTTCAGTCTTACGTCTGTTAAAGAAGGAAGCTTTGGGACTGACTCTGTGGTAACCGCAATAGGCGCACATAGCTCTCCATTCACAGACGTCTAACAGTGGGACTATAGCAAGTTCTTTTTAAGGGAAACTCCTTCAGTCGGATAGTCACTTCTCACAGTGTCTTTCCACTGGAGGAAAGAAGATAGAACAAGGACGGTCAGAGAGAACGTTGCAAACCGTGAGTCAAGTACAGGGTAAGGCAATTAGGCCTCTATGAGGCATACTGGAATTACAACAGCGGAGGTGTTCCACAGTGTCTACCTCTGCTCAAAACACTTCCAATATATGAGGGAACTGTGCTACAGTAAGTTCTCACGACAGGGATGCATCTGTGCTCAGGTGGAAACTCTAGGATGTGTCTGGGGAGCAATCATGAAGTGTCTCATACAGGCCCCTTAGAGGGGATGCGAAGGAAGGTATCTGCTCAGGGAACCTACTTCAGGGGCGTACTCATTCATAACAGTGCTCCTCCTTGGAGGAATGAAGGTAGAACACGGACGGACTACGGGCACATTAGGTACTGTGAGTAAAGGGCAGGCTATGGCGCTTAAGTCTGCCAAACACATATTGGATGTTCACCACCAGTGGTGATCCGCACTTAGTTTCTGCGTCTGAAACGCTTCCAACACTGAGAGGGAAGTGTGCTTTAGGAGGGCTTCACTGGAGTTTTACGTCTGTTAAAGTAGGAAGCTTTGGGGACTGACTCTGTGGTAATCGCAGTAGACGCACATAGCTTTCCAGTCTCCGACGTCTAACCGTTGGACTATAGCAAGTTCTGTGTAAGGGAAACTCCTTCATGCGGAATGTCACTTCTCACAGTGTCTTTCCAGTGGAGGAAAGAAGATAGAACAAGGACGGACCGAGAGACAGTTGCAAACCGTGAGTCAAGTACAGGGTAAGGCACATAGGACTCTATGATGCATACTGGAATTACAACACCGGAGATGTTCCACAGTGTCTACCTCTTCTCAAAACACTTCCAATATATGAGGGAACTGTGCTACAGTAAGTTCTCACGACAGGGATGCATCTGTGCTCAGGTGAAAATTCTAGGATGTGTCTGGGGAGCAATCAGGAAGAGTCTCATACTGGCCCCTTAGAGGGGATGCGGAGGAAGGTATCTGCTCAGGGAACCTACTTCAGGGGCGTACTCATTCATAACAGTGCTTCTTCTTGGAGGAATGAAGGTAGAACACGGACGGACTAGGGGCACATTAGATACTGTGAGTAAAAGGCAGGCTATGGCACTTAAGTCTGCCAAACACATATTGGATGTTCACTACCAGTGGTGATCCTCATTTAGTTTATGCGTCTAAAACGCTTCCAACACTGAGAGGGAAGTGTGCTTTCGGAGGGATTCACTGCAGTGCTACGTCTGTTAAAGAAGGAAGCTTTTGGGACTGACTCTGTGGTAACCGCAATAGGCGCACATAGCTTTCCAGGCTCCAACGTCTAACCGTTGCACTCTAGCAAGTTCTGTGTAAGGGAAACTCCTTCATGCAGAATGTCACTTCTCACAGTATCATTCCAGTGGAGGAAAGAAGATAGAACAAGGACGGAGCAGAGAGAATGTTACAACCCGTAGGTGAAGGAAAGGGTAAGGCACTTAGGCCTCTATGATGCATCCTGGAAGTTCAACACATGGGATGTTCCACAGTGTCTACCACTTCTCAAAACACTTCCAATATATGAAGGAGCTGTGCTACAGTAACTTCTCACGACAAGGAAGCGTCTGTGCTCAGTTGGAAAGTGTAGGACGTGTCTGTGTAGCAATTTTGAAGTGTCTCATACAGGCCCCTTAGAGGGGTTTCGGAGGAAGGTATCTGCTCTGGGAACCTACTTCAGGTGCGCACTCATTCATAACAGTGTTTCTCTTTTGAGGATGAAGATAAAACAGGGAAGGACTACGGGCACATTAGGTACTGTGAGTAAAGGGCAGGCTATGGCGCTTACCCTCCAAACACATATTGGATGTTCACCACCATTGGTAATCCGCACTTAGTTTCTGCGTCTAAAACGCTTCCAACACTGAGAGGGAAGTGTGCTTTAGGAGGGATTCACTGCAGTGTTACGTCTGTTAAAGAAGGAAGCTTTGGGGACTTACTCTGTGGTAACCGCAATAGGCGTACATAGCTTTCCATTCAAAGTCGTCTAACCGTTGGACTATAGCAAGTTCTGTTTAAGGGAAATTCCTTCAGGTGGATAGCACTTCTCACAGTGTCTTCAAGTGGAGAAAAGAAGATAGAACAAGGACGGAGCAGAGAGAATGTTGCAAACCGTGCGTGAAGTACAGGGTAAGTCAATTAGGCCTCTAGGATGCCTCCTGGAAGTTCAACACTTGGGATGTTCCACAGTGTCTAACACTTCTCAAAACACTTCCAATATATGAGAGAACTGTGCTAGAGTAAGTTCTCACGACAGGGAAGCGTCTGCGCTCAGTTGGAAAGTGGAGGACGTGTCTGGGTAGCAATCATGAAGTGTCTCCTACAGGCCCCTTAGAGGAGATGCGGAGGAAGGTATCTGCTCTGGGAACCTACTTCAGGTGCGTACTCATTCATAACAGCGTTTCTCCTATGAGGATGAAGATAGAACAGGGAAGGACTACGGGCACATTAGGTACTGTTAGTAAAGGGCAGGCTATGGCGCTTAGCCTGCCAAACACAAAATGGATGTTCACCACCAGTGGTGATCCGCACTTAGTTTCTGCGTCTAAAACGCTTCCAACACTGAGCGGGAAGTGTGCTTTAGGAGGGATTCACTGCAGTGTTACGTCTGTTAAAGAAGGAAGCTTTTGGGACTGACTCTGTGGTAACCGCATTAGACGCTCATAGCTTTCCAGTCTCAAACGTCTAACTGATAGACTATAGGAAGTTCTGTTTAAGGGAAACTCCTTCATGCGGAATGTTACTTCTCACAGTTTCTTTCCAGTGGAGGAAAGAAGATAGAACAAGGACGGACAGAGAGAACGTTGCAAACCGTGAGTCAAGTACAGGGTAAGGCACTTAGGCCTCTATGATGCATACTGGAATTACAACACCGGAGATGTTCCACAGTGTCTACCTCTTCTCAAAACACTTCCAATATATGAGGGAACTGTGATCCAGTAAGTTCTCACCACAGGGATGCATCTGTGCTCAGTTGAGAACTCTAGGACATGTCTGGGTAGCAATCATGAAGTGTCTCATACAGGCCCCTTAGAGGGGATGCGTAGGAAGGTATCTGCTCAGGGAACCTATTTCAGGTGCGTACTCATTCATAACAGTGCTTCTCTTTGGAGGAATGAAGGTAGAACACGGACGGACTAGGGGCACATTAGGTACTGTGAGTAAAGGGCAGGCTATGGCGCTTAAGCCTGCCAAACACATATTGGATGTTCACCATAAGTGGTGATCCGCACTTAGTTTCTGCGTCTAAAACGCTTCCAACACTGAGAGGGATGTTTGATTTAGGAGGGATTCACTGCAGTGTTACGTCTGTTAAAGAAGGATGCTTTTGGGACTGACTCTGTTGTAACCGCAATAGACGCACATAGCTTGCCAGTCTCCAACGTCTATCCGTTGGACTACAGCAAGTTCTCTTTAAGGGAAACTCCTTCATGCGGAATGTCACTTCACACAGTGTCTTTCCAGTGGAGGAAAGAAGATAGAACAAGGATGGAGCAGAGAGAACGTTGCAACCCGTGAGTGAAGTACAGGGTAATGCACTTAGGCCTCTATTATGCATACTGGAGATTCAACACCAGAGATGTTCCACAGTGTCTACCTCTGCTCAAAACACTTCCAATATATGAGGGAACTGTGCTACAGTAAGTTCTCACGACAGGGATGGTTCTGTGCTCAGTTGGAAACTCTAGGACGTGTCTGGGTAGCAATCATGAAGTGTCTCATACAGACCCCATAGAGGGGATGCGAAGGAAGGTATCTGCTCAGGGAACCTACTACACTTGTGTATTCATTCATAACAGCTTTTCTCCTTTGAGGAATGAAGATAGAACAGTTAAGGACTACGGGCACATTAGGTACTGTGAGTAAATGGCAGGCTATGGCGCTTAAGCCGCCAAACACATATTTGATGTTCCCCACGAGTGGTGATCCGCACTTTGTTTCTGCGTCCAAAACGCTACCAGTACTGAGAGCGAAGTGTGCTTTAGGTGTAATTCATTTCAGTCTTACGTCTGTTAAAGAAGGAAGCTTTGGGACTGACTCTGTGGTAACCGCAATAGGCGCACATAGCTCTCCATTCACAGACGTCTAACAGTGGGACTATAGCAAGTTCTTTTTAAGGGAAACTCCTTCAGTCGGATAGTCACTTCTCACAGTGTCTTTCCACTGGAGGAAAGAAGATAGAACAAGGACGGTCAGAGAGAACGTTGCAAACCGTGAGTCAAGTACAGGGTAAGGCAATTAGGCCTCTATGAGCCATACTGGAATTACAACAGCGGAGGTGTTCCACAGTGTCTACCTCTGCTCAAAACACTTCCAATATATGAGGGAACTGTGCTACAGTAAGTTCTCACGACAGGGATGCATCTGTGCTCAGGTGGAAACTCTAGGATGTGTCTGGGGAGCAATCATGAAGTGTCTCATACAGGCCCCTTAGAGGGGATGCGAAGGAAGTTATCTGCTCAGGGAACCTACTTCAGGGGCGTACTCATTCATAACAGTGCTCCTCCTTGGGGGAATGAAGGTAGAACACGGACGGACTACGGGCACATTAGGTACTGTGAGTAAAGGGCAGGCTATGGCGCTTAAGCCTGCCAAACACATATTGGATGTTCACCATAAGTGGTGATCCGCACTTAGTTTCTGCGTCTAAAACGCTTCCAACACTGAGAGGGATGTTTGATTTAGGAGGGATTCACTGCAGTGTTACGTCTGTTAAAGAAGGATGCTTTTGGGACTGACTCTGTTGTAACCGCAATAGACGCACATAGCTTGCCAGTCTCCAACGTCTATCCGTTGGACTACAGCAAGTTCTCTTTAATGGAACCTCCTTCATGCGGAATGTCACTTCACACAGTGTCTTTCCAGTGGAGGAAAGAAGATAGAACAAGGATGGAGCAGAGAGAACGTTGCAACCCGTGAGTGAAGTACAGGGTAATGCACTTAGGCCTCTATTATGCATACTGGAGATTCAACACCAGAGATGTTCCACAGTGTCTACCTCTGCTCAAAACACTTCCAATATATGAGGGAACTGTGCTACAGTAAGTTCTCACGACAGGGATGGTTCTGTGCTCAGTTGGAAACTCTAGGACGTGTCTGGGTAGCAATCATGAAGTGTCTCATACAGACCCCATAGAGGGGATGCGAAGGAAGGTATCTGCTCAGGGAACCTACAACACTTGTGTATTCATTCATAACAGCTTTTCTCCTATGAGGAATGAAGATAGAACAGTTAAGGACTACGGGCACATTAGGTACTGTGAGTAAATGGCACGCTATGGCGCTTAAGCCACCAAACACATATTTGATGTTCCCCACGAGTGGTGATCCGCACTTTGTTTCTGCGTCCAAAACGCTACCAGTACTGAGAGCGAAGTGTGCTTTAGGTGTAATTCATTTCAGTCTTACGTCTGTTAAAGAAGGAAGCTTTGGGACTGACTCTGTGGTAACCGCAATAGGCGCACATAGCTCTCCATTCACAGACGTCTAACAGTGGGACTATAGCAAGTTCTTTTTAAGGGAAACTCCTTCAGTCGGATAGTCACTTCTCACAGTGTCTTTCCACTGGAGGAAAGAAGATAGAACAAGGACGGTCAGAGAGAACGTTGCAAACCGTGAGTCAAGTACAGGGTAAGGCAATTAGGCCTCTATGAGGCATACTGGAATTACAACAGCGGAGGTGTTCCACAGTGTCTACCTCTGCTCAAAACACTTCCAATATATGAGGGAACTGTGCTACAGTAAGTTCTCACGACAGGGATGCATCTGTGCTCAGGTGGAAACTCTAGGATGTGTCTGGGGAGCAATCATGAAGTGTCTCATACAGGCCCCTTAGAGGGGATGCGAAGGAAGGTATCTGCTCAGGGAACCTACTTCAGGGGCGTACTCATTCATAACAGTGCTCCTCCTTGGAGGAATGAAGGTAGAACACGGACGGACTACGGGCACATTAGGTACTGTGAGTAAAGGGCAGGCTATGGCGCTTAAGTCTGCCAAACACATATTGGATGTTCACCACCAGTGGTGATCCGCACTTAGTTTCTGCGTCTGAAACGCTTCCAACACTGAGAGAGAAGTGTGCTTTAGGAGGGCCTCACTGGAGTTTCACGTCTGTTAAAGTAGGAAGCTTTGGGGACTGACTCTGTGGTAATCGCAGTAGACGCACATAGCTTTCCAGTCTCCAACGTCTAACCGTTGGACTATAGCAAGTTCTGTGTAAGGGAAACTCCTTCATGCGGAATGTCACTTCTCACAGTGTCTTTCCAGTGGAGGAAAGAAGATAGAACAAGGACGGACCGAGAGACAGTTGCAAACCTTGAGTCAAGTACAGGGTAAGGCACATAGGACTCTATGATGCATACTGGAATTACAACACCGGAGATGTTCCACAGTGTCTACCTCTTCTCAAAACACTTCCAATATATGAGGGAACTGTGCTACAGTAAGTTCTCACGACAGGGATGCATCTGTGCTCAGGTGAAAATTCTAGGATGTGTCTGGGGAGCAATCAGGAAGAGTCTCATACTGGCCCCTTAGAGGGGATGAGGAGGAAGGTATCTGCTCAGGGAACCTACTTCAGGGGCGTACTCATTCATAACAGTGCTTCTTCTTGGAGGAATGAAGGTAGAACACGGACGGACTAGGGGCACATTAGATACTGTGTGTAAAAGGCAGGCTATGGCGCTTAAGTCTGCCAAACACATATTGGATGTTCACTACCAGTGGTGATCCGCATTTAGTTTATGCGTCTAAAACGCTTCCAACACTGAGAGGGAAGTGTGCTTTCGGAGGGATTCACTGCAGTGCTACGTCTGTTAAAGAAGGAAGCTTTTGGGACTGACTCTGTGGTAACCGCAATAGGCGCACATAGCTTTCCAGGCTCCAACGTCTAACCGTTGCACTCTAGCAAGTTCTGTGTAAGGGAAACTCCTTCATGCAGAATGTCACTTCTCACAGTATCATTCCAGTGGAGGAAAGAAGATAGAACAAGGACGGAGCAGAGAGAATGTTACAACCCGTAGGTGAAGGAAAGGGTAAGGCACTTAGGCCTCTATGATGCATCCTGGAAGTTCAACACATGGGATGTTCCACAGTGTCTACCACTTCTCAAAACACTTCCAATATATGAAGGAGCTGTGCTACAGTAACTTCTCACGACAGGGAAGCGTCTGTGCTCAGTTGGAAAGTGTAGGACGTGTCTGTGTAGCAATTTTGAAGTGTCTCATACAGGCCCCTTAGAGGGGTTTCGGAGGAAGGTATCTGCTCTGGGAACCTACTTCAGGTGCGCACTCATTCATAACAGTGTTTCTCCTTTGAGGATGAAGATAAAACAGGGAAGGACTACGGGCACATTAGGTACTGTGAGTAAAGGGCAGGCTATGGCGCTTACCCTCCAAACACATATTGGATGTTCACCAACATTGGTAATCCGCACTTAGTTTCTGCGTCTAAAACGCTTCCAACACTGAGAGGGAAGTGTGCTTTAGGAGGGATTCACTGCAGTGTTACGTCTGTTAAAGAAGGAAGCTTTGGGGACTTACTCTGTGGTAACCGCAATAGGCGTACATAGCTTTCCATTCAAAGTCGTCTAACCGTTGGACTATAGCAAGTTCTGTTTAAGGGAAATTCCTTCAGGTGGATAGCACTTCTCACAGTGTCTTCAAGTGGAGAAAAGAAGATAGAACAAGGACGGAGCAGAGAGAATGTTGCAAACCGTGCGTGAAGTACAGGGTAAGTCAATTAGGCCTCTAGGATGCCTCCTGGAAGTTCAACACTTGGGATGTTCCACAGTGTCTAACACTTCTCAAAACACTTCCAATATATGAGAGAACTGTGCTAGAGTAAGTTCTCACGACAGGGAAGCGTCTGCGCTCAGTTGGAAAGTGGAGGACGTGTCTGGGTAGCAATCATGAAGTGTCTCCTACAGGCCCCTTAGAGGAGATGCGGAGGAAGGTATCTGCTCTGGGAACCTACTTCAGGTGCGTACTCATTCATAACAGCGTTTCTCCTTTGAGGATGAAGATAGAACAGGGAAGGACTACGGGCACATTAGGTACTGTTAGTAAAGGGCAGGCTATGGCGCTTAGCCTGCCAAACACAAAATGGATGTTCACCACCAGTGGTGATCCGCACTTAGTTTCTGCGTCTAAAACGCTTCCAACACTGAGCGGGAAGTGTGCTTTAGGAGGGATTCACTGCAGTGTTACGTCTGTTAAAGAAGGAAGCTTTTGGGACTGACTCTGTGGTAACCGCATTAGACGCTCATAGCTTTCCAGTCTCAAACGTCTAACTGATAGACTATAGGAAGTTCTGTTTAAGGGAAACTCCTTCATGCGGAATGTTACTTCTCACAGTTTCTTTCCAGTGGAGGAAAGAAGATAGAACAAGGACGGACAGAGAGAACGTTGCAAACCGTGAGTCAAGTACAGGGTAAGGCACTTAGGCCTCTATGATGCATACTGGAATTACAACACCGGAGATGTTCCACAGTGTCTACCTCTTCTCAAAACACTTCCAATATATGAGGGAACTGTGATCCAGTAAGTTCTCACCACAGGGATGCATCTGTGCTCAGTTGAGAACTCTAGGACATGTCTGGGTAGCAATCATGAAGTGTCTCATACAGGCCCCTTAGAGGGGATGCGTAGGAAGGTATCTGCTCAGGGAACCTATTTCAGGTGCGTACTCATTCATAACAGTGCTTCTCTTTGGAGGAATGAAGGTAGAACACGGACGGACTAGGGGCACATTAGGTACTGTGAGTAAAGGGCAGGCTATGGCGCTTAAGCCTGCCAAACACATATTGGATGTTCACCATAAGTGGTGATCCGCACTTAGTTTCTGCGTCTAAAACGCTTCCAACACTGAGAGGGATGTTTGATTTAGGAGGGATTCACTGCAGTGTTACGTCTGTTAAAGAAGGATGCTTTTGGGACTGACTCTGTTGTAACCGCAATAGACGCACATAGCTTGCCAGTCTCCAACGTCTATCCGTTGGACTACAGCAAGTTCTCTTTAAGGGAAACTCCTTCATGCGGAATGTCACTTCACACAGTGTCTTTCCAGTGGAGGAAAGAAGATAGAACAAGGATGGAGCAGAGAGAACGTTGCAACCCGTGAGTGAAGTACAGGGTAATGCACTTAGGCCTCTATTATGCATACTGGAGATTCAACACCAGAGATGTTCCACAGTGTCTACCTCTGCTCAAAACACTTCCAATATATGAGGGAACTGTGCTACAGTAAGTTCTCACGACAGGGATGGTTCTGTGCTCAGTTGGAAACTCTAGGACGTGTCTGGGTAGCAATCATGAAGTGTCTCATACAGACCCCATAGAGGGGATGCGAAGGAAGGTATCTGCTCAGGGAACCTACTACACTTGTGTATTCATTCATAACAGCTTTTCTCCTTTGAGGAATGAAGATAGAACAGTTAAGGACTACGGGCACATTAGGTACTGTGAGTAAATGGCAGGCTATGGCGCTTAAGCCGCCAAACACATATTTGATGTTCCCCACGAGTGGTGATCCGCACTTTGTTTCTGCGTCCAAAACGCTACCAGTACTGAGAGCGAAGTGTGCTTTAGGTGTAATTCATTTCAGTCTTACGTCTGTTAAAGAAGGAAGCTTTGGGACTGACTCTGTGGTAACCGCAATAGGCGCACATAGCTCTCCATTCACAGACGTCTAACAGTGGGACTATAGCAAGTTCTTTTTAAGGGAAACTCCTTCAGTCGGATAGTCACTTCTCACAGTGTCTTTCCACTGGAGGAAAGAAGATAGAACAAGGACGGTCAGAGAGAACGTTGCAAACCGTGAGTCAAGTACAGGGTAAGGCAATTAGGCCTCTATGAGGCATACTGGAATTACAACAGCGGAGGTGTTCCACAGTGTCTACCTCTGCTCAAAACACTTCCAATATATGAGGGAACTGTGCTACAGTAAGTTCTCACGACAGGGATGCATCTGTGCTCAGGTGGAAACTCTAGGATGTGTCTGGGGAGCAATCATGAAGTGTCTCATACAGGCCCCTTAGAGGGGATGCGAAGGAAGTTATCTGCTCAGGGAACCTACTTCAGGGGCGTACTCATTCATAACAGTGCTCCTCCTTGGGGGAATGAAGGTAGAACACGGACGGACTACGGGCACATTAGGTACTGTGAGTAAAGGGCAGGCTATGGCGCTTAAGCCTGCCAAACACATATTGGATGTTCACCATAAGTGGTGATCCGCACTTAGTTTCTGCGTCTAAAACGCTTCCAACACTGAGAGGGATGTTTGATTTAGGAGGGATTCACTGCAGTGTTACGTCTGTTAAAGAAGGATGCTTTTGGGACTGACTCTGTTGTAACCGCAATAGACGCACATAGCTTGCCAGTCTCCAACGTCTATCCGTTGGACTACAGCAAGTTCTCTTTAATGGAAACTCCTTCATGCGGAATGTCACTTCACACAGTGTCTTTCCAGTGGAGGAAAGAAGATAGAACAAGGATGGAGCAGAGAGAACGTTGCAACCCGTGAGTGAAGTACAGGGTAATGCACTTAGGCCTCTATTATGCATACTGGAGATTCAACACCAGAGATGTTCCACAGTGTCTACCTCTGCTCAAAACACTTCCAATATATGAGGGAACTGTGCTACAGTAAGTTCTCACGACAGGGATGGTTCTGTGCTCAGTTGGAAACTCTAGGACGTGTCTGGGTAGCAATCATGAAGTGTCTCATACAGACCCCATAGAGGGGATGCGAAGGAAGGTATCTGCTCAGGGAACCTACAACACTTGTGTATTCATTCATAACAGCTTTTCTCCTTTGAGGAATGAAGATAGAACAGTTAAGGACTACGGGCACATTAGGTACTGTGAGTAAATGGCACGCTATGGCGCTTAAGCCACCAAACACATATTTGATGTTCCCCACGAGTGGTGATCCGCACTTTGTTTCTGCGTCCAAAACGCTACCAGTACTGAGAGCGAAGTGTGCTTTAGGTGTAATTCATTTCAGTCTTACGTCTGTTAAAGAAGGAAGCTTTGGGACTGACTCTGTGGTAACCGCAATAGGCGCACATAGCTCTCCATTCACAGACGTCTAACAGTGGGACTATAGCAAGTTCTTTTTAAGGGAAACTCCTTCAGTCGGATAGTCACTTCTCACAGTGTCTTTCCACTGGAGGAAAGAAGATAGAACAAGGACGGTCAGAGAGAACGTTGCAAACCGTGAGTCAAGTACAGGGTAAGGCAATTAGGCCTCTATGAGGCATACTGGAATTACAACAGCGGAGGTGTTCCACAGTGTCTACCTCTGCTCAAAACACTTCCAATATATGAGGGAACTGTGCTACAGTAAGTTCTCACGACAGGGATGCATCTGTGCTCAGGTGGAAACTCTAGGATGTGTCTGGGGAGCAATCATGAAGTGTCTCATACAGGCCCCTTAGAGGGGATGCGAAGGAAGGTATCTGCTCAGGGAACCTACTTCAGGGGCGTACTCATTCATAACAGTGCTCCTCCTTGGAGGAATGAAGGTAGAACACGGACGGACTACGGGCACATTAGGTACTGTGAGTAAAGGGCAGGCTATGGCGCTTAAGTCTGCCAAACACATATTGGATGTTCACCACCAGTGGTGATCCGCACTTAGTTTCTGCGTCTGAAACGCTTCCAACACTGAGAGAGAAGTGTGCTTTAGGAGGGCCTCACTGGAGTTTCACGTCTGTTAAAGTAGGAAGCTTTGGGGACTGACTCTGTGGTAATCGCAGTAGACGCACATAGCTTTCCAGTCTCCAACGTCTAACCGTTGGACTATAGCAAGTTCTGTGTAAGGGAAACTCCTTCATGCGGAATGTCACTTCTCACAGTGTCTTTCCAGTGGAGGAAAGAAGATAGAACAAGGACGGACCGAGAGACAGTTGCAAACCTTGAGTCAAGTACAGGGTAAGGCACATAGGACTCTATGATGCATACTGGAATTACAACACCGGAGATGTTCCACAGTGTCTACCTCTTCTCAAAACACTTCCAATATATGAGGGAACTGTGCTACAGTAAGTTCTCACGACAGGGATGCATCTGTGCTCAGGTGAAAATTCTAGGATGTGTCTGGGGAGCAATCAGGAAGAGTCTCATACTGGCCCCTTAGAGGGGATGAGGAGGAAGGTATCTGCTCAGGGAACCTACTTCAGGGGCGTACTCATTCATAACAGTGCTTCTTCTTGGAGGAATGAAGGTAGAACACGGACGGACTAGGGGCACATTAGATACTGTGTGTAAAAGGCAGGCTATGGCGCTTAAGTCTGCCAAACACATATTGGATGTTCACTACCAGTGGTGATCCGCATTTAGTTTATGCGTCTAAAACGCTTCCAACACTGAGAGGGAAGTGTGCTTTCGGAGGGATTCACTGCAGTGCTACGTCTGTTAAAGAAGGAAGCTTTTGGGACTGACTCTGTGGTAACCGCAATAGGCGCACATAGCTTTCGAGGCTCCAACGTCTAACCGTTGCACTCTAGCAAGTTCTGTGTAAGGGAAACTCCTTCATGCAGAATGTCACTTCTCACAGTATCATTCCAGTGGAGGAAAGAAGATAGAACAAGGACGGAGCAGAGAGAATGTTACAACCCGTAGGTGAAGGAAAGGGTAAGGCACTTAGGCCTCTATGATGCATCCTGGAAGTTCAACACATGGGATGTTCCACAGTGTCTACCACTTCTCAAAACACTTCCAATATATGAAGGAGCTGTGCTACAGTAACTTCTCACGACAGGGAAGCGTCTGTGCTCAGTTGGAAAGTGTAGGACGTGTCTGTGTAGCAATTTTGAAGTGTCTCATACAGGCCCCTTAGAGGGGTTTCGGAGGAAGGTATCTGCTCTGGGAACCTACTTCAGGTGCGCACTCATTCATAACAGTGTTTCTCCTTTGAGGATGAAGATAAAACAGGGAAGGACTACGGGCACATTAGGTACTGTGAGTAAAGGGCAGGCTATGGCGCTTACCCTCCAAACACATATTGGATGTTCACCAACATTGGTAATCCGCACTTAGTTTCTGCGTCTAAAACGCTTCCAACACTGAGAGGGAAGTGTGCTTTAGGAGGGATTCACTGCAGTGTTACGTCTGTTAAAGAAGGAAGCTTTGGGGACTTACTCTGTGGTAACCGCAATAGGCGTACATAGCTTTCCATTCAAAGTCGTCTAACCGTTGGACTATAGCAAGTTCTGTTTAAGGGAAATTCCTTCAGGTGGATAGCACTTCTCACAGTGTCTTCAAGTGGAGAAAAGAAGATAGAACAAGGACGGAGCAGAGAGAATGTTGCAAACCGTGCGTGAAGTACAGGGTAAGTCAATTAGGCCTCTAGGATGCCTCCTGGAAGTTCAACACTTGGGATGTTCCACAGTGTCTAACACTTCTCAAAACACTTCCAATATATGAGAGAACTGTGCTAGAGTAAGTTCTCACGACAGGGAAGCGTCTGCGCTCAGTTGGAAAGTGGAGGACGTGTCTGGGTAGCAATCATGAAGTGTCTCCTACAGGCCCCTTAGAGGAGATGCGGAGGAAGGTATCTGCTCTGGGAACCTACTTCAGGTGCGTACTCATTCATAACAGCGTTTCTCCTTTGAGGATGAAGATAGAACAGGGAAGGACTACGGGCACATTAGGTACTGTTAGTAAAGGGCAGGCTATGGCGCTTAGCCTGCCAAACACAAAATGGATGTTCACCACCAGTGGTGATCCGCACTTAGTTTCTGCGTCTAAAACGCTTCCAACACTGAGCGGGAAGTGTGCTTTAGGAGGGATTCACTGCAGTGTTACGTCTGTTAAAGAAGGAAGCTTTTGGGACTGACTCTGTGGTAACCGCATTAGACGCTCATAGCTTTCCAGTCTCAAACGTCTAACTGATAGACTATAGGAAGTTCTGTTTAAGGGAAACTCCTTCATGCGGAATGTTACTTCTCACAGTTTCTTTCCAGTGGAGGAAAGAAGATAGAACAAGGACGGACAGAGAGAACGTTGCAAACCGTGAGTCAAGTACAGGGTAAGGCACTTAGGCCTCTATGATGCATACTGGAATTACAACACCGGAGATGTTCCACAGTGTCTACCTCTTCTCAAAACACTTCCAATATATGAGGGAACTGTGATCCAGTAAGTTCTCACCACAGGGATGCATCTGTGCTCAGTTGAGAACTCTAGGACATGTCTGGGTAGCAATCATGAAGTGTCTCATACAGGCCCCTTAGAGGGGATGCGTAGGAAGGTATCTGCTCAGGGAACCTATTTCAGGTGCGTACTCATTCATAACAGTGCTCCTCCTTGGAGGAATGAAGGTAGAACACGGACGGACTACGGGCACATTAGGTACTGTGAGTAAAGGGCAGGCTGTGGCGCTTAAGCCTGCCAAACACATATTGGATGTTCACCATAAGTGGTGATCCGCACTTAGTTTATGCGTCTAAAACGCTTCCAACACTGAGAGGGATGTTTGATTTAGGAGGGATTCACTGCAGTGTTACGTCTGTTAAAGAAGGATGCTTTTGGGACTGACTCTGTTGTAACCGCAATAGACGCACATAGCTTGCCAGTCTCCAACGTCTATCCGTTGGACTACAGCAAGTTCTCTTTAAGGGAAACTCCTTCATGCGGAATGTCACTTCACACAGTGTCTTTCCAGTGGAGGAAAGAAGATAGAACAAGGATGGAGCAGAGAGAACGTTGCAACCCGTGAGTGAAGTACAGGGTAATGCACTTAGGCCTCTATTATGCATACTGGAGATTCAACACCAGAGATGTTCCACAGTGTCTACCTCTGCTCAAAACACTTCCAATATATGAGGGAACTGTGCTACAGTAAGTTCTCACGACAGGGATGGTTCTGTGCTCAGTTGGAAACTCTAGGACGTGTCTGGGTAGCAATCATGAAGTGTCTCATACAGACCCCATAGAGGGGATGCGAAGGAAGGTATCTGCTCAGGGAACCTACTACACTTGTGTATTCATTCATAACAGCTTTTCTCCTTTGAGGAATGAAGATAGAACAGTTAAGGACTACGGGCACATTAGGTACTGTGAGTAAATGGCAGGCTATGGCGCTTAAGCCGCCAAACACATATTTGATGTTCCCCACGAGTGGTGATCCGCACTTTGTTTCTGCGTCCAAAACGCTACCAGTACTGAGAGCGAAGTGTGCTTTAGGTGTAATTCATTTCAGTCTTACGTCTGTTAAAGAAGGAAGCTTTGGGACTGACTCTGTGGTACCCGCAATAGGCGCACATAGCTCTCCATTCACAGACGTCTAACAGTGGGACTATAGCAAGTTCTTTTTAAGGGAAACTCCTTCAGTCGGATAGTCACTTCTCACAGTGTCTTTCCACTGGAGGAAAGAAGATAGAACAAGGACGGTCAGAGAGAACGTTGCAAACCGTGAGTCAAGTACAGGGTAAGGCAATTAGGCCCCTATGAGGCATACTGGAATTACAACAGCGGAGGTGTTCCACAGTGTCTACCTCTGCTCAAAACACTTCCAATATATGAGGGAACTGTGCTACAGTAAGTTCTCACGACAGGGATGCATCTGTGCTCAGGTGGAAACTCTAGGATGTGTCTGGGGAGCAATCATGAAGTGTCTCATACAGGCCCCTTAGAGGGGATGCGAAGGAAGGTATCTGCTCAGGGAACCTACTTCAGGGGCGTACTCATTCATAACAGTGCTCCTCCTTGGGGGAATGAAGGTAGAACACGGACGGACTACGGGCACATTAGGTACTGTGAGTAAAGGGCAGGCTATGGCGCTTAAGCCTGCCAAACACATATTGGATGTTCACCATAAGTGGTGATCCGCACTTAGTTTCTGCGTCTAAAACGCTTCCAACACTGAGAGGGATGTTTGATTTAGGAGGGATTCACTGCAGTGTTACGTCTGTTAAAGAAGGATGCTTTTGGGACTGACTCTGTTGTAACCGCAATAGACGCACATAGCTTGCCAGTCTCCAACGTCTATCCGTTGGACTACAGCAAGTTCTCTTTAAGGGAAACTCCTTCATGCGGAATGTCACTTCACACAGTGTCTTTCCAGTGGAGGAAAGAAGATAGAACAAGGATGGAGCAGAGAGAACGTTGCAACCCGTGAGTGAAGTACAGGGTAATGCACTTAGGCCTCTATTATGCATACTGGAGATTCAACACCAGAGATGTTCCACAGTGTCTACCTCTGCTCAAAACACTTCCAATATATGAGGGAACTGTGCTACAGTAAGTTCTCACGACAGGGATGGTTCTGTGCTCAGTTGGAAACTCTAGGACGTGTCTGGGTAGCAATCATGAAGTGTCTCATACAGACCCCATAGAGGGGATGCGAAGGAAGGTATCTGCTCAGGGAACCTACTACACTTGTGTATTCATTCATAACAGCTTTTCTCCTTTGAGGAATGAAGATAGAACAGTTAAGGACTACGGGCACATTAGGTACTGTGAGTAAATGGCAGGCTATGGCGCTTAAGCCGCCAAACACATATTTGATGTTCCCCACGAGTGGTGATCCGCACTTTGTTTCTGCGTCCAAAACGCTACCAGTACTGAGAGCGAAGTGTGCTTTAGGTGTAATTCATTTCAGTCTTACGTCTGTTAAAGAAGGAAGCTTTGGGACTGACTCTGTGGTAACCGCAATAGGCGCACATAGCTCTCCATTCACAGACGTCTAACAGTGGGACTATAGCAAGTTCTTTTTAAGGGAAACTCCTTCAGTCGGATAGTCACTTCTCACAGTGTCTTTCCACTGGAGGAAAGAAGATAGAACAAGGACGGTCAGAGAGAACGTTGCAAACCGTGAGTCAAGTACAGGGTAAGGCAATTAGGCCCCTATGAGGCATACTGGAATTACAACAGCGGAGGTGTTCCACAGTGTCTACCTCTGCTCAAAACACTTCCAATATATGAGGGAACTGTGCTACAGTAAGTTCTCACGACAGGGATGCATCTGTGCTCAGGTGGAAACTCTAGGATGTGTCTGGGGAGCAATCATGAAGTGTCTCATACAGGCCCCTTAGAGGGGATGCGAAGGAAGGTATCTGCTCAGGGAACCTACTTCAGGGGCGTACTCATTCATAACAGTGCTCCTCCTTGGGGGAATGAAGGTAGAACACGGACGGACTACGGGCACATTAGGTACTGTGAGTAAAGGGCAGGCTATGGCGCTTAAGCCTGCCAAACACATATTGGATGTTCACCATAAGTGGTGATCCGCACTTAGTTTCTGCGTCTAAAACGCTTCCAACACTGAGAGGGATGTTTTATTTAGGAGGGATTCACTGCAGTGTTACGTCTGTTAAAGAAGGATGCTTTTGGGACTGACTCTGTTGTAACCGCAATAGACGCACATAGCTTGCCAGTCTCCAACGTCTATCCGTTGGACTACAGCAAGTTCTCTTTAAGGGAAACTCCTTCATGCGGAATGTCACTTCACACAGTGTCTTTCCAGTGGAGGAAAGAAGATAGAACAAGGATGGAGCAGAGAGAACGTTGCAACCCGTGAGTGAAGTACAGGGTAATGCACTTAGGCCTCTATTATGCATACTGGAGATTCAACACCAGAGATGTTCCACAGTGTCTACCTCTGCTCAAAACACTTCCAATATATGAGGGAACTGTGCTACAGTAAGTTCTCACGACAGGGATGGTTCTGTGCTCAGTTGGAAACTCTAGGACGTGTCTGGGTAGCAATCATGAAGTGTCTCATACAGACCCCATAGAGGGGATGCGAAGGAAGGTATCTGCTCAGGGAACCTACTACACTTGTGTATTCATTCATAACAGCTTTTCTCCTTTGAGGAATGAAGATAGAACAGTTAAGGACTACGGGCACATTAGGTACTGTGAGTAAATGGCAGGCTATGGCGCTTAAGCCGCCAAACACATATTTGATGTTCCCCACGAGTGGTGATCCGCACTTTGTTTCTGCGTCCAAAACGCTACCAGTACTGAGAGCGAAGTGTGCTTTAGGTGTAATTCATTTCAGTCTTACGTCTGTTAAAGAAGGAAGCTTTGGGACTCACTCTGTGGTAACCGCAATAGGCGCACATAGCTCTCCATTCACAGACGTCTAACAGTGGGACTATAGCAAGTTCTTTTTAAGGGAAACTCCTTCAGTCGGATAGTCACTTCTCACAGTGTCTTTCCACTGGAGGAAAGAAGATAGAACAAGGACGGTCAGAGAGAACGTTGCAAACCGTGAGTCAAGTACAGGGTAAGGCAATTAGGCCTCTATGAGGCATACTGGAATTACAACAGCGGAGGTGTTCCACAGTGTCTACCTCTGCTCAAAACACTTCCAATATATGAGGGAACTGTGCTACAGTAAGTTCTCACGACAGGGATGCATCTGTGCTCAGGTGGAAACTCTAGGATGTGTCTGGGGAGCAATCATGAAGTGTCTCATACAGGCCCCTTAGAGGGGATGCGAAGGAAGGTATCTGCTCAGGGAACCTACTTCAGGGGCGTACTCATTCATAACAGTGCTCCTCCTTGGAGGAATGAAGGTAGAACACGGACGGACTACGGGCACATTAGGTACTGTGAGTAAAGGGCAGGCTATGGCGCTTAAGTCTGCCAAACACATATTGGATGTTCACCACCAGTGGTGATCCGCACTTAGTTTCTGCGTCTGAAACGCTTCCAACACTGAGAGGGAAGTGTGCTTTAGGAGGGCTTCACTGGAGTTTTACGTCTGTTAAAGTAGGAAGCTTTGGGGACTGACTCTGTGGTAATCGCAGTAGACGCACATAGCTTTCCAGTCTCCGACGTCTAACCGTTGGACTATAGCAAGTTCTGTGTAAGGGAAACTCCTTCATGCGGAATGTCACTTCTCACAGTGTCTTTCCAGTGGAGGAAAGAAGATAGAACAAGGACGGACCGAGAGACAGTTGCAAACCGTGAGTCAAGTACAGGGTAAGGCACATAGGACTCTATGATGCATACTGGAATTACAACACCGGAGATGTTCCACAGTGTCTACCTCTTCTCAAAACACTTCCAATATATGAGGGAACTGTGCTACAGTAAGTTCTCACGACAGGGATGCATCTGTGCTCAGGTGAAAATTCTAGGATGTGTCTGGGGAGCAATCAGGAAGAGTCTCATACTGGCCCCTTAGAGGGGATGCGGAGGAAGGTATCTGCTCAGGGAACCTACTTCAGGGGCGTACTCATTCATAACAGTGCTTCTTCTTGGAGGAATGAAGGTAGAACACGGACGGACTAGGGGCACATTAGATACTGTGAGTAAAAGGCAGGCTATGGCACTTAAGTCTGCCAAACACATATTGGATGTTCACTACCAGTGGTGATCCGCATTTAGTTTATGCGTCTAAAACGCTTCCAACACTGAGAGGGAAGTGTGCTTTTGGAGGGATTCACTGCAGTGCTACGTCTGTTAAAGAAGGAAGCTTTTGGGACTGACTCTGTGGTAACCGCAATAGGCGCACATAGCTTTCCAGGCTCCAACGTCTAACCGTTGCACTCTAGCAAGTTCTGTGTAAGGGAAACTCCTTCATGCAGAATGTCACTTCTCACAGTATCATTCCAGTGGAGGAAAGAAGATAGAACAAGGACGGAGCAGAGAGAATGTTACAACCCGTAGGTGAAGGAAAGGGTAAGGCACTTAGGCCTCTATGATGCATCCTGGAAGTTCAACACATGGGATGTTCCACAGTGTCTACCACTTCTCAAAACACTTCCAATATATGAAGGAGCTGTGCTACAGTAACTTCTCACGACAAGGAAGCGTCTGTGCTCAGTTGGAAAGTGTAGGACGTGTCTGTGTAGCAATTTTGAAGTGTCTCATACAGGCCCCTTAGAGGGGTTTCGGAGGAAGGTATCTGCTCTGGGAACCTACTTCAGGTGCGCACTCATTCATAACAGTGTTTCTCTTTTGAGGATGAAGATAAAACAGGGAAGGACTACGGGCACATTAGGTACTGTGAGTAAAGGGCAGGCTATGGCGCTTACCCTCCAAACACATATTGGATGTTCACCACCATTGGTAATCCGCACTTAGTTTCTGCGTCTAAAACGCTTCCAACACTGAGAGGGAAGTGTGCTTTAGGAGGGATTCACTGCAGTGTTACGTCTGTTAAAGAAGGAAGCTTTGGGGACTTACTCTGTGGTAACCGCAATAGGCGTACATAGCTTTCCATTCAAAGTCGTCTAACCGTTGGACTATAGCAAGTTCTGTTTAAGGGAAATTCCTTCAGGTGGATAGCACTTCTCACAGTGTCTTCAAGTGGAGAAAAGAAGATAGAACAAGGACGGAGCAGAGAGAATGTTGCAAACCGTGCGTGAAGTACAGGGTAAGTCAATTAGGCCTCTAGGATGCCTCCTGGAAGTTCAACACTTGGGATGTTCCACAGTGTCTAACACTTCTCAAAACACTTCCAATATATGAGAGAACTGTGCTAGAGTAAGTTCTCACGACAGGGAAGCGTCTGCGCTCAGTTGGAAAGTGGAGGACGTGTCTGGGTAGCAATCATGAAGTGTCTCCTACAGGCCCCTTAGAGGAGATGCGGAGGAAGGTATCTGCTCTGGGAACCTACTTCAGGTGCGTACTCATTCATAACAGCGTTTCTCCTATGAGGATGAAGATAGAACAGGGAAGGACTACGGGCACATTAGGTACTGTTAGTAAAGGGCAGGCTATGGCGCTTAGCCTGCCAAACACAAAATGGATGTTCACCACCAGTGGTGATCCGCACTTAGTTTCTGCGTCTAAAACGCTTCCAACACTGAGCGGGAAGTGTGCTTTAGGAGGGATTCACTGCAGTGTTACGTCTGTTAAAGAAGGAAGCTTTTGGGACTGACTCTGTGGTAACCGCATTAGACGCTCATAGCTTTCCAGTCTCAAACGTCTAACTGATAGACTATAGGAAGTTCTGTTTAAGGGAAACTCCTTCATGCGGAATGTTACTTCTCACAGTTTCTTTCCAGTGGAGGAAAGAAGATAGAACAAGGACGGACAGAGAGAACGTTGCAAACCGTGAGTCAAGTACAGGGTAAGGCACTTAGGCCTCTATGATGCATACTGGAATTACAACACCGGAGATGTTCCACAGTGTCTACCTCTTCTCAAAACACTTCCAATATATGAGGGAACTGTGATCCAGTAAGTTCTCACCACAGGGATGCATCTGTGCTCAGTTGAGAACTCTAGGACATGTCTGGGTAGCAATCATGAAGTGTCTCATACAGGCCCCTTAGAGGGGATGCGTAGGAAGGTATCTGCTCAGGGAACCTATTTCAGGTGCGTACTCATTCATAACAGTGCTTCTCTTTGGAGGAATGAAGGTAGAACACGGACGGACTAGGGGCACATTAGGTACTGTGAGTAAAGGGCAGGCTATGGCGCTTAAGCCTGCCAAACACATATTGGATGTTCACCATAAGTGGTGATCCGCACTTAGTTTCTGCGTCTAAAACGCTTCCAACACTGAGAGGGATGTTTTATTTAGGAGGGATTCACTGCAGTGTTACGTCTGTTAAAGAAGGATGCTTTTGGGACTGACTCTGTTGTAACCGCAATAGACGCACATAGCTTGCCAGTCTCCAACGTCTATCCGTTGGACTACAGCAAGTTCTCTTTAAGGGAAACTCCTTCATGCGGAATGTCACTTCACACAGTGTCTTTCCAGTGGAGGAAAGAAGATAGAACAAGGATGGAGCAGAGAGAACGTTGCAACCCGTGAGTGAAGTACAGGGTAATGCACTTAGGCCTCTATTATGCATACTGGAGATTCAACACCAGAGATGTTCCACAGTGTCTACCTCTGCTCAAAACACTTCCAATATATGAGGGAACTGTGCTACAGTAAGTTCTCACGACAGGGATGGTTCTGTGCTCAGTTGGAAACTCTAGGACGTGTCTGGGTAGCAATCATGAAGTGTCTCATACAGACCCCATAGAGGGGATGCGAAGGAAGGTATCTGCTCAGGGAACCTACTACACTTGTGTATTCATTCATAACAGCTTTTCTCCTTTGAGGAATGAAGATAGAACAGTTAAGGACTACGGGCACATTAGGTACTGTGAGTAAATGGCAGGCTATGGCGCTTAAGCCGCCAAACACATATTTGATGTTCCCCACGAGTGGTGATCCGCACTTTGTTTCTGCGTCCAAAACGCTACCAGTACTGAGAGCGAAGTGTGCTTTAGGTGTAATTCATTTCAGTCTTACGTCTGTTAAAGAAGGAAGCTTTGGGACTGACTCTGTGGTAACCGCAATAGGCGCACATAGCTCTCCATTCACAGACGTCTAACAGTGGGACTATAGCAAGTTCTTTTTAAGGGAAACTCCTTCAGTCGGATAGTCACTTCTCACAGTGTCTTTCCACTGGAGGAAAGAAGATAGAACAAGGACGGTCAGAGAGAACGTTGCAAACCGTGAGTCAAGTACAGGGTAAGGCAATTAGGCCTCTATGAGGCATACTGGAATTACAACAGCGGAGGTGTTCCACAGTGTCTACCTCTGCTCAAAACACTTCCAATATATGAGGGAACTGTGCTACAGTAAGTTCTCACGACAGGGATGCATCTGTGCTCAGGTGGAAACTCTAGGATGTGTCTGGGGAGCAATCATGAAGTGTCTCATACAGGCCCCTTAGAGGGGATGCGAAGGAAGGTATCTGCTCAGGGAACCTACTTCAGGGGCGTACTCATTCATAACAGTGCTCCTCCTTGGGGGAATGAAGGTAGAACACGGACGGACTACGGGCACATTAGGTACTGTGAGTAAAGGGCAGGCTATGGCGCTTAAGCCTGCCAAACACATATTGGATGTTCACCATAAGTGGTGATCCGCACTTAGTTTCTGCGTCTAAAACGCTTCCAACACTGAGAGGGATGTTTGATTTAGGAGGGATTCACTGCAGTGTTACGTCTGTTAAAGAAGGATGCTTTTGGGACTGACTCTGTTGTAACCGCAATAGACGCACATAGCTTGCCAGTCTCCAACGTCTATCCGTTGGACTACAGCAAGTTCTCTTTAATGGAAACTCCTTCATGCGGAATGTCACTTCACACAGTGTCTTTCCAGTGGAGGAAAGAAGATAGAACAAGGATGGAGCAGAGAGAACGTTGCAACCCGTGAGTGAAGTACAGGGTAATGCACTTAGGCCTCTATTATGCATACTGGAGATTCAACACCAGAGATGTTCCACAGTGTCTACCTCTGCTCAAAACACTTCCAATATATGAGGGAACTGTGCTACAGTAAGTTCTCACGACAGGGATGGTTCTGTGCTCAGTTGGAAACTCTAGGACGTGTCTGGGTAGCAATCATGAAGTGTCTCATACAGACCCCATAGAGGGGATGCGAAGGAAGGTATCTGCTCAGGGAACCTACAACACTTGTGTATTCATTCATAACAGCTTTTCTCCTTTGAGGAATGAAGATAGAACAGTTAAGGACTACGGGTACATTAGGTACTGTGAGTAAATGGCACGCTATGGCGCTTAAGCCACCAAACACATATTTGATGTTCCCCACGAGTGGTGATCCGCACTTTGTTTCTGCGTCCAAAACGCTACCAGTACTGAGAGCGAAGTGTGCTTTAGGTGTAATTCATTTCAGTCTTACGTCTGTTAAAGAAGGAAGCTTTGGGACTGACTCTGTGGTAACCGCAATAGGCGCACATAGCTCTCCATTCACAGACGTCTAACAGTGGGACTATAGCAAGTTCTTTTTAAGGGAAACTCCTTCAGTCGGATAGTCACTTCTCACAGTGTCTTTCCACTGGAGGAAAGAAGATAGAACAAGGACGGTCAGAGAGAACGTTGCAAACCGTGAGTCAAGTACAGGGTAAGGCAATTAGGCCTCTATGAGGCATACTGGAATTACAACAGCGGAGGTGTTCCACAGTGTCTACCTCTGCTCAAAACACTTCCAATATATGAGGGAACTGTGCTACAGTAAGTTCTCACGACAGGGATGCATCTGTGCTCAGGTGGAAACTCTAGGATGTGTCTGGGGAGCAATCATGAAGTGTCTCATACAGGCCCCTTAGAGGGGATGCGAAGGAAGGTATCTGCTCAGGGAACCTACTTCAGGGGCGTACTCATTCATAACAGTGCTCCTCCTTGGAGGAATGAAGGTAGAACACGGACGGACTACGGGCACATTAGGTACTGTGAGTAAAGGGCAGGCTATGGCGCTTAAGTCTGCCAAACACATATTGGATGTTCACCACCAGTGGTGATCCGCACTTAGTTTCTGCGTCTGAAACGCTTCCAACACTGAGAGAGAAGTGTGCTTTAGGAGGGCCTCACTGGAGTTTCACGTCTGTTAAAGTAGGAAGCTTTGGGGACTGACTCTGTGGTAATCGCAGTAGACGCACATAGCTTTCCAGTCTCCGACGTCTAACCGTTGGACTATAGCAAGTTCTGTGTAAGGGAAACTCCTTCATGCGGAATGTCACTTCTCACAGTGTCTTTCCAGTGGAGGAAAGAAGATAGAACAAGGACGGACCGAGAGACAGTTGCAAACCTTGAGTCAAGTACAGGGTAAGGCACATAGGACTCTATGATGCATACTGGAATTACAACACCGGAGATGTTCCACAGTGTCTACCTCTTCTCAAAACACTTCCAATATATGAGGGAACTGTGCTACAGTAAGTTCTCACGACAGGGATGCATCTGTGCTCAGGTGAAAATTCTAGGATGTGTCTGGGGAGCAATCAGGAAGAGTCTCATACTGGCCCCTTAGAGGGGATGAGGAGGAAGGTATCTGCTCAGGGAACCTACTTCAGGGGCGTACTCATTCATAACAGTGCTTCTTCTTGGAGGAATGAAGGTAGAACACGGACGGACTAGGGGCACATTAGATACTGTGTGTAAAAGGCAGGCTATGGCGCTTAAGTCTGCCAAACACATATTGGATGTTCACTACCAGTGGTGATCCGCATTTAGTTTATGCGTCTAAAACGCTTCCAACACTGAGAGGGAAGTGTGCTTTCGGAGGGATTCACTGCAGTGCTACGTCTGTTAAAGAAGGAAGCTTTTGGGACTGACTCTGTGGTAACCGCAATAGGCGCACATAGCTTTCCAGGCTCCAACGTCTAACCGTTGCACTCTAGCAAGTTCTGTGTAAGGGAAACTCCTTCATGCAGAATGTCACTTCTCACAGTATCATTCCAGTGGAGGAAAGAAGATAGAACAAGGACGGAGCAGAGAGAATGTTACAACCCGTAGGTGAAGGAAAGGGTAAGGCACTTAGGCCTCTATGATGCATCCTGGAAGTTCAACACATGGGATGTTCCACAGTGTCTACCACTTCTCAAAACACTTCCAATATATGAAGGAGCTGTGCTACAGTAACTTCTCACGACAGGGAAGCGTCTGTGCTCAGTTGGAAAGTGTAGGACGTGTCTGTGTAGCAATTTTGAAGTGTCTCATACAGGCCCCTTAGAGGGGTTTCGGAGGAAGGTATCTGCTCTGGGAACCTACTTCAGGTGCGCACTCATTCATAACAGTGTTTCTCCTTTGAGGATGAAGATAAAACAGGGAAGGACTACGGGCACATTAGGTACTGTGAGTAAAGGGCAGGCTATGGCGCTTACCCTCCAAACACATATTGGATGTTCACCACCATTGGTAATCCGCACTTAGTTTCTGCGTCTAAAACGCTTCCAACACTGAGAGGGAAGTGTGCTTTAGGAGGGATTCACTGCAGTGTTACGTCTGTTAAAGAAGGAAGCTTTGGGGACTTACTCTGTGGTAACCGCAATAGGCGTACATAGCTTTCCATTCAAAGTCGTCTAACCGTTGGACTATAGCAAGTTCTGTTTAAGGGAAATTCCTTCAGGTGGATAGCACTTCTCACAGTGTCTTCAAGTGGAGAAAAGAAGATAGAACAAGGACGGAGCAGAGAGAATGTTGCAAACCGTGCGTGAAGTACAGGGTAAGTCAATTAGGCCTCTAGGATGCCTCCTGGAAGTTCAACACTTGGGATGTTCCACAGTGTCTAACACTTCTCAAAACACTTCCAATATATGAGAGAACTGTGCTAGAGTAAGTTCTCACGACAGGGAAGCGTCTGCGCTCAGTTGGAAAGTGGAGGACGTGTCTGGGTAGCAATCATGAAGTGTCTCCTACAGGCCCCTTAGAGGAGATGCGGAGGAAGGTATCTGCTCTGGGAACCTACTTCAGGTGCGTACTCATTCATAACAGCGTTTCTCCTTTGAGGATGAAGATAGAACAGGGAAGGACTACGGGCACATTAGGTACTGTTAGTAAAGGGCAGGCTATGGCGCTTAGCCTGCCAAACACAAAATGGATGTTCACCACCAGTGGTGATCCGCACTTAGTTTCTGCGTCTAAAACGCTTCCAACACTGAGCGGGAAGTGTGCTTTAGGAGGGATTCACTGCAGTGTTACGTCTGTTAAAGAAGGAAGCTTTTGGGACTGACTCTGTGGTAACCGCATTAGACGCTCATAGCTTTCCAGTCTCAAACGTCTAACTGATAGACTATAGGAAGTTCTGTTTAAGGGAAACTCCTTCATGCGGAATGTTACTTCTCACAGTTTCTTTCCAGTGGAGGAAAGAAGATAGAACAAGGACGGACAGAGAGAACGTTGCAAACCGTGAGTCAAGTACAGGGTAAGGCACTTAGGCCTCTATGATGCATACTGGAATTACAACACCGGAGATGTTCCACAGTGTCTACCTCTTCTCAAAACACTTCCAATATATGAGGGAACTGTGATCCAGTAAGTTCTCACCACAGGGATGCATCTGTGCTCAGTTGAGAACTCTAGGACATGTCTGGGTAGCAATCATGAAGTGTCTCATACAGGCCCCTTAGAGGGGATGCGTAGGAAGGTATCTGCTCAGGGAACCTATTTCAGGTGCGTACTCATTCATAACAGTGCTCCTCCTTGGAGGAATGAAGGTAGAACACGGACGGACTACGGGCACATTAGGTACTGTGAGTAAAGGGCAGGCTGTGGCGCTTAAGCCTGCCAAACACATATTGGATGTTCACCATAAGTGGTGATCCGCACTTAGTTTATGCGTCTAAAACGCTTCCAACACTGAGAGGGATGTTTGATTTAGGAGGGATTCACTGCAGTGTTACGTCTGTTAAAGAAGGATGCTTTTGGGACTGACTCTGTTGTAACCGCAATAGACGCACATAGCTTGCCAGTCTCCAACGTCTATCCGTTGGACTACAGCAAGTTCTCTTTAAGGGAAACTCCTTCATGCGGAATGTCACTTCACACAGTGTCTTTCCAGTGGAGGAAAGAAGATAGAACAAGGATGGAGCAGAGAGAACGTTGCAACCCGTGAGTGAAGTACAGGGTAATGCACTTAGGCCTCTATTATGCATACTGGAGATTCAACACCAGAGATGTTCCACAGTGTCTACCTCTGCTCAAAACACTTCCAATATATGAGGGAACTGTGCTACAGTAAGTTCTCACGACAGGGATGGTTCTGTGCTCAGTTGGAAACTCTAGGACGTGTCTGGGTAGCAATCATGAAGTGTCTCATACAGACCCCATAGAGGGGATGCGAAGGAAGGTATCTGCTCAGGGAACCTACTACACTTGTGTATTCATTCATAACAGCTTTTCTCCTTTGAGGAATGAAGATAGAACAGTTAAGGACTACGGGCACATTAGGTACTGTGAGTAAATGGCAGGCTATGGCGCTTAAGCCGCCAAACACATATTTGATGTTCCCCACGAGTGGTGATCCGCACTTTGTTTCTGCGTCCAAAACGCTACCAGTACTGAGAGCGAAGTGTGCTTTAGGTGTAATTCATTTCAGTCTTACGTCTGTTAAAGAAGGAAGCTTTGGGACTGACTCTGTGGTAACCGCAATAGGCGCACATAGCTCTCCATTCACAGACGTCTAACAGTGGGACTATAGCAAGTTCTTTTTAAGGGAAACTCCTTCAGTCGGATAGTCACTTCTCACAGTGTCTTTCCACTGGAGGAAAGAAGATAGAACAAGGACGGTCAGAGAGAACGTTGCAAACCGTGAGTCAAGTACAGGGTAAGGCAATTAGGCCTCTATGAGGCATACTGGAATTACAACAGCGGAGGTGTTCCACAGTGTCTACCTCTGCTCAAAACACTTCCAATATATGAGGGAACTGTGCTACAGTAAGTTCTCACGACAGGGATGCATCTGTGCTCAGGTGGAAACTCTAGGATGTGTCTGGGGAGCAATCATGAAGTGTCTCATACAGGCCCCTTAGAGGGGATGCGAAGGAAGGTATCTGCTCAGGGAACCTACTTCAGGGGCGTACTCATTCATAACAGTGCTCCTCCTTGGGGGAATGAAGGTAGAACACGGACGGACTACGGGCACATTAGGTACTGTGAGTAAAGGGCAGGCTATGGCGCTTAAGCCTGCCAAACACATATTGGATGTTCACCATAAGTGGTGATCCGCACTTAGTTTCTGCGTCTAAAACGCTTCCAACACTGAGAGGGATGTTTTATTTAGGAGGGATTCACTGCAGTGTTACGTCTGTTAAAGAAGGATGCTTTTGGGACTGACTCTGTTGTAACCGCAATAGACGCACATAGCTTGCCAGTCTCCAACGTCTATCCGTTGGACTACAGCAAGTTCTCTTTAAGGGAAACTCCTTCATGCGGAATGTCACTTCACACAGTGTCTTTCCAGTGGAGGAAAGAAGATAGAACAAGGATGGAGCAGAGAGAACGTTGCAACCCGTGAGTGAAGTACAGGGTAATGCACTTAGGCCTCTATTATGCATACTGGAGATTCAACACCAGAGATGTTCCACAGTGTCTACCTCTGCTCAAAACACTTCCAATATATGAGGGAACTGTGCTACAGTAAGTTCTCACGACAGGGATGGTTCTGTGCTCAGTTGGAAACTCTAGGACGTGTCTGGGTAGCAATCATGAAGTGTCTCATACAGACCCCATAGAGGGGATGCGAAGGAAGGTATCTGCTCAGGGAACCTACTACACTTGTGTATTCATTCATAACAGCTTTTCTCCTTTGAGGAATGAAGATAGAACAGTTAAGGACTACGGGCACATTAGGTACTGTGAGTAAATGGCAGGCTATGGCGCTTAAGCCGCCAAACACATATTTGATGTTCCCCACGAGTGGTGATCCGCACTTTGTTTCTGCGTCCAAAACGCTACCAGTACTGAGAGCGAAGTGTGCTTTAGGTGTAATTCATTTCAGTCTTACGTCTGTTAAAGAAGGAAGCTTTGGGACTGACTCTGTGGTAACCGCAATAGGCGCACATAGCTCTCCATTCACAGACGTCTAACAGTGGGACTATAGCAAGTTCTTTTTAAGGGAAACTCCTTCAGTCGGATAGTCACTTCTCACAGTGTCTTTCCACTGGAGGAAAGAAGATAGAACAAGGACGGTCAGAGAGAACGTTGCAAACCGTGAGTCAAGTACAGGGTAAGGCAATTAGGCCTCTATGAGGCATACTGGAATTACAACAGCGGAGGTGTTCCACAGTGTCTACCTCTGCTCAAAACACTTCCAATATATGAGGGAACTGTGCTACAGTAAGTTCTCACGACAGGGATGCATCTGTGCTCAGGTGGAAACTCTAGGATGTGTCTGGGTAGCAATCATGAAGTGTCTCATACAGGCCCCTTAGAGGGGATGCGAAGGAAGGTATCTGCTCAGGGAACCTACTTCAGGGGCGTACTCATTCATAACAGTGCTCCTCCTTGGAGGAATGAAGGTAGAACACGGACGGACTACGGGCACATTAGGTACTGTGAGTAAAGGGCAGGCTATGGCGCTTAAGTCTGCCAAATACATATTGGATGATCACCACCAGTGGTGATCCGCACTTAGTTTCTGCGTCTGAAACGCTTCCAACACTGAGAGGGAAGTGTGCTTTAGGAGGGCTTCACTGGAGTTTTACGTCTGTTAAAGTAGGAAGCTTTGGGGACTGACTCTGTGGTAATCGCAGTAGACGCACATAGCTTTCCAGTCTCCGACGTCTAACCGTTGGACTATAGCAAGTTCTGTGTAAGGGAAACTCCTTCATGCGGAATGTCACTTCTCACAGTGTCTTTCCAGTGGAGGAAAGAAGATAGAACAAGGACGGACCGAGAGACAGTTGCAAACCGTGAGTCAAGTACAGGGTAAGGCACATAGGACTCTATGATGCATACTGGAATTACAACACCGGAGATGTTCCACAGTGTCTACCTCTTCTCAAAACACTTCCAATATATGAGGGAACTGTGCTACAGTAAGTTCTCACGACAGGGATGCATCTGTGCTCAGGTGAAAATTCTAGGATGTGTCTGGGGAGCAATCAGGAAGAGTCTCATACTGGCCCCTTAGAGGGGATGCGGAGGAAGGTATCTGCTCAGGGAACCTACTTCAGGGGCGTACTCATTCATAACAGTGCTTCTTCTTGGAGGAATGAAGGTAGAACACGGACGGACTAGGGGCACATTAGATACTGTGAGTAAAAGGCAGGCTATGGCACTTAAGTCTGCCAAACACATATTGGATGTTCACTACCAGTGGTGATCCGCATTTAGTTTATGCGTCTAAAACGCTTCCAACACTGAGAGGGAAGTGTGCTTTCGGAGGGATTCACTGCAGTGCTACGTCTGTTAAAGAAGGAAGCTTTTGGGACTGACTCTGTGGTAACCGCAATAGGCGCACATAGCTTTCCAGGCTCCAACGTCTAACCGTTGCACTCTAGCAAGTTCTGTGTAAGGGAAACTCCTTCATGCAGAATGTCACTTCTCACAGTATCATTCCAGTGGAGGAAAGAAGATAGAACAAGGACGGAGCAGAGAGAATGTTACAACCCGTAGGTGAAGGAAAGGGTAAGGCACTTAGGCCTCTATGATGCATCCTGGAAGTTCAACACATGGGATGTTCCACAGTGTCTACCACTTCTCAAAACACTTCCAATATATGAAGGAGCTGTGCTACAGTAACTTCTCACGACAAGGAAGCGTCTGTGCTCAGTTGGAAAGTGTAGGACGTGTCTGTGTAGCAATTTTGAAGTGTCTCATACAGGCCCCTTAGAGGGGTTTCGGAGGAAGGTATCTGCTCTGGGAACCTACTTCAGGTGCGCACTCATTCATAACAGTGTTTCTCTTTTGAGGATGAAGATAAAACAGGGAAGGACTACGGACACATTAGGTACTGTGAGTAAAGGGCAGGCTATGGCGCTTACCCTCCAAACACTTATTGGATGTTCACCACCATTGGTAATCCGCACTTAGTTTCTGCGTCTAAAACGCTTCCAACACTGAGAGGGAAGTGTGCTTTAGGAGGGATTCACTGCAGTGTTACGTCTGTTAAAGAAGGAAGCTTTGGGGACTTACTCTGTGGTAACCGCAATAGGCGTACATAGCTTTCCATTCAAAGTCGTCTAACCGTTGGACTATAGCAAGTTCTGTTTAAGGGAAATTCCTTCAGGTGGATAGCACTTCTCACAGTGTCTTCAAGTGGAGAAAAGAAGATAGAACAAGGACGGAGCAGAGAGAATGTTGCAAACCGTGCGTGAAGTACAGGGTAAGTCAATTAGGCCTCTAGGATGCCTCCTGGAAGTTCAACACTTGGGATGTTCCACAGTGTCTAACACTTCTCAAAACACTTCCAATATATGAGAGAACTGTGCTAGAGTAAGTTCTCACGACAGGGAAGCGTCTGCGCTCAGTTGGAAAGTGGAGGACGTGTCTGGGTAGCAATCATGAAGTGTCTCCTACAGGCCCCTTAGAGGAGATGCGGAGGAAGGTATCTGCTCTGGGAACCTACTTCAGGTGCGTACTCATTCATAACAGCGTTTCTCCTATGAGGATGAAGATAGAACAGGGAAGGACTACGGGCACATTAGGTACTGTTAGTAAAGGGCAGGCTATGGCGCTTAGCCTGCCAAACACAAAATGGATGTTCACCACCAGTGGTGATCCGCACTTAGTTTCTGCGTCTAAAACGCTTCCAACACTGAGCGGGAAGTGTGCTTTAGGAGGGATTCACTGCAGTGTTACGTCTGTTAAAGAAGGAAGCTTTTGGGACTGACTCTGTGGTAACCGCATTAGACGCTCATAGCTTTCCAGTCTCAAACGTCTAACTGATAGACTATAGGAAGTTCTGTTTAAGGGAAACTCCTTCATGCGGAATGTTACTTCTCACAGTTTCTTTCCAGTGGAGGAAAGAAGATAGAACAAGGACGGACAGAGAGAACGTTGCAAACCGTGAGTCAAGTACAGGGTAAGGCACTTAGGCCTCTATGATGCATACTGGAATTACAACACCGGAGATGTTCCACAGTGTCTACCTCTTCTCAAAACACTTCCAATATATGAGGGAACTGTGATCCAGTAAGTTCTCACCACAGGGATGCATCTGTGCTCAGTTGAGAACTCTAGGACATGTCTGGGTAGCAATCATGAAGTGTCTCATACAGGCCCCTTAGAGGGGATGCGTAGGAAGGTATCTGCTCAGGGAACCTATTTCAGGTGCGTACTCATTCATAACAGTGCTTCTCTTTGGAGGAATGAAGGTAGAACACGGACGGACTAGGGGCACATTAGGTACTGTGAGTAAAGGGCAGGCTATGGCGCTTAAGCCTGCCAAACACATATTGGATGTTCACCATAAGTGGTGATCCGCACTTAGTTTCTGCGTCTAAAACGCTTCCAACACTGAGAGGGATGTTTGATTTAGGAGGGATTCACTGCAGTGTTACGTCTGTTAAAGAAGGATGCTTTTGGGACTGACTCTGTTGTAACCGCAATAGACGCACATAGCTTGCCAGTCTCCAACGTCTATCCGTTGGACTACAGCAAGTTCTCTTTAAGGGAAACTCCTTCATGCGGAATGTCACTTCACACAGTGTCTTTCCAGTGGAGGAAAGAAGATAGAACAAGGATGGAGCAGAGAGAACGTTGCAACCCGTGAGTGAAGTACAGGGTAATGCACTTAGGCCTCTATTATGCATACTGGAGATTCAACACCAGAGATGTTCCACAGTGTCTACCTCTGCTCAAAACACTTCCAATATATGAGGGAACTGTGCTACAGTAAGTTCTCACGACAGGGATGGTTCTGTGCTCAGTTGGAAACTCTAGGACGTGTCTGGGTAGCAATCATGAAGTGTCTCATACAGACCCCATAGAGGGGATGCGAAGGAAGGTATCTGCTCAGGGAACCTACTACACTTGTGTATTCATTCATAACAGCTTTTCTCCTTTGAGGAATGAAGATAGAACAGTTAAGGACTACGGGTACATTAGGTACTGTGAGTAAATGGCACGCTATGGCGCTTAAGCCACCAAACACATATTTGATGTTCCCCACGAGTGGTGATCCGCACTTTGTTTCTGCGTCCAAAACGCTACCAGTACTGAGAGCGAAGTGTGCTTTAGGTGTAATTCATTTCAGTCTTACGTCTGTTAAAGAAGGAAGCTTTGGGACTGACTCTGTGGTAACCGCAATAGGCGCACAGAGCTCTCCATTCACAGACGTCTAACAGTGGGACTATAGCAAGTTCTTTTTAAGGGAAACTCCTTCAGTCGGATAGTCACTTCTCACAGTGTCTTTCCACTGGAGGAAAGAAGATAGAACAAGGACGGTCAGAGAGAACGTTGCAAACCGTGAGTCAAGTACAGGGTAAGGCAATTAGGCCTCTATGAGGCATACTGGAATTACAACAGCGGAGGTGTTCCACAGTGTCTACCTCTGCTCAAAACACTTCCAATATATGAGGGAACTGTGCTACAGTAAGTTCTCACGACAGGGATGCATCTGTGCTCAGGTGGAAACTCTAGGATGTGTCTGGGGAGCAATCATGAAGTGTCTCATACAGGCCCCTTAGAGGGGATGCGAAGGAAGGTATCTGCTCAGGGAACCTACTTCAGGGGCGTACTCATTCATAACAGTGCTCCTCCTTGGAGGAATGAAGGTAGAACACGGACGGACTACGGGCACATTAGGTACTGTGAGTAAAGGGCAGGCTATGGCGCTTAAGTCTGCCAAACACATATTGGATGTTCACCACCAGTGGTGATCCGCACTTAGTTTCTGCGTCTGAAACGCTTCCAACACTGAGAGGGAAGTGTGCTTTAGGAGGGCTTCACTGGAGTTTTACGTCTGTTAAAGTAGGAAGCTTTGGGGACTGACTCTGTGGTAATCGCAGTAGACGCACATAGCTTTCCAGTCTCCGACGTCTAACCGTTGGACTATAGCAAGTTCTGTGTAAGGGAAACTCCTTCATGCGGAATGTCACTTCTCACAGTGTCTTTCCAGTGGAGGAAAGAAGATAGAACAAGGACGGACCGAGAGACAGTTGCAAACCGTGAGTCAAGTACAGGGTAAGGCACATAGGACTCTATGATGCATACTGGAATTACAACACCGGAGATGTTCCACAGTGTCTACCTCTTCTCAAAACACTTCCAATATATGAGGGAACTGTGCTACAGTAAGTTCTCACGACAGGGATGCATCTGTGCTCAGGTGAAAATTCTAGGATGTGTCTGGGGAGCAATCAGGAAGAGTCTCATACTGGCCCCTTAGAGGGGATGCGGAGGAAGGTATCTGCTCAGGGAACCTACTTCAGGGGCGTACTCATTCATAACAGTGCTTCTTCTTGGAGGAATGAAGGTAGAACACGGACGGACTAGGGGCACATTAGATACTGTGAGTAAAAGGCAGGCTATGGCACTTAAGTCTGCCAAACACATATTGGATGTTCACTACCAGTGGTGATCCTCATTTAGTTTCTGCGTCTAAAACGCTTTCAACACTGAGAGGGAAGTGTGCTTTCGGAGGGATTCACTGCAGTGCTACGTCTGTTAAAGAAGGAAGCTTTTGGGACTGACTCTGTGGTAACCGCAATAGGCGCACATAGCTTTCCAGGCTCCAACGTCTAACCGTTGCACTCTAGCAAGTTCTGTGTAAGGGAAACTCCTTCATGCAGAATGTCACTTCTCACAGTATCATTCCAGTGGAGGAAAGAAGATAGAACAAGGACGGAGCAGAGAGAATGTTACAACCCGTAGGTGAAGGAAAGGGTAAGGCACTTAGGCCTCTATGATGCATCCTGGAAGTTCAACACATGGGATGTTCCACAGTGTCTACCACTTCTCAAAACACTTCCAATATATGAAGGAGCTGTGCTACAGTAACTTCTCACGACAGGGAAGCGTCTGTGCTCAGTTGGAAAGTGTAGGACGTGTCTGTGTAGCAATTTTGAAGTGTCTCATACAGGCCCCTTAGAGGGGTTTCGGAGGAAGGTATCTGCTCTGGGAACCTACTTCAGGTGCGCACTCATTCATAACAGTGTTTCTCCTTTGAGGATGAAGATAAAACAGGGAAGGACTACGGGCACATTAGGTACTGTGAGTAAAGGGCAGGCTATGGCGCTTACCCTCCAAACACATATTGGATGTTCACCACCATTGGTAATCCGCACTTAGTTTCTGCGTCTAAAACGCTTCCAACACTGAGAGGGAAGTGTGCTTTAGGAGGGATTCACTGCAGTGTTACGTCTGTTAAAGAAGGAAGCTTTGGGGACTTACTCTGTGGTAACCGCAATAGGCGTACATAGCTTTCCATTCAAAGTCGTCTAACCGTTGGACTATAGCAAGTTCTGTTTAAGGGAAATTCCTTCAGGTGGATAGCACTTCTCACAGTGTCTTCAAGTGGAGAAAAGAAGATAGAACAAGGACGGAGCAGAGAGAATGTTGCAAACCGTGCGTGAAGTACAGGGTAAGTCAATTAGGCCTCTAGGATGCCTCCTGGAAGTTCAACACTTGGGATGTTCCACAGTGTCTAACACTTCTCAAAACACTTCCAATATATGAGAGAACTGTGCTAGAGTAAGTTCTCACGACAGGGAAGCGTCTGCGCTCAGTTGGAAAGTGGAGGACGTGTCTGGGTAGCAATCATGAAGTGTCTCCTACAGGCCCCTTAGAGGAGATGCGGAGGAAGGTATCTGCTCTGGGAACCTACTTCAGGTGCGTACTCATTCATAACAGCGTTTCTCCTTTGAGGATGAAGATAGAACAGGGAAGGACTACGGGCACATTAGGTACTGTTAGTAAAGGGCAGGCTATGGCGCTTAGCCTGCCAAACACAAAATGGATGTTCACCACCAGTGGTGATCCGCACTTAGTTTCTGCGTCTAAAACGCTTCCAACACTGAGCGGGAAGTGTGCTTTAGGAGGGATTCACTGCAGTGTTACGTCTGTTAAAGAAGGAAGCTTTTGGGACTGACTCTGTGGTAACCGCATTAGACGCTCAAAGCTTTCCAGTCTCAAACGTCTAACTGATAGACTATAGGAAGTTCTGTTTAAGGGAAACTCCTTCATGCGGAATGTTACTTCTCACAGTTTCTTTCCAGTGGAGGAAAGAAGATAGAACAAGGACGGACAGAGAGAACATTGCAAACCGTGAGTCAAGTACAGGGTAAGGCACTTAGGCCTCTATGATGCATACTGGAATTACAACACCGGAGATGTTCCACAGTGTCTACCTCTTCTCAAAACACTTCCAATATATGAGGGAACTGTGATCCAGTAAGTTCTCACGACAGGGATGCATCTGTGCTCAGTTGAGAACTCTAGGACATGTCTGGGTAGCAATCATGAAGTGTCTCATACAGGCCCCTTAGAGGGGATGCGTAGGAAGGTATCTGCTCAGGGAACCTATTTCAGGTGCGCACTCATTCATAACAGTGCTTCTCTTTGGAGGAATGAAGGTAGAACACGGACGGACTAGGGGCACATTAGGTACTGTGAGTAAAGGGCAGGCTATGGCGCTTAAGCCTGCCAAACACATATTGGATGTTCACCATAAGTGGTGATCCGCACTTAGTTTCTGCGTCTAAAACGCTTCCAACACTGAGAGGCATGTTTGATTTAGGATGGATTCACTGCAGTGTTACGTCTGTTAAAGAAGGATGCTTTTGGGACTGACTCTGTTGTAACCGCAATAGACGCACATAGCTTGCCAGTCTCCAACGTCTATCCGTTGGACTACAGCAAGTTCTCTTTAAGGGAAACTCCTTCATGCGGAATGTCACTTCACACAGTGTCTTTCCAGTGGAGGAAAGAAGATAGAACAAGGATGGAGCAGAGAGAACGTTGCAACCCGTGAGTGAAGTACAGGGTAATGCACTTAGGCCTCTATTATGCATACTGGAGATTCAACACCAGAGATGTTCCACAGTGTCTACCTCTGCTCAAAACACTTCCAATATATGAGGGAACTGTGCTACAGTAAGTTCTCACGACAGGGATGGTTCTGTGCTCAGTTGGAAACTCTAGGACATGTCTGGGTAGCAATCATGAAGTGTCTCATACAGACCCCATAGAGGGGATGCGAAGGAAGGTATCTGCTCAGGGAACCTACTACACTTGTGTATTCATTCATAACAGCTTTTCTCCTTTGAGGAATGAAGATAGAACAGTTAAGGACTACGGGTACATTAGGTACTGTGAGTAAATGGCACGCTATGGCGCTTAAGCCACCAAACACATATTTGATGTTCCCCACGAGTGGTGATCCGCACTTTGTTTCTGCGTCCAAAACGCTACCAGTACTGAGAGCGAAGTGTGCTTTAGGTGTAATTCATTTCAGTCTTACGTCTGTTAAAGAAGGAAGCTTTGGGACTGACTCTGTGGTAACCGCAATAGGCGCACATAGCTCTCCATTCACAGACGTCTAACAGTGGGACTATAGCAAGTTCTTTTTAAGGGAAACTCCTTCAGTCGGATAGTCACTTCTCACAGTGTCTTTCCACTGGAGGAAAGAAGATAGAACAAGGACGGTCAGAGAGAACGTTGCAAACCGTGAGTCAAGTACAGGGTAAGGCAATTAGGCCTCTATGAGGCATACTGGAATTACAACAGCGGAGGTGTTCCACAGTGTCTACCTCTGCTCAAAACACTTCCAATATATGAGGGAACTGTGCTACAGTAAGTTCTCACGACAGGGATGCATCTGTGCTCAGGTGGAAACTCTAGGATGTGTCTGGGGAGCAATCATGAAGTGTCTCATACAGGCCCCTTAGAGGGGATGCGAAGGAAGGTATCTGCTCAGGGAACCTACTTCAGGGGCGTACTCATTCATAACAGTGCTCCTCCTTGGAGGAATGAAGGTAGAACACGGACGGACTACGGGCACATTAGGTACTGTGAGTAAAGGGCAGGCTATGGCGCTTAAGTCTGCCAAACACATATTGGATGTTCACCACCAGTGGTGATCCGCACTTAGTTTCTGCGTCTGAAACGCTTCCAACACTGAGAGGGAAGTGTGCTTTAGGAGGGCTTCACTGGAGTTTTACGTCTGTTAAAGTAGGAAGCTTTGGGGACTGACTCTGTGGTAATCGCAGTAGACGCACATAGCTTTCCAGTCTCCGACGTCTAACCGTTGGACTATAGCAAGTTCTGTGTAAGGGAAACTCCTTCATGCGGAATGTCACTTCTCACAGTGTCTTTCCAGTGGAGGAAAGAAGATAGAACAAGGACGGACCGAGAGACAGTTGCAAACCGTGAGTCAAGTACAGGGTAAGGCACATAGGACTCTATGATGCATACTGGAATTACAACACCGGAGATGTTCCACAGTGTCTACCTCTTCTCAAAACACTTCCAATATATGAGGGAACTGTGCTACAGTAAGTTCTCACGACAGGGATGCATCTGTGCTCAGGTGAAAATTCTAGGATGTGTCTGGGGAGCAATCAGGAAGAGTCTCATACTGGCCCCTTAGAGGGGATGCGGAGGAAGGTATCTGCTCAGGGAACCTACTTCAGGGGCGTACTCATTCATAACAGTGCTTCTTCTTGGAGGAATGAAGGTAGAACACGGACGGACTAGGGGCACATTAGATACTGTGAGTAAAAGGCAGGCTATGGCACTTAAGTCTGCCAAACACATATTGGATGTTCACTACCAGTGGTGATCCTCATTTACTTTCTGCGTCTAAAACGCTTTCAACACTGAGAGGGAAGTGTGCTTTCGGAGGGATTCACTGCAGTGCTACGTCTGTTAAAGAAGGAAGCTTTTGGGACTGACTCTGTGGTAACCGCAATAGGCGCACATAGCTTTCCAGGCTCCAACGTCTAACCGTTGCACTCTAGCAAGTTCTGTGTAAGGGAAACTCCTTCATGCAGAATGTCACTTCTCACAGTATCATTCCAGTGGAGGAAAGAAGATAGAACAAGGACGGAGCAGAGAGAATGTTACAACCCGTAGGTGAAGGAAAGGGTAAGGCACTTAGGCCTCTATGATGCATCCTGGAAGTTCAACACATGGGATGTTCCACAGTGTCTACCACTTCTCAAAACACTTCCAATATATGAAGGAGCTGTGCTACAGTAACTTCTCACGACAGGGAAGCGTCTGTGCTCAGTTGGAAAGTGTAGGACGTGTCTGTGTAGCAATTTTGAAGTGTCTCATACAGGCCCCTTAGAGGGGTTTCGGAGGAAGGTATCTGCTCTGGGAACCTACTTCAGGTGCGCACTCATTCATAACAGTGTTTCTCCTTTGAGGATGAAGATAAAACAGGGAAGGACTACGGGCACATTAGGTACTGTGAGTAAAGGGCAGGCTATGGCGCTTACCCTCCAAACACATATTGGATGTTCACCACCATTGGTAATCCGCACTTAGTTTCTGCGTCTAAAACGCTTCCAACACTGAGAGGGAAGTGTGCTTTAGGAGGGATTCACTGCAGTGTTACGTCTGTTAAAGAAGGAAGCTTTGGGGACTTACTCTGTGGTAACCGCAATAGGCGTACATAGCTTTCCATTCAAAGTCGTCTAACCGTTGGACTATAGCAAGTTCTGTTTAAGGGAAATTCCTTCAGGTGGATAGCACTTCTCACAGTGTCTTCAAGTGGAGAAAAGAAGATAGAACAAGGACGGAGCAGAGAGAATGTTGCAAACCGTGCGTGAAGTACAGGGTAAGTCAATTAGGCCTCTAGGATGCCTCCTGGAAGTTCAACACTTGGGATGTTCCACAGTGTCTAACACTTCTCAAAACACTTCCAATATATGAGAGAACTGTGCTAGAGTAAGTTCTCACGACAGGGAAGCGTCTGCGCTCAGTTGGAAAGTGGAGGACGTGTCTGGGTAGCAATCATGAAGTGTCTCCTACAGGCCCCTTAGAGGAGATGCGGAGGAAGGTATCTGCTCTGGGAACCTACTTCAGGTGCGTACTCATTCATAACAGCGTTTCTCCTTTGAGGATGAAGATAGAACAGGGAAGGACTACGGGCACATTAGGTACTGTTAGTAAAGGGCAGGCTATGGCGCTTAGCCTGCCAAACACAAAATGGATGTTCACCACCAGTGGTGATCCGCACTTAGTTTCTGCGTCTAAAACGCTTCCAACACTGAGCGGGAAGTGTGCTTTAGGAGGGATTCACTGCAGTGTTACGTCTGTTAAAGAAGGAAGCTTTTGGGACTGACTCTGTGGTAACCGCATTAGACGCTCAAAGCTTTCCAGTCTCAAACGTCTAACTGATAGACTATAGGAAGTTCTGTTTAAGGGAAACTCCTTCATGCGGAATGTTACTTCTCACAGTTTCTTTCCAGTGGAGGAAAGAAGATAGAACAAGGACGGACAGAGAGAACATTGCAAACCGTGAGTCAAGTACAGGGTAAGGCACTTAGGCCTCTATGATGCATACTGGAATTACAACACCGGAGATGTTCCACAGTGTCTACCTCTTCTCAAAACACTTCCAATATATGAGGGAACTGTGATCCAGTAAGTTCTCACGACAGGGATGCATCTGTGCTCAGTTGAGAACTCTAGGACATGTCTGGGTAGCAATCATGAAGTGTCTCATACAGGCCCCTTAGAGGGGATGCGTAGGAAGGTATCTGCTCAGGGAACCTATTTCAGGTGCGCACTCATTCATAACAGTGCTTCTCTTTGGAGGAATGAAGGTAGAACACGGACGGACTAGGGGCACATTAGGTACTGTGAGTAAAGGGCAGGCTATGGCGCTTAAGCCTGCCAAACACATATTGGATGTTCACCATAAGTGGTGATCCGCACTTAGTTTCTGCGTCTAAAACGCTTCCAACACTGAGAGGCATGTTTGATTTAGGAGGGATTCACTGCAGTGTTACGTCTGTTAAAGAAGGATGCTTTTGGGACTGACTCTGTTGTAACCGCAATAGACGCACATAGCTTGCCAGTCTCCAACGTCTATCCGTTGGACTACAGCAAGTTCTCTTTAAGGGAAACTCCTTCATGCGGAATGTCACTTCACACAGTGTCTTTCCAGTGGAGGAAAGAAGATAGAACAAGGATGGAGCAGAGAGAACGTTGCAACCCGTGAGTGAAGTACAGGGTAATGCACTTAGGCCTCTATTATGCATACTGGAGATTCAACACCAGAGATGCTCCACAGTGTCTACCTCTGCTCAAAACACTTCCAATATATGAGGGAACTGTGCTACAGTAAGTTCTCACGACAGGGATGGTTCTGTGCTCAGTTGGAAACTCTAGGACATGTCTGGGTAGCAATCATGAAGTGTCTCATACAGACCCCATAGAGGGGATGCGAAGGAAGGTATCTGCTCAGGGAACCTACTACACTTGTGTATTCATTCATAACAGCTTTTCTCCTTTGAGGAATGAAGATAGAACAGTTAAGGACTACGGGCACATTAGGTACTGTGAGTAAATGGCAGGCTATGGCGCTTAAGCCGCCAAACACATATTTGATGTTCCCCACGAGTGGTGATCCGCACTTTGTTTCTGCGTCCAAAACGCTACCAGTACTGAGAGCGAAGTGTGCTTTAGGTGTAATTCATTTCAGTCTTACGTCTGTTAAAGAAGG
Organism: Neogale vison; assembly: GCF_020171115.1. Taxonomy (NCBI): domain Eukaryota; kingdom Metazoa; phylum Chordata; class Mammalia; order Carnivora; family Mustelidae; genus Neogale; species Neogale vison. The sequence goes on along the minus strand of NW_025334895.1, from coordinate 387,620 downwards.
AAGCTTTGGGACTGACTCTGTGGTAACCGCAATAGGCGCACATAGCTCTCCATTCACAGACGTCTAACAGTGGGACTATAGCAAGTTCTTTTTAAGGGAAACTCCTTCAGTCGGATAGTCACTTCTCACAGTGTCTTTCCACTGGAGGAAAGAAGATAGAACAAGGACGGTCAGAGAGAACGTTGCAAACCGTGAGTCAAGTACAGGGTAAGGCAATTAGGCCTCTATGAGGCATACTGGAATTACAACAGCGGAGGTGTTCCACAGTGTCTACCTCTGCTCAAAACACTTCCAATATATGAGGGAACTCTGCTACAGTAAGTTCTCACGACAGGGATGCATCTGTGCTCAGGTGGAAACTCTAGGATGTGTCTGGGGAGCAATCATGACGTGTCTCATACAGGCCCCTTAGAGGGGATGCGAAGGAAGGTATCTGCTCAGGGAACCTACTTCAGGGGCGTACTCCTTCATAACAGTGCTCCTCCTTGGAGGAATGAAGGTAGAACACGGACGGACTACGGGCACATTAGGTACTGTGAGTAAAGGGCAGGCTGTGGCGCTTAAGCCTGCCAAACACATATTGGATGTTCACCATAAGTGGTGATCCGCACTTAGTTTCTGCGTCTAAAACGCTTCCAACACTGAGAGGGATGTTTTATTTAGGAGGGATTCACTGCAGTGTTACGTCTGTTAAAGAAGGATGCTTTTGGGACTGACTCTGTTGTAACCGCAATAGACGCACATAGCTTGCCAGTCTCCAACGTCTATCCGTTGGACTACAGCAAGTTCTCTTTAAGGGAAACTCCTTCATGCGGAATGTCACTTCACACAGTGTCTTTCCAGTGGAGGAAAGAAGATAGAACAAGGATGGAGCAGAGAGAACGTTGCAACCCGTGAGTGAAGTACAGGGTAATGCACTTAGGCCTCTATTATGCATACTGGAGATTCAACACCAGAGATGTACCACAGTGTCTACCTCTGCTCAAAACACTTCCAATATATGAGGGAACTGTGCTACAGTAAGTTCTCACGACAGGGATGGTTCTGTGCTCAGTTGGAAACTCTAGGACGTGTCTGGGTAGCAATCATGAAGTGTCTCATACAGACCCCATAGAGGGGATGCGAAGGAAGGTATCTGCTCAGGGAACCTACTACACTTGTGTATTCATTCATAACAGCTTTTCTCCTTTGAGGAATGAAGATAGAACAGTTAAGGACTACGGGCACATTAGGTACTGTGAGTAAATGGCAGGCTATGGCGCTTAAGCCGCCAAACACATATTTGATGTTCCCCACGAGTGGTGATCCGCACTTTGTTTCTGCGTCCAAAACGCTACCAGTACTGAGAGCGAAGTGTGCTTTAGGTGTAATTCATTTCAGTCTTACGTCTGTTAAAGAAGGAAGCTTTGGGACTGACTCTGTGGTAACCGCAATAGGCGCACATAGCTCTCCATTCACAGACGTCTAACAGTGGGACTATAGCAAGTTCTTTTTAAGGGAAACTCCTTCAGTCGGATAGTCACTTCTCACAGTGTCTTTCCACTGGAGGAAAGAAGATAGAACAAGGACGGTCAGAGAGAACGTTGCAAACCGTGAGTCAAGTACAGGGTAAGGCAATTAGGCCTCTATGAGGCATACTGGAATTACAACAGCGGAGGTGTTCCACAGTGTCTACCTCTGCTCAAAACACTTCCAATATATGAGGGAACTGTGCTACAGTAAGTTCTCACGACAGGGATGCATCTGTGCTCAGGTGGAAACTCTAGGATGTGTCTGGGGAGCAATCATGAAGTGTCTCATACAGGCCCCTTAGAGGGGATGCGAAGGAAGGTATCTGCTCAGGGAACCTACTTCAGGGGCGTACTCATTCATAACAGTGCTCCTCCTTGGGGGAATGAAGGTAGAACACGGACGGACTACGGGCACATTAGGTACTGTGAGTAAAGGGCAGGCTATGGCGCTTAAGCCTGCCAAACACATATTGGATGTTCACCATAAGTGGTGATCCGCACTTAGTTTCTGCGTCTAAAACGCTTCCAACACTGAGAGGGATGTTTGATTTAGGAGGGATTCACTGCAGTGTTACGTCTGTTAAAGAAGGATGCTTTTGGGACTGACTCTGTTGTAACCACAATAGACGCACATAGCTTGCCAGTCTCCAACGTCTATCCGTTGGACTACAGCAAGTTCTCTTTAAGGGAAACTCCTTCATGCGGAATGTCACTTCACACAGTGTCTTTCCAGTGGAGGAAAGAAGATAGAACAAGGATGGAGCAGAGAGAACGTTGCAACCCGTGAGTGAAGTACAGGGTAATGCACTTAGGCCTCTATTATGCATACTGGAGATTCAACACCAGAGATGTTCCACAGTGTCTACCTCTGCTCAAAACACTTCCAATATATGAGGGAACTGTGCTACAGTAAGTTCTCACGACAGGGATGGTTCTGTGCTCAGTTGGAAACTCTAGGACGTGTCTGGGTAGCAATCATGAAGTGTCTCATACAGACCCCATAGAGGGGATGCGAAGGAAGGTATCTGCTCAGGGAACCTACTACACTTGTGTATTCATTCATAACAGCTTTTCTCCTTTGAGGAATGAAGATAGAACAGTTAAGGACTACGGGCACATTAGGTACTGTGAGTAAATGGCAGGCTATGGCGCTTAAGCCGCCAAACACATATTTGATGTTCCCCACGAGTGGTGATCCGCACTTTGTTTCTGCGTCCAAAACGCTACCAGTACTGAGAGCGAAGTGTGCTTTAGGTGTAATTCATTTCAGTCTTACGTCTGTTAAAGAAGGAAGCTTTGGGACTGACTCTGTGGTAACCGCAATAGGCGCACATAGCTCTCCATTCACAGACGTATAACAGTGGGACTATAGCAAGTTCTTTTTAAGGGAAACTCCTTCAGTCGGATAGTCACTTCTCACAGTGTCTTTCCACTGGAGGAAAGAAGATAGAACAAGGACGGTCAGAGAGAACGTTGCAAACCGTGAGTCAAGTACAGGGTAAGGCAATTAGGCCTCTATGAGGCATACTGGAATTACAACAGCGGAGGTGTTCCACAGTGTCTACCTCTGCTCAAAACACTTCCAATATATGAGGGAACTGTGCTACAGTAAGTTCTCACGACAGGGATGCATCTGTGCTCAGGTGGAAACTCTAGGATGTGTCTGGGGAGCAATCATGAAGTGTCTCATACAGGCCCCTTAGAGGGGATGCGAAGGAAGGTATCTGCTCAGGGAACCTACTTCAGGGGCGTACTCATTTATAACAGTGCTCCTCCTTGGAGGAATGAAGGTAGAACACGGACGGACTACGGGCACATTAGGTACTGTGAGTAAAGGGCAGGCTATGGCGCTTAAGTCTGCCAAACACATATTGGATGTTCACCACCAGTGGTGATCCGCACTTAGTTTCTGCGTCTGAAACGCTTCCAACACTGAGAGGGAAGTGTGCTTTAGGAGGGCTTCACTGGAGTTTTACGTCTGTTAAAGTAGGAAGCTTTGGGGACTGACTCTGTGGTAATCGCAGTAGACGCACATAGCTTTCCAGTCTCCGACGTCTAACCGTTGGACTATAGCAAGTTCTGTGTAAGGGAAACTCCTTCATGCGGAATGTCACTTCTCACAGTGTCTTTCCAGTGGAGGAAAGAAGATAGAACAAGGACGGACCGAGAGACAGTTGCAAACCGTGAGTCAAGTACAGGGTAAGGCACATAGGACTCTATGATGCATACTGGAATTACAACACCGGAGATGTTCCACAGTGTCTACCTCTTCTCAAAACACTTCCAATATATGAGGGAACTGTGCTACAGTAAGTTCTCACGACAGGGATGCATCTGTGCTCAGGTGAAAATTCTAGGATGTGTCTGGGGAGCAATCAGGAAGAGTCTCATACTGGCCCCTTAGAGGGGATGCGGAGGAAGGTATCTGCTCAGGGAACCTACTTCAGGGGCGTACTCATTCATAACAGTGCTTCTTCTTGGAGGAATGAAGGTAGAACACGGACGGACTAGGGGCACATTAGATACTGTGAGTAAAAGGCAGGCTATGGCACTTAAGTCTGCCAAACACATATTGGATGTTCACTACCAGTGGTGATCCGCATTTAGTTTATGCGTCTAAAACGCTTCCAACACTGAGAGGGAAGTGTGCTTTCGGAGGGATTCACTGCAGTGCTACGTCTGTTAAAGAAGGAAGCTTTTGGGACTGACTCTGTGGTAACCGCAATAGGCGCACATAGCTTTCCAGGCTCCAACGTCTAACCGTTGCACTCAAGCAAGTTCTGTGTAAGGGAAACTCCTTCATGCAGAATGTCACTTCTCACAGTATCATTCCAGTGGAGGAAAGAAGATAGAACAAGGACGGAGCAGAGAGAATGTTACAACCCGTAGGTGAAGGAAAGGGTAAGGCACTTAGGCCTCTATGATGCATCCTGGAAGTTCAACACATGGGATGTTCCACAGTGTCTACCACTTCTCAAAACACTTCCAATATATGAAGGAGCTGTGCTACAGTAACTTCTCACGACAAGGAAGCGTCTGTGCTCAGTTGGAAAGTGTAGGACGTGTCTGTGTAGCAATTTTGAAGTGTCTCATACAGGCCCCTTAGAGGGGTTTCGGAGGAAGGTATCTGCTCTGGGAACCTACTTCAGGTGCGCACTCATTCATAACAGTGTTTCTCTTTTGAGGATGAAGATAAAACAGGGAAGGACTACGGGCACATTAGGTACTGTGAGTAAAGGGCAGGCTATGGCGCTTACCCTCCAAACACTTATTGGATGTTCACCACCATTGGTAATCCGCACTTAGTTTCTGCGTCTAAAACGCTTCCAACACTGAGCGGGAAGTGTGTTTTAGGAGGGATTCACTGCAGTGTTACGTCTGTTAAAGAAGGAAGCTTTGGGGACTTACTCTGTGGTAACCGCAATAGGCGTACATAGCTTTCCATTCAAAGTCGTCTAACCGTTGGACTATAGCAAGTTCTGTTTAAGGGAAATTCCTTCAGGTGGATAGCACTTCTCACAGTGTCTTCAAGTGGAGAAAAGAAGATAGAACAAGGACGGAGCAGAGAGAATGTTGCAAACCGTGCGTGAAGTACAGGGTAAGTCAATTAGGCCTCTAGGATGCCTCCTGGAAGTTCAACACTTGGGATGTTCCACAGTGTCTAACACTTCTCAAAACACTTCCAATATATGAGAGAACTGTGCTAGAGTAAGTTCTCACGACAGGGAAGCGTCTGCGCTCAGTTGGAAAGTGGAGGACGTGTCTGGGTAGCAATCATGAAGTGTCTCCTACAGGCCCCTTAGAGGAGATGCGGAGGAAGGTATCTGCTCTGGGAACCTACTTCAGGTGCGTACTCATTCATAACAGCGTTTCTCCTTTGAGGATGAAGATAGAACAGGGAAGGACTACGGGCACATTAGGTACTGTTAGTAAAGGGCAGGCTATGGCGCTTAGCCTGCCAAACACAAAATGGATGTTCACCACCAGTGGTGATCCGCACTTAGTTTCTGCGTCTAAAACGCTTCCAACACTGAGCGGGAAGTGTGCTTTAGGAGGGATTCACTGCAGTGTTACGTCTGTTAAAGAAGGAAGCTTTTGGGACTGACTCTGTGGTAACCGCATTAGACGCTCATAGCTTTCCAGTCTCAAACGTCTAACTGATAGACTATAGGAAGTTCTGTTTAAGGGAAACTCCTTCATGCGGAATGTTACTTCTCACAGTTTCTTTCCAGTGGAGGAAAGAAGATAGAACAAGGACGGACAGAGAGAACGTTGCAAACCGTGAGTCAAGTACAGGGTAAGGCACTTAGGCCTCTATGATGCATACTGGAATTACAACACCGGAGATGTTCCACAGTGTCTACCTCTTCTCAAAACACTTCCAATATATGAGGGAACTGTGATCCAGTAAGTTCTCACCACAGGGATGCATCTGTGCTCAGTTGAGAACTCTAGGACATGTCTGGGTAGCAATCATGAAGTGTCTCATACAGGCCCCTTAGAGGGGATGCGTAGGAAGGTATCTGCTCAGGGAACCTATTTCAGGTGCGTACTCATTCATAACAGTGCTTCTCTTTGGAGGAATGAAGGTAGAACACGGACGGACTAGGGGCACATTAGGTACTGTGAGTAAAGGGCAGGCTATGGCGCTTAAGCCTGCCAAACACATATTGGATGTTCACCATAAGTGGTGATCCGCACTTAGTTTCTGCGTCTAAAACGCTTCCAACACTGAGAGGGATGTTTGATTTAGGAGGGATTCACTGCAGTGTTACGTCTGTTAAAGAAGGATGCTTTTGGGACTGACTCTGTTGTAACCGCAATAGACGCACATAGCTTGCCAGTCTCCAACGTCTATCCGTTGGACTACAGCAAGTTCTCTTTAAGGGAAACTCCTTCATGCGGAATGTCACTTCACACAGTGTCTTTCCAGTGGAGGAAAGAAGATAGAACAAGGATGGAGCAGAGAGAACGTTGCAACCCGTGAGTGAAGTACAGGGTAATGCACTTAGGCCTCTATTATGCATACTGGAGATTCAACACCAGAGATGTTCCACAGTGTCTACCTCTGCTCAAAACACTTCCAATATATGAGGGAACTGTGCTACAGTAAGTTCTCACGACAGGGATGGTTCTGTGCTCAGTTGGAAACTCTAGGACGTGTCTGGGTAGCAATCATGAAGTGTCTCATACAGACCCCATAGAGGGGATGCGAAGGAAGGTATCTGCTCAGGGAACCTACTACACTTGTGTATTCATTCATAACAGCTTTTCTCCTTTGAGGAATGAAGATAGAAGAGTTAAGGACTACGGGCACATTAGGTACTGTGAGTAAATGGCAGGCTATGGCGCTTAAGCCGCCAAACACATATTTGATGTTCCCCACGAGTGGTGATCCGCACTTTGTTTCTGCGTCCAAAACGCTACCAGTACTGAGAGCGAAGTGTGCTTTAGGTGTAATTCATTTCAGTCTTACGTCTGTTAAAGAAGGAAGCTTTGGGACTGACTCTGTGGTAACCGCAATAGGCGCACAGAGCTCTCCATTCACAGACGTCTAACAGTGGGACTATAGCAAGTTCTTTTTAAGGGAAACTCCTTCAGTCGGATAGTCACTTCTCACAGTGTCTTTCCACTGGAGGAAAGAAGATAGAACAAGGACGGTCAGAGAGAACGTTGCAAACCGTGAGTCAAGTACAGGGTAAGGCAATTAGGCCTCTATGAGGCATACTGGAATTACAACAGCGGAGGTGTTCCACAGTGTCTACCTCTGCTCAAAACACTTCCAATATATGAGGGAACTGTGCTACAGTAAGTTCTCACGACAGGGATGCATCTGTGCTCAGGTGGAAACTCTAGGATGTGTCTGGGGAGCAATCATGAAGTGTCTCATACAGGCCCCTTAGAGGGGATGCGAAGGAAGGTATCTGCTCAGGGAACCTACTTCAGGGGCGTACTCATTCATAACAGTGCTCCTCCTTGGAGGAATGAAGGTAGAACACGGACGGACTACGGGCACATTAGGTACTGTGAGTAAAGGGCAGGCTATGGCGCTTAAGTCTGCCAAACACATATTGGATGTTCACCACCAGTGGTGATCCGCACTTAGTTTCTGCGTCTGAAACGCTTCCAACACTGAGAGGGAAGTGTGCTTTAGGAGGGCTTCACTGGAGTTTGACGTCTGTTAAAGTAGGAAGCTTTGGGGACTGACTCTGTGGTAATCGCAGTAGACGCACATAGCTTTCCAGTCTCCGACGTCTAACCGTTGGACTATAGCAAGTTCTGTGTAAGGGAAACTCCTTCATGCGGAATGTCACTTCTCACAGTGTCTTTCCAGTGGAGGAAAGAAGATAGAACAAGGACGGACCGAGAGACAGTTGCAAACCGTGAGTCAAGTACAGGGTAAGGCACATAGGACTCTATGATGCATACTGGAATTACAACACCGGAGATGTTCCACAGTGTCTACCTCTTCTCAAAACACTTCCAATATATGAGGGAACTGTGCTACAGTAAGTTCTCACGACAGGGATGCATCTGTGCTCAGGTGAAAATTCTAGGATGTGTCTGGGGAGCAATCAGGAAGAGTCTCATACTGGCCCCTTAGAGGGGATGCGGAGGAAGGTATCTGCTCAGGGAACCTACTTCAGGGGCGTACTCATTCATAACAGTGCTTCTTCTTGGAGGAATGAAGGTAGAACACGGACGGACTAGGGGCACATTAGATACTGTGAGTAAAAGGCAGGCTATGGCACTTAAGTCTGCCAAACACATATTGGATGTTCACTACCAGTGGTGATCCTCATTTACTTTCTGCGTCTAAAACGCTTTCAACACTGAGAGGGAAGTGTGCTTTCGGAGGGATTCACTGCAGTGCTACGTCTGTTAAAGAAGGAAGCTTTTGGGACTGACTCTGTGGTAACCGCAATAGGCGCACATAGCTTTCCAGGCTCCAACGTCTAACCGTTGCACTCTAGCAAGTTCTGTGTAAGGGAAACTCCTTCATGCAGAATGTCACTTCTCACAGTATCATTCCAGTGGAGGAAAGAAGATAGAACAAGGACGGAGCAGAGAGAATGTTACAACCCGTAGGTGAAGGAAAGGGTAAGGCACTTAGGCCTCTATGATGCATACTGGAAGTTCAACACATGGGATGTTCCACAGTGTCTACCACTTCTCAAAACACTTCCAATATATGAAGGAGCTGTGCTACAGTAACTTCTCACGACAGGGAAGCGTCTGTGCTCAGTTGGAAAGTGTAGGACGTGTCTGTGTAGCAATTTTGAAGTGTCTCATACAGGCCCCTTAGAGGGGTTTCGGAGGAAGGTATCTGCTCTGGGAACCTACTTCAGGTGCGCACTCATTCATAACAGTGTTTCTCCTTTGAGGATGAAGATAAAACAGGGAAGGACTACGGGCACATTAGGTACTGTGAGTAAAGGGCAGGCTATGGCGCTTACCCTCCAAACACATATTGGATGTTCACCACCATTGGTAATCCGCACTTAGTTTCTGCGTCTAAAACGCTTCCAACACTGAGAGGGAAGTGTGCTTTAGGAGGGATTCACTGCAGTGTTACGTCTGTTAAAGAAGGAAGCTTTGGGGACTTACTCTGTGGTAACCGCAATAGGCGTACATAGCTTTCCATTCAAAGTCGTCTAACCGTTGGACTATAGCAAGTTCTGTTTAAGGGAAATTCCTTCAGGTGGATAGCACTTCTCACAGTGTCTTCAAGTGGAGAAAAGAAGATAGAACAAGGACGGAGCAGAGAGAATGTTGCAAACCGTGCGTGAAGTACAGGGTAAGTCAATTAGGCCTCTAGGATGCCTCCTGGAAGTTCAACACTTGGGATGTTCCACAGTGTCTAACACTTCTCAAAACACTTCCAATATATGAGAGAACTGTGCTAGAGTAAGTTCTCACGACAGGGAAGCGTCTGCGCTCAGTTGGAAAGTGGAGGACGTGTCTGGGTAGCAATCATGAAGTGTCTCCTACAGGCCCCTTAGAGGAGATGCGGAGGAAGGTATCTGCTCTGGGAACCTACTTCAGGTGCGTACTCATTCATAACAGCGTTTCTCCTTTGAGGATGAAGATAGAACAGGGAAGGACTACGGGCACATTAGGTACTGTTAGTAAAGGGCAGGCTATGGCGCTTAGCCTGCCAAACACAAAATGGATGTTCACCACCAGTGGTGATCCGCACTTAGTTTCTGCGTCTAAAACGCTTCCAACACTGAGCGGGAAGTGTGCTTTAGGAGGGATTCACTGCAGTGTTACGTCTGTTAAAGAAGGAAGCTTTTGGGACTGACTCTGTGGTAACCGCATTAGACGCTCAAAGCTTTCCAGTCTCAAACGTCTAACTGATAGACTATAGGAAGTTCTGTTTAAGGGAAACTCCTTCATGCGGAATGTTACTTCTCACAGTTTCTTTCCAGTGGAGGAAAGAAGATAGAACAAGGACGGACAGAGAGAACATTGCAAACCGTGAGTCAAGTACAGGGTAAGGCACTTAGGCCTCTATGATGCATACTGGAATTACAACACCGGAGATGTTCCACAGTGTCTACCTCTTCTCAAAACACTTCCAATATATGAGGGAACTGTGATCCAGTAAGTTCTCACGACAGGGATGCATCTGTGCTCAGTTGAGAACTCTAGGACATGTCTGGGTAGCAATCATGAAGTGTCTCATACAGGCCCCTTAGAGGGGATGCGTAGGAAGGTATCTGCTCAGGGAACCTATTTCAGGTGCGCACTCATTCATAACAGTGCTTCTCTTTGGAGGAATGAAGGTAGAACACGGACGGACTAGGGGCACATTAGGTACTGTGAGTAAAGGGCAGGCTATGGCGCTTAAGCCTGCCAAACACATATTGGATGTTCACCATAAGTGGTGATCCGCACTTAGTTTCTGCGTCTAAAACGCTTCCAACACTGAGAGGGATGTTTGATTTAGGAGGGATTCACTGCAGTGTTACGTCTGTTAAAGAAGGATGCTTTTGGGACTGACTCTGTTGTAACCGCAATAGACGCACATAGCTTGCCAGTCTCCAACGTCTATCCGTTGGACTACAGCAAGTTCTCTTTAAGGGAAACTCCTTCATGCGGAATGTCACTTCACACAGTGTCTTTCCAGTGGAGGAAAGAAGATAGAACAAGGATGGAGCAGAGAGAACGTTGCAACCCGTGAGTGAAGTACAGGGTAATGCACTTAGGCCTCTATTATGCATACTGGAGATTCAACACCAGAGATGTTCCACAGTGTCTACCTCTGCTCAAAACACTTCCAATATATGAGGGAACTGTGCTACAGTAAGTTCTCACGACAGGGATGGTTCTGTGCTCAGTTGGAAACTCTAGGACATGTCTGGGTAGCAATCATGAAGTGTCTCATACAGACCCCATAGAGGGGATGCGAAGGAAGGTATCTGCTCAGGGAACCTACTACACTTGTGTATTCATTCATAACAGCTTTTCTCCTTTGAGGAATGAAGATAGAACAGTTAAGGACTACGGGCACATTAGGTACTGTGAGTAAATGGCAGGCTATGGCGCTTAAGCCGCCAAACACATATTTGATGTTCCCCACGAGTGGTGATCCGCACTTTGTTTCTGCGTCCAAAACGCTACCAGTACTGAGAGCGAAGTGTGCTTTAGGTGTAATTCATTTCAGTCTTACGTCTGTTAAAGAAGGAAGCTTTGGGACTGACTCTGTGGTAACCGCAATAGGCGCACATAGCTCTCCATTCACAGACGTCTAACAGTGGGACTATAGCAAGTTCTTTTTAAGGGAAACTCCTTCAGTCGGATAGTCACTTCTCACAGTGTCTTTCCACTGGAGGAAAGAAGATAGAACAAGGACGGTCAGAGAGAACGTTGCAAACCGTGAGTCAAGTACAGGGTAAGGCAATTAGGCCTCTATGAGGCATACTGGAATTACAACAGCGGAGGTGTTCCACAGTGTCTACCTCTGCTCAAAACACTTCCAATATATGAGGGAACTCTGCTACAGTAAGTTCTCACGACAGGGATGCATCTGTGCTCAGGTGGAAACTCTAGGATGTGTCTGGGGAGCAATCATGACGTGTCTCATACAGGCCCCTTAGAGGGGATGCGAAGGAAGGTATCTGCTCAGGGAACCTACTTCAGGGGCGTACTCCTTCATAACAGTGCTCCTCCTTGGAGGAATGAAGGTAGAACACGGACGGACTACGGGCACATTAGGTACTGTGAGTAAAGGGCAGGCTGTGGCGCTTAAGCCTGCCAAACACATATTGGATGTTCACCATAAGTGGTGATCCGCACTTAGTTTCTGCGTCTAAAACGCTTCCAACACTGAGAGGGATGTTTTATTTAGGAGGGATTCACTGCAGTGTTACGTCTGTTAAAGAAGGATGCTTTTGGGACTGACTCTGTTGTAACCGCAATAGACGCACATAGCTTGCCAGTCTCCAACGTCTATCCGTTGGACTACAGCAAGTTCTCTTTAAGGGAAACTCCTTCATGCGGAATGTCACTTCACACAGTGTCTTTCCAGTGGAGGAAAGAAGATAGAACAAGGATGGAGCAGAGAGAACGTTGCAACCCGTGAGTGAAGTACAGGGTAATGCACTTAGGCCTCTATTATGCATACTGGAGATTCAACACCAGAGATGTTCCACAGTGTCTACCTCTGCTCAAAACACTTCCAATATATGAGGGAACTGTGCTACAGTAAGTTCTCACGACAGGGATGGTTCTGTGCTCAGTTGGAAACTCTAGGACGTGTCTGGGTAGCAATCATGAAGTGTCTCATACAGACCCCATAGAGGGGATGCGAAGGAAGGTATCTGCTCAGGGAACCTACTACACTTGTGTATTCATTCATAACAGCTTTTCTCCTTTGAGGAATGAAGATAGAACAGTTAAGGACTACGGGCACATTAGGTACTGTGAGTAAATGGCAGGCTATGGCGCTTAAGCCGCCAAACACATATTTGATGTTCCCCACGAGTGGTGATCCGCACTTTGTTTCTGCGTCCAAAACGCTACCAGTACTGAGAGCGAAGTGTGCTTTAGGTGTAATTCATTTCAGTCTTACGTCTGTTAAAGAAGGAAGCTTTGGGACTGACTCTGTGGTAACCGCAATAGGCGCACATAGCTCTCCATTCACAGACGTCTAACAGTGGGACTATAGCAAGTTCTTTTTAAGGGAAACTCCTTCAGTCGGATAGTCACTTCTCACAGTGTCTTTCCACTGGAGGAAAGAAGATAGAACAAGGACGGTCAGAGAGAACGTTGCAAACCGTGAGTCAAGTACAGGGTAAGGCAATTAGGCCTCTATGAGGCATACTGGAATTACAACAGCGGAGGTGTTCCACAGTGTCTACCTCTGCTCAAAACACTTCCAATATATGAGGGAACTGTGCTACAGTAAGTTCTCACGACAGGGATGCATCTGTGCTCAGGTGGAAACTCTAGGATGTGTCTGGGGAGCAATCATGAAGTGTCTCATACAGGCCCCTTAGAGGGGATGCGAAGGAAGGTATCTGCTCAGGGAACCTACTTCAGGGGCGTACTCATTCATAACAGTGCTCCTCCTTGGGGGAATGAAGGTAGAACACGGACGGACTACGGGCACATTAGGTACTGTGAGTAAAGGGCAGGCTATGGCGCTTAAGCCTGCCAAACACATATTGGATGTTCACCATAAGTGGTGATCCGCACTTAGTTTCTGCGTCTAAAACGCTTCCAACACTGAGAGGGATGTTTGATTTAGGAGGGATTCACTGCAGTGTTACGTCTGTTAAAGAAGGATGCTTTTGGGACTGACTCTGTTGTAACCACAATAGACGCACATAGCTTGCCAGTCTCCAACGTCTATCCGTTGGACTACAGCAAGTTCTCTTTAAGGGAAACTCCTTCATGCGGAATGTCACTTCACACAGTGTCTTTCCAGTGGAGGAAAGAAGATAGAACAAGGATGGAGCAGAGAGAACGTTGCAACCCGTGAGTGAAGTACAGGGTAATGCACTTAGGCCTCTATTATGCATACTGGAGATTCAACACCAGAGATGTTCCACAGTGTCTACCTCTGCTCAAAACACTTCCAATATATGAGGGAACTGTGCTACAGTAAGTTCTCACGACAGGGATGGTTCTGTGCTCAGTTGGAAACTCTAGGACGTGTCTGGGTAGCAATCATGAAGTGTCTCATACAGACCCCATAGAGGGGATGCGAAGGAAGGTATCTGCTCAGGGAACCTACTACACTTGTGTATTCATTCATAACAGCTTTTCTCCTTTGAGGAATGAAGATAGAACAGTTAAGGACTACGGGCACATTAGGTACTGTGAGTAAATGGCAGGCTATGGCGCTTAAGCCGCCAAACACATATTTGATGTTCCCCACGAGTGGTGATCCGCACTTTGTTTCTGCGTCCAAAACGCTACCAGTACTGAGAGCGAAGTGTGCTTTAGGTGTAATTCATTTCAGTCTTACGTCTGTTAAAGAAGGAAGCTTTGGGACTGACTCTGTGGTAACCGCAATAGGCGCACATAGCTCTCCATTCACAGACGTATAACAGTGGGACTATAGCAAGTTCTTTTTAAGGGAAACTCCTTCAGTCGGATAGTCACTTCTCACAGTGTCTTTCCACTGGAGGAAAGAAGATAGAACAAGGACGGTCAGAGAGAACGTTGCAAACCGTGAGTCAAGTACAGGGTAAGGCAATTAGGCCTCTATGAGGCATACTGGAATTACAACAGCGGAGGTGTTCCACAGTGTCTACCTCTGCTCAAAACACTTCCAATATATGAGGGAACTGTGCTACAGTAAGTTCTCACGACAGGGATGCATCTGTGCTCAGGTGGAAACTCTAGGATGTGTCTGGGGAGCAATCATGAAGTGTCTCATACAGGCCCCTTAGAGGGGATGCGAAGGAAGGTATCTGCTCAGGGAACCTACTTCAGGGGCGTACTCATTTATAACAGTGCTCCTCCTTGGAGGAATGAAGGTAGAACACGGACGGACTACGGGCACATTAGGTACTGTGAGTAAAGGGCAGGCTATGGCGCTTAAGTCTGCCAAACACATATTGGATGTTCACCACCAGTGGTGATCCGCACTTAGTTTCTGCGTCTGAAACGCTTCCAACACTGAGAGGGAAGTGTGCTTTAGGAGGGCTTCACTGGAGTTTTACGTCTGTTAAAGTAGGAAGCTTTGGGGACTGACTCTGTGGTAATCGCAGTAGACGCACATAGCTTTCCAGTCTCCGACGTCTAACCGTTGGACTATAGCAAGTTCTGTGTAAGGGAAACTCCTTCATGCGGAATGTCACTTCTCACAGTGTCTTTCCAGTGGAGGAAAGAAGATAGAACAAGGACGGACCGAGAGACAGTTGCAAACCGTGAGTCAAGTACAGGGTAAGGCACATAGGACTCTATGATGCATACTGGAATTACAACACCGGAGATGTTCCACAGTGTCTACCTCTTCTCAAAACACTTCCAATATATGAGGGAACTGTGCTACAGTAAGTTCTCACGACAGGGATGCATCTGTGCTCAGGTGAAAATTCTAGGATGTGTCTGGGGAGCAATCAGGAAGAGTCTCATACTGGCCCCTTAGAGGGGATGCGGAGGAAGGTATCTGCTCAGGGAACCTACTTCAGGGGCGTACTCATTCATAACAGTGCTTCTTCTTGGAGGAATGAAGGTAGAACACGGACGGACTAGGGGCACATTAGATACTGTGAGTAAAAGGCAGGCTATGGCACTTAAGTCTGCCAAACACATATTGGATGTTCACTACCAGTGGTGATCCGCATTTAGTTTATGCGTCTAAAACGCTTCCAACACTGAGAGGGAAGTGTGCTTTCGGAGGGATTCACTGCAGTGCTACGTCTGTTAAAGAAGGAAGCTTTTGGGACTGACTCTGTGGTAACCGCAATAGGCGCACATAGCTTTCCAGGCTCCAACGTCTAACCGTTGCACTCAAGCAAGTTCTGTGTAAGGGAAACTCCTTCATGCAGAATGTCACTTCTCACAGTATCATTCCAGTGGAGGAAAGAAGATAGAACAAGGACGGAGCAGAGAGAATGTTACAACCCGTAGGTGAAGGAAAGGGTAAGGCACTTAGGCCTCTATGATGCATCCTGGAAGTTCAACACATGGGATGTTCCACAGTGTCTACCACTTCTCAAAACACTTCCAATATATGAAGGAGCTGTGCTACAGTAACTTCTCACGACAAGGAAGCGTCTGTGCTCAGTTGGAAAGTGTAGGACGTGTCTGTGTAGCAATTTTGAAGTGTCTCATACAGGCCCCTTAGAGGGGTTTCGGAGGAAGGTATCTGCTCTGGGAACCTACTTCAGGTGCGCACTCATTCATAACAGTGTTTCTCTTTTGAGGATGAAGATAAAACAGGGAAGGACTACGGGCACATTAGGTACTGTGAGTAAAGGGCAGGCTATGGCGCTTACCCTCCAAACACTTATTGGATGTTCACCACCATTGGTAATCCGCACTTAGTTTCTGCGTCTAAAACGCTTCCAACACTGAGAGGGAAGTGTGCTTTAGGAGGGATTCACTGCAGTGTTACGTCTGTTAAAGAAGGAAGCTTTGGGGACTTACTCTGTGGTAACCGCAATAGGCGTACATAGCTTTCCATTCAAAGTCGTCTAACCGTTGGACTATAGCAAGTTCTGTTTAAGGGAAATTCCTTCAGGTGGATAGCACTTCTCACAGTGTCTTCAAGTGGAGAAAAGAAGATAGAACAAGGACGGAGCAGAGAGAATGTTGCAAACCGTGCGTGAAGTACAGGGTAAGTCAATTAGGCCTCTAGGATGCCTCCTGGAAGTTCAACACTTGGGATGTTCCACAGTGTCTAACACTTCTCAAAACACTTCCAATATATGAGAGAACTGTGCTAGAGTAAGTTCTCACGACAGGGAAGCGTCTGCGCTCAGTTGGAAAGTGGAGGACGTGTCTGGGTAGCAATCATGAAGTGTCTCCTACAGGCCCCTTAGAGGAGATGCGGAGGAAGGTATCTGCTCTGGGAACCTACTTCAGGTGCGTACTCATTCATAACAGCGTTTCTCCTTTGAGGATGAAGATAGAACAGGGAAGGACTACGGGCACATTAGGTACTGTTAGTAAAGGGCAGGCTATGGCGCTTAGCCTGCCAAACACAAAATGGATGTTCAC
Organism: Neogale vison; assembly: GCF_020171115.1. Lineage (NCBI taxonomy): Eukaryota > Metazoa > Chordata > Mammalia > Carnivora > Mustelidae > Neogale > Neogale vison. The sequence continues at coordinate 370,926 of NW_025334895.1, read as the reverse complement.
CACCAGTGGTGATCCGCACTTAGTTTCTGCGTCTAAAACGCTTCCAACACTGAGCGGGAAGTGTGCTTTAGGAGGGATTCACTGCAGTGTTACGTCTGTTAAAGAAGGAAGCTTTTGGGACTGACTCTGTGGTAACCGCATTAGACGCTCATAGCTTTCCAGTCTCAAACGTCTAACTGATAGACTATAGGAAGTTCTGTTTAAGGGAAACTCCTTCATGCGGAATGTTACTTCTCACAGTTTCTTTCCAGTGGAGGAAAGAAGATAGAACAAGGACGGACAGAGAGAACGTTGCAAACCGTGAGTCAAGTACAGGGTAAGGCACTTAGGCCTCTATGATGCATACTGGAATTACAACACCGGAGATGTTCCACAGTGTCTACCTCTTCTCAAAACACTTCCAATATATGAGGGAACTGTGATCCAGTAAGTTCTCACCACAGGGATGCATCTGTGCTCAGTTGAGAACTCTAGGACATGTCTGGGTAGCAATCATGAAGTGTCTCATACAGGCCCCTTAGAGGGGATGCGTAGGAAGGTATCTGCTCAGGGAACCTATTTCAGGTGCGTACTCATTCATAACAGTGCTTCTCTTTGGAGGAATGAAGGTAGAACACGGACGGACTAGGGGCACATTAGGTACTGTGAGTAAAGGGCAGGCTATGGCGCTTAAGCCTGCCAAACACATATTGGATGTTCACCATAAGTGGTGATCCGCACTTAGTTTCTGCGTCTAAAACGCTTCCAACACTGAGAGGGATGTTTGATTTAGGAGGGATTCACTGCAGTGTTACGTCTGTTAAAGAAGGATGCTTTTGGGACTGACTCTGTTGTAACCGCAATAGACGCACATAGCTTGCCAGTCTCCAACGTCTATCCGTTGGACTACAGCAAGTTCTCTTTAAGGGAAACTCCTTCATGCGGAATGTCACTTCACACAGTGTCTTTCCAGTGGAGGAAAGAAGATAGAACAAGGATGGAGCAGAGAGAACGTTGCAACCCGTGAGTGAAGTACAGGGTAATGCACTTAGGCCTCTATTATGCATACTGGAGATTCAACACCAGAGATGTTCCACAGTGTCTACCTCTGCTCAAAACACTTCCAATATATGAGGGAACTGTGCTACAGTAAGTTCTCACGACAGGGATGGTTCTGTGCTCAGTTGGAAACTCTAGGACGTGTCTGGGTAGCAATCATGAAGTGTCTCATACAGACCCCATAGAGGGGATGCGAAGGAAGGTATCTGCTCAGGGAACCTACTACACTTGTGTATTCATTCATAACAGCTTTTCTCCTTTGAGGAATGAAGATAGAACAGTTAAGGACTACGGGCACATTAGGTACTGTGAGTAAATGGCAGGCTATGGCGCTTAAGCCGCCAAACACATATTTGATGTTCCCCACGAGTGGTGATCCGCACTTTGTTTCTGCGTCCAAAACGCTACCAGTACTGAGAGCGAAGTGTGCTTTAGGTGTAATTCATTTCAGTCTTACGTCTGTTAAAGAAGGAAGCTTTGGGACTGACTCTGTGGTAACCGCAATAGGCGCACAGAGCTCTCCATTCACAGACGTCTAACAGTGGGACTATAGCAAGTTCTTTTTAAGGGAAACTCCTTCAGTCGGATAGTCACTTCTCACAGTGTCTTTCCACTGGAGGAAAGAAGATAGAACAAGGACGGTCAGAGAGAACGTTGCAAACCGTGAGTCAAGTACAGGGTAAGGCAATTAGGCCTCTATGAGGCATACTGGAATTACAACAGCGGAGGTGTTCCACAGTGTCTACCTCTGCTCAAAACACTTCCAATATATGAGGGAACTGTGCTACAGTAAGTTCTCACGACAGGGATGCATCTGTGCTCAGGTGGAAACTCTAGGATGTGTCTGGGGAGCAATCATGAAGTGTCTCATACAGGCCCCTTAGAGGGGATGCGAAGGAAGGTATCTGCTCAGGGAACCTACTTCAGGGGCGTACTCATTCATAACAGTGCTCCTCCTTGGAGGAATGAAGGTAGAACACGGACGGACTACGGGCACATTAGGTACTGTGAGTAAAGGGCAGGCTATGGCGCTTAAGTCTGCCAAACACATATTGGATGTTCACCACCAGTGGTGATCCGCACTTAGTTTCTGCGTCTGAAACGCTTCCAACACTGAGAGGGAAGTGTGCTTTAGGAGGGCTTCACTGGAGTTTGACGTCTGTTAAAGTAGGAAGCTTTGGGGACTGACTCTGTGGTAATCGCAGTAGACGCACATAGCTTTCCAGTCTCCGACGTCTAACCGTTGGACTATAGCAAGTTCTGTGTAAGGGAAACTCCTTCATGCGGAATGTCACTTCTCACAGTGTCTTTCCAGTGGAGGAAAGAAGATAGAACAAGGACGGACCGAGAGACAGTTGCAAACCGTGAGTCAAGTACAGGGTAAGGCACATAGGACTCTATGATGCATACTGGAATTACAACACCGGAGATGTTCCACAGTGTCTACCTCTTCTCAAAACACTTCCAATATATGAGGGAACTGTGCTACAGTAAGTTCTCACGACAGGGATGCATCGGTGCTCAGGTGAAAATTCTAGGATGTGTCTGGGGAGCAATCAGGAAGAGTCTCATACTGGCCCCTTAGAGGGGATGCGGAGGAAGGTATCTGCTCAGGGAACCTACTTCAGGGGCGTACTCATTCATAACAGTGCTTCTCCTTGGAGGAATGAAGGTAGAACACGGACGGACTAGGGGCACATTAGATACTGTGAGTAAAAGGCAGGCTATGGCGCTTAAGTCTGCCAAACACATATTGGATGTTCACTACCAGTGGTGATCCGCATTTAGTTTATGCGTCTAAAACGCTTCCAACACTGAGAGGGAAGTGTGCTTTCGGAGGGATTCACTGCAGTGCTACGTCTGTTAAAGAAGGAAGCTTTTGGGACTGACTCTGTGGTAACCGCAATAGGCGCACATAGCTTTCCAGGCTCCAACGTCTAACCGTTGCACTCTAGCAAGTTCTGTGTAAGGGAAACTCCTTCATGCAGAATGTCACTTCTCACAGTGTCATTCCAGTGGAGGAAAGAAGATAGAACAAGGACGGAGCAGAGAGAATGTTACAACCCGTAGGTGAAGGAAAGGGTAAGGCACTTAGGCCTCTATGATGCATACTGGAAGTTCAACACATGGGATGTTCCACAGTGTCTACCACTTCTCAAAACACTTCCAGTATATGAAGGAGCTGTGCTACAGTAACTTCTCACGACAGGGAAGCGTCTGTGCTCAGTTGGAAAGTGTAGGACGTGTCTGTGTAGCAATTTTGATGTGTCTCAAACAGGCCCTCTTAGAGGGTATCGGAGGAAGGTATCTGCTCTGGGAACCTACTTCAGGTGCGCACTCATTCATAACAGTGTTTCTCCTTTGAGGATGAAGATAAAACAGGGAAGGACTACGGGCACATTAGGTACTGTGAGTAAAGGGCAGGCTATGGCGCTTACCCTCCAAACACATATTGGATGTTCACCACCATTGGTAATCCGCACTTAGTTTCTGCGTCTAAAACGCTTCCAACACTGAGAGGGAAGTGTGCTTTAGGAGGGATTCACTGCAGTGTTACGTCTGTTAAAGAAGGAAGCTTTGGGGACTTACTCTGTGGTAACCGCAATAGGCGTACATAGCTTTCCATTCAAAGTCGTCTAACCGTTGGACTATAGCAAGTTCTGTTTAAGGGAAATTCCTTCAGGTGGATAGCACTTCTCACAGTGTCTTCAAGTGGAGAAAAGAAGGTAGAACAAGGACGGAGCAGAGAGAATGTTGCAAACCGTGCGTGAAGTACAGGGTAAGTCAATTAGGCCTCTATGATGCCTCCTGGAAGTTCAACACTTGGGATGTTCCACAGTGTCTAACACTTCTCAAAACACTTCCAATATATGAGAGAACTGTGCTAGAGTAAGTTCTCACGACAGGGAAGCGTCTGCGCTCAGTTGGAAAGTGGAGGACGTGTCTGGGTAGCAATCATGAAGTGTCTCCTACAGGCCCCTTAGAGGAGATGCGGAGGAAGGTATCTGCTCTGGGAACCTACTTCAGGTGCGTACTCATTCATAACAGCGTTTCTCCTTTGAGGATGAAGATAGAACAGGGAAGGACTACGGGCACATTAGGTACTGTTAGTAAAGGGCAGGCTATGGCGCTTAGCCTGCCAAACACAAAATGGATGTTCACCACCAGTGGTGATCCGCACTTAGTTTCTGCGTCTAAAACGCTTCCAACACTGAGCGGGAAGTGTGCTTTAGGAGGGATTCACTGCAGTGTTACGTCTGTTAAAGAAGGAAGCTTTTGGGACTGACTCTGTGGTAACCGCATTAGACGCTCATAGCTTTCCAGTCTCAAACGTCTAACTGATAGACTATAGGAAGTTCTGTTTAAGGGAAACTCCTTCATGCGGAATGTCACTTCTCACAGTTTCTTTCCAGTGGAGGAAAGAAGATAGAACAAGGACGGACAGAGAGAACGTTGCAAACCGTGAGTCAAGTACAGGGTAAGGCACTTAGGCCTCTATGATGCATACTGGAATTACAACACCGGAGATGTTCCACAGTGTCTACCTCTTCTCAAAACACTTCCAATATATGAGGGAACTGTGATCCAGTAAGTTCTCACCACAGGGATGCATCTGTGCTCAGTTGAGAACTCTAGGACATGTCTGGGTAGCAATCATGAAGTGTCTCATACAGGCCCCTTAGAGGGGATGCGTAGGAAGGTATCTGCTCAGGGAACCTATTTCAGGTGCGTACTCATTCATAACAGTGCTTCTCTTTGGAGGAATGAAGGTAGAACACGGACGGACTAGGGGCACATTAGGTACTGTGAGTAAAGGGCAGGCTATGGCGCTTAAGCCTGCCAAACACATATTGGATGTTCACCATAAGTGGTGATCCGCACTTAGTTTCTGCGTCTAAAACGCTTCCAACACTGAGAGGGATGTTTGATTTAGGAGGGATTCACTGCAGTGTTACGTCTGTTAAAGAAGGATGCTTTTGGGACTGACTCTGTTGTAACCGCAATAGACGCACATAGCTTGCCAGTCTCCAACGTCTATCCGTTGGACTACAGCAAGTTCTCTTTAAGGGAAACTCCTTCATGCGGAATGTCACTTCACACAGTGTCTTTCCAGTGGAGGAAAGAAGATAGAACAAGGATGGAGCAGAGAGAACGTTGCAACCCGTGAGTGAAGTACAGGGTAATGCACTTAGGCCTCTATTATGCATACTGGAGATTCAACACCAGAGATGTTCCACAGTGTCTACCTCTGCTCAAAACACTTCCAATATATGAGGGAACTGTGCTACAGTAAGTTCTCACGACAGGGATGGTTCTGTGCTCAGTTGGAAACTCTAGGACGTGTCTGGGTAGCAATCATGAAGTGTCTCATACAGACCGCATAGAGGGGATGCGAAGGAAGGTATCTGCTCAGGGAACCTACTACACTTGTGTATTCATTCATAACAGCTTTTCTCCTTTGAGGAATGAAGATAGAACAGTTAAGGACTACGGGCACATTAGGTACTGTGAGTAAATGGCAGGCTATGGCGCTTAAGCCGCCAAACACATATTTGATGTTCCCCACGAGTGGTGATCCGCACTTTGTTTCTGCGTCCAAAACGCTACCAGTACTGAGAGCGAAGTGTGCTTTAGGAGTAATTCATTTCAGTCTTACGTCTGTTAAAGAAGGAAGCTTTGGGACTGACTCTGTGGTAACCGCAAAAGGCGCACATAGCTCTCCATTCACAGACGTATAACAGTGGGACTATAGCAAGTTCTTTTTAAGGGAAACTCCTTCAGTCGGATAGTAACTTCTCACAGTGTCTTTCCACTGGAGGAAAGAAGATAGAACAAGGACGGTCAGAGAGAACGTTGCAAACCGTGAGTCAAGTACAGGGTAAGGCAATTAGGCCTCTATGAGGCATACTGGAATTACAACAGCGGAGGTGTTCCACAGTGTCTACCTCTGCTCAAAACACTTCCAATATATGAGGGAACTGTGCTACAGTAAGTTCTCACGACAGGGATGCATCTGTGCTCAGGTGGAAACTCTAGGATGTGTCTGGGGAGCAATCATGAAGTGTCTCATACAGGCCCCTTAGAGGGGATGCGAAGGAAGGTATCTGCTCAGGGAACCTACTTCAGGGGCGTACTCATTCATAACAGTGCTCCTCCTTGGAGGAATGAAGGTAGAACACGGACGGACTACGGGCACATTAGGTACTGTGAGTAAAGGGCAGGCTATGGCGCTTAAGTCTGCCAAACACATATTGGATGTTCACCACCAGTGGTGATCCGCACTTAGTTTCTGCGTCTGAAACGCTTCCAACACTGAGAGGGAAGTGTGCTTTAGGAGGGCTTCACTGGAGTTTGACGTCTGTTAAAGTAGGAAGCTTTGGGGACTGACTCTGTGGTAATCGCAGTAGACGCACATAGCTTTCCAGTCTCCGACGTCTAACCGTTGGACTATAGCAAGTTCTGTGTAAGGGAAACTCCTTCATGCGGAATGTCACTTCTCACAGTGTCTTTCCAGTGGAGGAAAGAAGATAGAACAAGGACGGACCGAGAGACAGTTGCAAACCGTGAGTCAAGTACAGGGTAAGGCACATAGGACTCTATGATGCATACTGGAATTACAACACCGGAGATGTTCCACAGTGTCTACCTCTTCTCAAAACACTTCCAATATATGAGGGAACTGTGCTACAGTAAGTTCTCACGACAGGGATGCATCGGTGCTCAGGTGAAAATTCTAGGATGTGTCTGGGGAGCAATCAGGAAGAGTCTCATACTGGCCCCTTAGAGGGGATGCGGAGGAAGGTATCTGCTCAGGGAACCTACTTCAGGGGCGTACTCATTCATAACAGTGCTTCTCCTTGGAGGAATGAAGGTAGAACACGGACGGACTAGGGGCACATTAGATACTGTGAGTAAAAGGCAGGCTATGGCGCTTAAGTCTGCCAAACACATATTGGATGTTCACTACCAGTGGTGATCCGCATTTAGTTTATGCGTCTAAAACGCTTCCAACACTGAGAGGGAAGTGTGCTTTCGGAGGGATTCACTGCAGTGCTACGTCTGTTAAAGAAGGAAGCTTTTGGGACTGACTCTGTGGTAACCGCAATAGGCGCACATAGCTTTCCAGGCTCCAACGTCTAACCGTTGCACTCTAGCAAGTTCTGTGTAAGGGAAACTCCTTCATGCAGAATGTCACTTCTCACAGTGTCATTCCAGTGGAGGAAAGAAGATAGAACAAGGACGGAGCAGAGAGAATGTTACAACCCGTAGGTGAAGGAAAGGGTAAGGCACTTAGGCCTCTATGATGCATACTGGAAGTTCAACACATGGGATGTTCCACAGTGTCTACCACTTCTCAAAACACTTCCAATATATGAAGGAGCTGTGCTACAGTAACTTCTCACGACAGGGAAGCGTCTGTGCTCAGTTGGAAAGTGTAGGACGTGTCTGTGTAGCAATTTTGATGTGTCTCAAACAGGCCCCTTAGAGGGTATCGGAGGAAGGTATCTGCTCTGGGAACCTACTTCAGGTGCGCACTCATTCATAACAGTGTTTCTCCTTTGAGGATGAAGATAAAACAGGGAAGGACTACGGGCACATTAGGTACTGTGAGTAAAGGGCAGGCTATGGCGCTTACCCTCCAAACACATATTGGATGTTCACCACCATTGGTAATCCGCACTTAGTTTCTGCGTCTAAAACGCTTCCAACACTGAGAGGGAAGTGTGCTTTAGGAGGGATTCACTGCAGTGTTACGTCTGTTAAAGAAGGAAGCTTTGGGGACTTACTCTGTGGTAACCGCAATAGGCGTACATAGCTTTCCATTCAAAGTCGTCTAACCGTTGGACTATAGCAAGTTCTGTTTAAGGGAAATTCCTTCAGGTGGATAGCACTTCTCACAGTGTCTTCAAGTGGAGAAAAGAAGGTAGAACAAGGACGGAGCAGAGAGAATGTTGCAAACCGTGCGTGAAGTACAGGGTAAGTCAATTAGGCCTCTAGGATGCCTCCTGGAAGTTCAACACTTGGGATGTTCCACAGTGTCTAACACTTCTCAAAACACTTCCAATATATGAGAGAACTGTGCTAGAGTAAGTTCTCACGACAGGGAAGCGTCTGCGCTCAGTTGGAAAGTGGAGGACGTGTCTGGGTAGCAATCATGAAGTGTCTCCTACAGGCCCCTTAGAGGAGATGCGGAGGAAGGTATCTGCTCTGGGAACCTACTTCAGGTGCGTACTCATTCATAACAGCGTTTCTCCTTTGAGGATGAAGATAGAACAGGGAAGGACTACGGGCACATTAGGTACTGTTAGTAAAGGGCAGGCTATGGCGCTTAGCCTGCCAAACACAAAATGGATGTTCACCACCAGTGGTGATCCGCACTTAGTTTCTGCGTCTAAAACGCTTCCAACACTGAGCGGGAAGTGTGCTTTAGGAGGGATTCACTGCAGTGTTACGTCTGTTAAAGAAGGAAGCTTTTGGGACTGACTCTGTGGTAACCGCATTAGACGCTCATAGCTTTCCAGTCTCAAACGTCTAACTGATAGACTATAGGAAGTTCTGTTTAAGGGAAACTCCTTCATGCGGAATGTCACTTCTCACAGTTTCTTTCCAGTGGAGGAAAGAAGATAGAACAAGGACGGACAGAGAGAACGTTGCAAACCGTGAGTCAAGTACAGGGTAAGGCACTTAGGCCTCTATGATGCATACTGGAATTACAACACCGGAGATGTTCCACAGTGTCTACCTCTTCTCAAAACACTTCCAATATATGAGGGAACTGTGATCCAGTAAGTTCTCACCACAGGGATGCATCTGTGCTCAGTTGAGAACTCTAGGACATGTCTGGGTAGCAATCATGAAGTGTCTCATACAGGCCCCTTAGAGGGGATGCGTAGGAAGGTATCTGCTCAGGGAACCTATTTCAGGTGCGTACTCATTCATAACAGTGCTTCTCTTTGGAGGAATGAAGGTAGAACACGGACGGACTAGGGGCACATTAGGTACTGTGAGTAAAGGGCAGGCTATGGCGCTTAAGCCTGCCAAACACATATTGGATGTTCACCATAAGTGGTGATCCGCACTTAGTTTCTGCGTCTAAAACGCTTCCAACACTGAGAGGGATGTTTGATTTAGGAGGGATTCACTGCAGTGTTACGTCTGTTAAAGAAGGATGCTTTTGGGACTGACTCTGTTGTAACCGCAATAGACGCACATAGCTTGCCAGTCTCCAACGTCTATCCGTTGGACTACAGCAAGTTCTCTTTAAGGGAAACTCCTTCATGCGGAATGTCACTTCACACAGTGTCTTTCCAGTGGAGGAAAGAAGATAGAACAAGGATGGAGCAGAGAGAACGTTGCAACCCGTGAGTGAAGTACAGGGTAATGCACTTAGGCCTCTATTATGCATACTGGAGATTCAACACCAGAGATGTTCCACAGTGTCTACCTCTGCTCAAAACACTTCCAATATATGAGGGAACTGTGCTACAGTAAGTTCTCACGACAGGGATGGTTCTGTGCTCAGTTGGAAACTCTAGGACGTGTCTGGGTAGCAATCATGAAGTGTCTCATACAGACCCCATAGAGGGGATGCGAAGGAAGGTATCTGCTCAGGGAACCTACTACACTTGTGTATTCATTCATAACAGCTTTTCTACTTTGAGGAATGAAGATAGAACAGTTAAGGACTACGGGCACATTAGGTACTGTGAGTAAATGGCAGGCTATGGCGCTTAAGCCGCCAAACACATATTTGATGTTCCCCACGAGTGGTGATCCGCACTTTGTTTCTGCGTCCAAAACGCTACCAGTACTGAGAGCGAAGTGTGCTTTAGGTGTAATTCATTTCAGTCTTACGTCTGTTAAAGAAGGAAGCTTTGGGACTGACTCTGTGGTAACCGCAATAGGCGCACATAGCTCTCCATTCACAGACGTATAACAGTGGGACTATAGCAAGTTCTTTTTAAGGGAAACTCCTTCAGTCGGATAGTCACTTCTCACAGTGTCTTTCCACTGGAGGAAAGAAGATAGAACAAGGACGGTCAGAGAGAACGTTGCAAACCGTGAGTCAAGTACAGGGTAATGCACTTAGGCCTCTATTATGCATACTGGATATTCAACACCAGAGATGTTCCACAATGTCTACCTCTTCTCAAAACACTTCCAATATATGAGGGAACTGTGCTACAGTAAGTTCTCACGACAGGGATGCATCTGTGCTCAGGTGAAAATTCTAGGATGTGTCTGGGGAGCAATCAGGAAGAGTCTCATACTGGCCCCTTAGAGGGGATGCGGAGGAAGGTATCTGCTCAGGGAACCTACTTCAGGGGCGTACTCATTCATAACAGTGCTTCTCCTTGGAGGAATGAAGGTAGAACACGGACGGACTAGGGCACATTTGATACTGTGAGTAAAAGGCAGGCTATGGCGCTTAAGTCTGCCAAACACATATTGGATGTTCACTACCAGTGGTGATCCGCATTTAGTTTATGCGTCTAAAACGCTTCCAACACTGAGAGGGAAGTGTGCTTTCGGAGGGATTCACTGCAGTGCTACGTCTGTTAAAGAAGGAAGCTTTTGGGACTGACTCTGTGGTAACCGCAGTAGGCGCACATAGCTTTCCAGGCTCCAACGTCTAACCGTTGCACTCTAGCAAGTTCTGTGTAAGGGAAACTCCTTCATGCAGAATGTCACTTCTCACAGTGTCATTCCAGTGGAGGAAAGAAGATAGAACAAGGACGGAGCAGAGAGAATGTTACAACCCGTAGGTGAAGGAAAGGGTAAGGCACTTAGGCCTCTATGATGCATCCTGGAAGTTCAACACATGGGATGTTCCACAGTGTCTACCACTTCTCAAAACACTTCCAATATATGAAGGAGCTGTGCTACAGTAACTTCTCACGACAGGGAAGCGTCTGTGCTCAGTTGGAAAGTGTAGGACGTGTCTGTGTAGCAATTTTGAAGTGTCTCATACAGGCCCCTTAGAGGGGTTTCGGAGGAAGGTATCTGCTCTGGGAACCTACTTCAGGTGCGCACTCATTCATAACAGTGTTTCTCCTTTGAGGATGAAGATAAAACAGGGAAGGACTACGGGCACATTAGGTACTGTGAGTAAAGGGCAGGCTATGGCGCTTACCCTCCAAACACATATTGGATGTTCACCACCATAGGTAATCCGCACTTAGTTTCTGCGTCTAAAACGCTTCCAACACTGAGAGGGAAGTGTGCTTTAGGAGGGATTCACTGCAGTGTTACGTCTGTTAAAGAAGGAAGCTTTGGGGACTTACTCTGTGGTAACCGCAATAGGCGTACATAGCTTTCCATTCAAAGTCGTCTAACCGTTGGACTATAGCAAGTTCTGTTTAAGGGAAATTCCTTCAGGTGGATAGGACTTCTCACAGTGTCTTCAAGTGGAGAAAAGAAGATAGAACAAGGACGGAGCAGAGAGAATGTTGCAAACCGTGCGTGAAGTACAGGGTAAGTCAATTAGGCCTCTAGGATGCCTCCTGGAAGTTCAACACTTGGGATGTTCCACAGTGTCTAACACTTCTCAAAACACTTCCAATATATGAGAGAACTGTGCTAGAGTAAGTTCTCACGACAGGGAAGCGTCTGCGCTCAGTTGGAAAGTGGAGGACGTGTCTGGGTAGCAATCATGAAGTGTCTCCTACAGGCCCCTTAGAGGAGATGCGGAGGAAGGTATCTGCTCTGGGAACCTACTTCAGGTGCGTACTCATTCATAACAGCGTTTCTCCTTTGAGGATGAAGATAGAACAGGGAAGGACTACGGGCACATTAGGTACTGTTAGTAAAGGGCAGGCTATGGCGCTTAGCCTGCCAAACACAAAATGGATGTTCACCACCAGTGGTGATCCGCACTTAGTTTCTGCGTCTAAAACGCTTCCAACACTGAGCGGGAAGTGTGCTTTAGGAGGGATTCACTGCAGTGTTACGTCTGTTAAAGAAGGAAGCTTTTGGGACTGACTCTGTGGTAACCGCATTAGACGCTCATAGCTTTCCAGTCTCAAACGTCTAACTGATAGACTATAGGAAGTTCTGTTTAAGGGAAACTCCTTCATGCGGAATGTTACTTCTCACAGTTTCTTTCCAGTGGAGGAAAGAAGATAGAACAAGGACGGACAGAGAGAACGTTGCAAACCGTGAGTCAAGTACAGGGTAAGGCACTTAGGCCTCTATGATGCATACTGGAATTACAACACCGGAGATGTTCCACAGTGTCTACCTCTTCTCAAAACACTTCCAATATATGAGGGAACTGTGATCCAGTAAGTTCTCACCACAGGGATGCATCTGTGCTCAGTTGAGAACTCTAGGACATGTCTGGGTAGCAATCATGAAGTGTCTCATACAGGCCCCTTAGAGGGGATGCGTAGGAAGGTATCTGCTCAGGGAACCTATTTCAGGTGCGTACTCATTCATAACAGTGCTTCTCTTTGGAGGAATGAAGGTAGAACACGGACGGACTAGGGGCACATTAGGTACTGTGAGTAAAGGGCAGGCTATGGCGCTTAAGCCTGCCAAACACATATTGGATGTTCACCATAAGTGGTGATCCGCACTTAGTTTCTGCGTCTAAAACGCTTCCAACACTGAGAGGGATGTTTGATTTAGGAGGGATTCACTGCAGTGTTACGTCTGTTAAAGAAGGATGCTTTTGGGACTGACTCTGTTGTAACCGCAATAGACGCACATAGCTTGCCAGTCTCCAACGTCTATCCGTTGGACTACAGCAAGTTCTCTTTAAGGGAAACTCCTTCATGCGGAATGTCACTTCACACAGTGTCTTTCCAGTGGAGGAAAGAAGATAGAACAAGGATGGAGCAGAGAGAACGTTGCAACCCGTGAGTGAAGTACAGGGTAATGCACTTAGGCCTCTATTATGCATACTGGAGATTCAACACCAGAGATGTTCCACAGTGTCTACCTCTGCTCAAAACACTTCCAATATATGAGGGAACTGTGCTACAGTAAGTTCTCACGACAGGGATGGTTCTGTGCTCAGTTGGAAACTCTAGGACGTGTCTGGGTAGCAATCATGAAGTGTCTCATACAGACCGCATAGAGGGGATGCGAAGGAAGGTATCTGCTCAGGGAACCTACTACACTTGTGTATTCATTCATAACAGCTTTTCTCCTTTGAGGAATGAAGATAGAACAGTTAAGGACTACGGGCACATTAGGTACTGTGAGTAAATGGCAGGCTATGGCGCTTAAGCCGCCAAACACATATTTGATGTTCCCCACGAGTGGTGATCCGCACTTTGTTTCTGCGTCCAAAACGCTACCAGTACTGAGAGCGAAGTGTGCTTTAGGTGTAATTCATTTCAGTCTTACGTCTGTTAAAGAAGGAAGCTTTGGGACTGACTCTGTGGTAACCGCAATAGGCGCACATAGCTCTCCATTCACAGACGTCTAACAGTGGGACTATAGCAAGTTCTTTTTAAGGGAAACTCCTTCAGTCGGATAGTCACTTCTCACAGTGTCTTTCCACTGGAGGAAAGAAGATAGAACAAGGACGGTCAGAGAGAACGTTGCAAACCGTGAGTCAAGTACAGGGTAAGGCAATTAGGCCTCTATGAGGCATACTGGAATTACAACAGCGGAGGTGTTCCACAGTGTCTACCTCTGCTCAAAACACTTCCAATATATGAGGGAACTGTGCTACAGTAAGTTCTCACGACAGGGATGCATCTGTGCTCAGGTGGAAACTCTAGGATGTGTCTGGGGAGCAATCATGAAGTGTCTCATACAGGCCCCTTAGAGGGGATGCGAAGGAAGGTATCTGCTCAGGGAACCTACTTCAGGGGCGTACTCATTCATAACAGTGCTCCTCCTTGGAGGAATGAAGGTAGAACACGGACGGACTACGGGCACATTAGGTACTGTGAGTAAAGGGCAGGCTATGGCGCTTAAGTCTGCCAAACACATATTGGATGTTCACCACCAGTGGTGATCCGCACTTAGTTTCTGCGTCTGAAACGCTTCCAACACTGAGAGGGAAGTGTGCTTTAGGAGGGCTTCACTGGAGTTTTACGTCTGTTAAAGTAGGAAGCTTTGGGGACTGACTCTGTGGTAATCGCAGTAGACGCACATAGCTTTCCAGTCTCCGACGTCTAACCGTTGGACTATAGCAAGTTCTGTGTAAGGGAAACTCCTTCATCCGGAATGTCACTTCTCACAGTGTCTTTCCAGTGGAGGAAAGAAGATAGAACAAGGACGGACCGAGAGACAGTTGCAAACCGTGAGTCAAGTACAGGATAAGGCACATAGGACTCTATGATGCATACTGGAATTACAACACCGGAGATGTTCCACAGTGTCTACCTCTTCTCAAAACACTTCCAATATATGAGGGAACTGTGCTACAGTAAGTTCTCACGACAGGGATGCATCTGTGCTCAGGTGAAAATTCTAGGATGTGTCTGGGGAGCAATCAGGAAGAGTCTCATACTGGCCCCTTAGAGGGGATGCGGAGGAAGGTATCTGCTCAGGGAACCTACTTCAGGGGCGTACTCATTCATAACAGTGCTTCTCCTTGGAGGAATGAAGGTAGAACACGGACGGACTAGGGGCACATTAGATACTGTGAGTAAAAGGCAGGCTATGGCGCTTAAGTCTGCCAAACACATATTGGATGTTCACTACCAGTGGTGATCCGCATTTAGTTTATGCGTCTAAAACGCTTCCAACACTGAGAGGGAAGTGTGCTTTCGGAGGGATTCACTGCAGTGTTACGTCTGTTAAAGAAGGAAGCTTTTGGGACTGACTCTGTGGTAACCGCAGTAGGCGCACATAGCTTTCCAGGCTCCAACGTCTAACCGTTGCACTCTAGCAAGTTCTGTGTAAGGGAAACTCCTTCATGCAGAATGTCACTTCTCACAGTGTCATTCCAGTGGAGGAAAGAAGATAGAACAAGGACGGAGCAGAGAGAATGTTACAACCCGTAGGTGAAGGAAAGGGTAAGGCACTTAGGCCTCTATGATGCATCCTGGAAGTTCAACACATGGGATGTTCCACAGTGTCTACCACTTCTCAAAACACTTCCAATATATGAAGGAGCTGTGCTACAGTAACTTCTCACGACAGGGAAGCGTCTGTGCTCAGTTGGAAAGTGTAGGACTTGTCTGTGTAGCAATTTTGAAGTGTCTCATACAGGCCCCTTAGAGGGGTTTCGGAGGAAGGTATCTGCTCTGGGAACCTACTTCAGGTGCGCACTCATTCATAACAGTGTTTCTCCTTTGAGGATGAAGATAAAACAGGGAAGGACTACGGGCACATTAGGTACTGTGAGTAAAGGGCAGGCTATGGCGCTTACCCTCCAAACACATATTGGATGTTCACCACCATTGGTAATCCGCACTTAGTTTCTGCGTCTAAAACGCTTCCAACACTGAGAGGGAAGTGTGCTTTAGGAGGGATTCACTGCAGTGTTACGTCTGTTAAAGAAGGAAGCTTTGGGGACTTACTCTGTGTTAACCGCAATAGGCGTACATAGCTTTCCATTCAAAGTCGTCTAACCGTTGGACTATAGCAAGTTCTGTTTAAGGGAAATTCCTTCAGGTGGATAGCACTTCTCACAGTGTCTTCAAGTGGAGAAAAGAAGATAGAACAAGGACGGAGCAGAGAGAATGTTGCAAACCGTGCGTGAAGTACAGGGTAAGTCAATTAGGCCTCTAGGATGCCTCCTGGAAGTTCAACACTTGGGATGTTCCACAGTGTCTAACACTTCTCAAAACACTTCCAATATATGAGAGAACTGTGCTAGAGTAAGTTCTCACGACAGGGAAGCGTCTGCGCTCAGTTGGAAAGTGGAGGACGTGTCTGGGTAGCAATCATGAAGTGTCTCCTACAGGCCCCTTAGAGGAGATGCGGAGGAAGGTATCTGCTCTGGGAACCTACTTCAGGTGCGTACTCATTCATAACAGCGTTTCTCCTTTGAGGATGAAGATAGAACAGGGAAGGACTACGGGCACATTAGGTACTGTTAGTAAAGGGCAGGCTATGGCGCTTAGCCTGCCAAACACAAAATGGATGTTCACCACCAGTGGTGATCCGCACTTAGTTTCTGCGTCTAAAACGCTTCCAACACTGAGCGGGAAGTGTGCTTTAGGAGGGATTCACTGCAGTGTTACGTCTGTTAAAGAAGGAAGCTTTTGGGACTGACTCTGTGGTAACCGCATTAGACGCTCATAGCTTTCCAGTCTCAAACGTCTAACTGATAGACTATAGGAAGTTCTGTTTAAGGGAAACTCCTTCATGCGGAATGTTAATTCTCACAGTTTCTTTCCAGTGGAGGAAAGAAGATAGAACAAGGACGGACAGAGAGAACGTTGCAAACCGTGAGTCAAGTACAGGGTAAGGCACTTAGGCCTCTATGATGCATACTGGAATTACAACACCGGAGATGTTCCACAGTGTCTACCTCTTCTCAAAACACTTCCAATATATGAGGGAACTGTGATCCAGTAAGTTCTCACCACAGGGATGCATCTGTGCTCAGTTGAGAACTCTAGGACATGTCTGGGTAGCAATCATGAAGTGTCTCATACAGGCCCCTTAGAGGGGATGCGTAGGAAGGTATCTGCTCAGGGAACCTATTTCAGGTGCGTACTCATTCATAACAGTGCTTCTCTTTGGAGGAATGAAGGTAGAACACGGACGGACTAGGGGCACATTAGGTACTGTGAGTAAAGGGCAGGCTATGGCGCTTAAGCCTGCCAAACACATATTGGATGTTCACCATAAGTGGTGATCCGCACTTAGTTTCTGCGTCTAAAACGCTTCCAACACTGAGAGGGATGTTTGATTTAGGAGGGATTCACTGCAGTGTTACGTCTGTTAAAGAAGGATGCTTTTGGGACTGACTCTGTTGTAACCGCAATAGACGCACATAGCTTGCCAGTCTCCAACGTCTATCCGTTGGACTACAGCAAGTTCTCTTTAAGGGAAACTCCTTCATGCGGAATGTCACTTCACACAGTGTCTTTCCAGTGGAGGAAAGAAGATAGAACAAGGATGGAGCAGAGAGAACGTTGCAACCCGTGAGTGAAGTACAGGGTAATGCACTTAGGCCTCTATTATGCATACTGGAGATTCAACACCAGAGATGTTCCACAGTGTCTACCTCTGCTCAAAACACTTCCAATATATGAGGGAACTGTGCTACAGTAAGTTCTCACGACAGGGATGGTTCTGTGCTCAGTTGGAAACTCTAGGACGTGTCTGGGTAGCAATCATGAAGTGTCTCATACAGACCCCATAGAGGGGATGCGAAGGAAGGTATCTGCTCAGGGAACCTACTACACTTGTGTATTCATTCATAACAGCTTTTCTCCTTTGAGGAATGAAGATAGAACAGTTAAGGAGTACGGGCACATTAGGTACTGTGAGTAAATGGCAGGCTATGGCGCTTAAGCCGCCAAACACATATTTGATGTTCCCCACGAGTGGTGATCCGCACTTGGTTTCTGCGTCCAAAACGCTACCAGTACTGAGAGCGAAGTGTGCTTTAGGTGTAATTCATTTCAGTCTTACGTCTGTTAAAGACGGAAGCTTTGGGAGTGACTCTGTGGTAACCGCAATAGGCGCACATAGCTCTCCATTCACAGACGTATAACAGTGGGACTATAGCAAGTTCTTTTTAAGGGAAACTCCTTCAGTCGGATAGTCACTTCTCACAGTGTCTTTCCACTGGAGGAAAGAAGATAGAACAAGGACGGTCAGAGAGAACGTTGCAAACCGTGAGTCAAGTACAGGGTAAGGCAATTAGGCCTCTATGAGGCATACTGGAATTACAACAGCGGAGGTGTTCCACAGTGTCTACCTCTGCTCAAAACACTTCCAATATATGAGGGAACTGTGCTACAGTAAGTTCTCACGACAGGGATGCATCTGTGCTCAGGTGGAAACTCTAGGATGTGTCTGGGGAGCAATCATGAAGTGTCTCATACAGGCCCCTTAGAGGGGATGCGAAGGAAGGTATCTGCTCAGGGAACCTACTTCAGGGGCGTACTCATTCATAACAGTGCTCCTCCTTGGAGGAATGAAGGTAGAACACGGACGGACTACGGGCACATTAGGTACTGTGAGTAAAGGGCAGGCTATGGCGCTTAAGTCTGCCAAACACATATTGGATGTTCACCACCAGTGGTGATCCGCACTTAGTTTCTGCGTCTGAAACGCTTCCAACACTGAGAGGGAAGTGTGCTTTAGGAGGGCTTCACTGGAGTTTTACGTCTGTTAAAGTAGGAAGCTTTGGGGACTGACTCTGTGGTAATCGCTGTAGACGCACATAGCTTTCCAGTCTCCGACGTCTAACCGTTGGACTATAGCAAGTTCTGTGTAAGGGAAACTCCTTCATGCGGAATGTCACTTCTCACAGTGTCTTTCCAGTGGAGGAAAGAAGATAGAACAAGGACGGACCGAGAGACAGTTGCAAACCGTGAGTCAAGTACAGGGTAAGGCACATAGGACTCTATGATGCATACTGGAATTACAACACCGGAGATGTTCCACAGTGTCTACCTCTTCTCAAAACACTTTCAATATATGAGGGAACTGTGCTACAGTAAGTTCTCACGACAGGGATGCATCTGTGCTCAGGTGAAAATTCTAGGATGTGTCTGGGGAGCAATCAGGAAGAGTCTCATACTGGCCCCTTAGAGGGGATGCGGAGGAAGGTATCTGCTCAGGGAACCTACTTCAGGGGCGTACTCATTCATAACAGTGCTTCTCCTTGGAGGAATGAAGGTAGAACACGGACGGACTAGGGGCACATTAGATACTGTGAGTAAAAGGCAGGCTATGGCGCTTAAGTCTGCCAAACACATATTGGATGTTCACTACCAGTGGTGATCCGCATTTAGTTTATGCGTCTAAAACGCTTCCAACACTGAGAGGGAAGTGTGCTTTCGGAGGGATTCACTGCAGTGCTACGTCTGTTAAAGAAGGAAGCTTTTGGGACTGACTCTGTGGTAACCGCAATAGGCGCACATAGCTTTCCAGGCTCCAACGTCTAACCGTTGCACTCTAGCAAGTTCTGTGTAAGGGAAACTCCTTCATGCAGAATGTCACTTCTCACAGTGTCATTCCAGTGGAGGAAAGAAGATAGAACAAGGACGGAGCAGAGAGAATGTTACAACCCGTAGGTGAAGGAAAGGGTAAGGCACTTAGGCCTCTATGATGCATCCTGGAAGTTCAACACATGGGATGTTCCACAGTGTCTACCACTTCTCAAAACACTTCCAATATATGAAGGAGCTGTGCTACAGTAACTTCTCACGACAGGGAAGCGTCTGTGCTCAGTTGGAAAGTGTAGGACGTGTCTGTGTAGCAATTTTGAAGTGTCTCATACAGGCCCCTTAGAGGGGTTTCGGAGGAAGGTATCTGCTCTGGGAACCTACTTCAGGTGCGCACTCATTCATAACAGTGTTTCTCCTTTGAGGATGAAGATAAAACAGGGAAGGACTACGGGCACATTAGGTACTGTGAGTAAAGGGCAGGCTATGGCGCTTACCCTCCAAACACATATTGGATGTTCACCACCATTGGTAATCCGCACTTAGTTTCTGCGTCTAAAACGCTTCCAACACTGAGAGGGAAGTGTGCTTTAGGAGGGATTCACTGCAGTGTTACGTCTGTTAAAGAAGGAAGCTTTGGGGACTTACTCTGTGGTAACCGCAATAGGCGTACATAGCTTTCCATTCAAAGTCGTCTAACCGTTGGACTATAGCAAGTTCTGTTTAAGGGAAATTCCTTCAGGTGGATAGCACTTCTCACAGTGTCTTCAAGTGGAGAAAAGAAGATAGAACAAGGACGGAGCAGAGAGAATGTTGCAAACCGTGCGTGAAGTACAGGGTAAGTCAATTAGGCCTCTAGGATGCCTCCTGGAAGTTCAACACTTGGGATGTTCCACAGTGTCTAACACTTCTCAAAACACTTCCAATATATGAGAGAACTGTGCTAGAGTAAGTTCTCACGACAGGGAAGCGTCTGCGCTCAGTTGGAAAGTGGAGGACGTGTCTGGGTAGCAATCATGAAGTGTCTCCTACAGGCCCCTTAGAGGAGATGCGGAGGAAGGTATCTGCTCTGGGAACCTACTTCAGGTGCGTACTCATTCATAACAGCGTTTCTCCTTTGAGGATGAAGATAGAACAGGGAAGGACTACGGGCACATTAGGTACTGTTAGTAAAGGGCAGGCTATGGCGCTTAGCCTGCCAAACACAAAATGGATGTTCACCACCAGTGGTGATCCGCACTTAGTTTCTGCGTCTAAAACGCTTCCAACACTGAGCGGGAAGTGTGCTTTAGGAGGGATTCACTGCAGTGTTACGTCTGTTAAAGAAGGAAGCTTTTGGGACTGACTCTGTGGTAACCGCATTAGACGCTCATAGCTTTCCAGTCTCAAACGTCTAACTGATAGACTATAGGAAGTTCTGTTTAAGGGAAACTCCTTCATGCGGAATGTTACTTCTCACAGTTTCTTTCCAGTGGAGGAAAGAAGATAGAACAAGGACGGACAGAGAGAACGTTGCAAACCGTGAGTCAAGTACAGGGTAAGGCACTTAGGCCTCTATGATGCATACTGGAATTACAACACCGGAGATGTTCCACAGTGTCTACCTCTTCTCAAAACACTTCCAATATATGAGGGAACTGTGATCCAGTAAGTTCTCACCACAGGGATGCATCTGTGCTCAGTTGAGAACTCTAGGACATGTCTGGGTAGCAATCATGAAGTGTCTCATACAGGCCCCTTAGAGGGGATGCGTAGGAAGGTATCTGCTCAGGGAACCTATTTCAGGTGCGTACTCATTCATAACAGTGCTTCTCTTTGGAGGAATGAAGGTAGAACACGGACGGACTAGGGGCACATTAGGTACTGTGAGTAAAGGGCAGGCTATGGCGCTTAAGCCTGCCAAACACATATTGGATGTTCACCATAAGTGGTGATCCGCACTTAGTTTCTGCGTCTAAAACGCTTCCAACACTGAGAGGGATGTTTGATTTAGGAGGGATTCACTGCAGTGTTACGTCTGTTAAAGAAGGATGCTTTTGGGACTGACTCTGTTGTAACCGCAATAGACGCACATAGCTTGCCAGTCTCCAACGTCTATCCGTTGGACTACAGCAAGTTCTCTTTAAGGGAAACTCCTTCATGCGGAATGTCACTTCACACAGTGTCTTTCCAGTGGAGGAAAGAAGATAGAACAAGGATGGAGCAGAGAGAACGTTGCAACCCGTGAGTGAAGTACAGGGTAATGCACTTAGGCCTCTATTATGCATACTGGAGATTCAACACCAGAGATGTTCCACAGTGTCTACCTCTGCTCAAAACACTTCCAATATATGAGGGAACTGTGCTACAGTAAGTTCTCACGACAGGGATGGTTCTGTGCTCAGTTGGAAACTCTAGGACGTGTCTGGGTAGCAATCATGAAGTGTCTCATACAGACCCCATAGAGGGGATGCGAAGGAAGGTATCTGCTCAGGGAACCTACTACACTTGTGTATTCATTCATAACAGCTTTTCTCCTTTGAGGAATGAAGATAGAACAGTTAAGGACTACGGGCACATTAGGTACTGTGAGTAAATGGCAGGCTATGGCGCTTAAGCCGCCAAACACATATTTGATGTTCCCCACGAGTGGTGATCCGCACTTTGTTTCTGCGTCCAAAACGCTACCAGTACTGAGAGCGAAGTGTGCTTTAGGTGTAATTCATTTCAGTCTTACGTCTGTTAAAGAAGGAAGCTTTGGGACTGACTCTGTGGTAACCGCAATAGGCGCACATAGCTCTCCATTCACAGACGTATAACAGTGGGACTATAGCAAGTTCTTTTTAAGGGAAACTCCTTCAGTCGGATAGTCACTTCTCACAGTGTCTTTCCACTGGAGGAAAGAAGATAGAACAAGGACGGTCAGAGAGAACGTTGCAAACCGTGAGTCAAGTACAGGGTAATGCACTTAGGCCTCTATTATGCATACTGGAGATTCAACACCAGAGATGTTCCACAATGTCTACCTCTTCTCAAAACACTTCCAATATATGAGGGAACTGTGCTACAGTAAGTTCTCACGACAGGGATGCATCTGTGCTCAGGTGAAAATTCTAGGATGTGTCTGGGGAGCAATCAGGAAGAGTCTCATACTGGCCCCTTAGAGGGGATGCGGAGGAAGGTATCTGCTCAGGGAACCTACTTCAGGGGCGTACTCATTCATAACAGTGCTTCTCCTTGGAGGAATGAAGGTAGAACACGGACGGACTAGGGGCACATTTGATACTGTGAGTAAAAGGCAGGCTATGGCGCTTAAGTCTGCCAAACACATATTGGATGTTCACTACCAGTGGTGATCCGCATTTAGTTTATGCGTCTAAAACGCTTCCAACACTGAGAGGGAAGTGTGCTTTCGGAGGGATTCACTGCAGTGCTACGTCTGTTAAAGAAGGAAGCTTTTGGGACTGACTCTGTGGTAACCGCAGTAGGCGCACATAGCTTTCCAGGCTCCAACGTCTAACCGTTGCACTCTAGCAAGTTCTGTGTAAGGGAAACTCCTTCATGCAGAATGTCACTTCTCACAGTGTCATTCCAGTGGAGGAAAGAAGATAGAACAAGGACGGAGCAGAGAGAATGTTACAACCCGTAGGTGAAGGAAAGGGTAAGGCACTTAGGCCTCTATGATGCATCCTGGAAGTTCAACACATGGGATGTTCCACAGTGTCTACCACTTCTCAAAACACTTCCAATATATGAAGGAGCTGTGCTACAGTAACTTCTCACGACAGGGAAGCGTCTGTGCTCAGTTGGAAAGTGTAGGACGTGTCTGTGTAGCAATTTTGAAGTGTCTCATACAGGCCCCTTAGAGGGGTTTCGGAGGAAGGTATCTGCTCTGGGAACCTACTTCAGGTGCGCACTCATTCATAACAGTGTTTCTCCTTTGAGGATGAAGATAAAACAGGGAAGGACTACGGGCACATTAGGTACTGTGAGTAAAGGGCAGGCTATGGCGCTTACCCTCCAAACACATATTGGATGTTCACCACCATAGGTAATCCGCACTTAGTTTCTGCGTCTAAAACGCTTCCAACACTGAGAGGGAAGTGTGCTTTAGGAGGGATTCACTGCAGTGTTACGTCTGTTAAAGAAGGAAGCTTTGGGGACTTACTCTGTGGTAACCGCAATAGGCGTACATAGCTTTCCATTCAAAGTCGTCTAACCGTTGGACTATAGCAAGTTCTGTTTAAGGGAAATTCCTTCAGGTGGATAGGACTTCTCACAGTGTCTTCAAGTGGAGAAAAGAAGATAGAACAAGGACGGAGCAGAGAGAATGTTGCAAACCGTGCGTGAAGTACAGGGTAAGTCAATTAGGCCTCTAGGATGCCTCCTGGAAGTTCAACACTTGGGATGTTCCACAGTGTCTAACACTTCTCAAAACACTTCCAATATATGAGAGAACTGTGCTAGAGTAAGTTCTCACGACAGGGAAGCGTCTGCGCTCAGTTGGAAAGTGGAGGACGTGTCTGGGTAGCAATCATGAAGTGTCTCCTACAGGCCCCTTAGAGGAGATGCGGAGGAAGGTATCTGCTCTGGGAACCTACTTCAGGTGCGTACTCATTCATAACAGCGTTTCTCCTTTGAGGATGAAGATAGAACAGGGAAGGACTACGGGCACATTAGGTACTGTTAGTAAAGGGCAGGCTATGGCGCTTAGCCTGCCAAACACAAAATGGATGTTCACCACCAGTGGTGATCCGCACTTAGTTTCTGCGTCTAAAACGCTTCCAACACTGAGCGGGAAGTGTGCTTTAGGAGGGATTCACTGCAGTGTTACGTCTGTTAAAGAAGGAAGCTTTTGGGACTGACTCTGTGGTAACCGCATTAGACGCTCATAGCTTTCCAGTCTCAAACGTCTAACTGATAGACTATAGGAAGTTCTGTTTAAGGGAAACTCCTTCATGCGGAATGTCACTTCACACAGTGTCTTTCCAGTGGAGGAAAGAAGATAGAACAAGGATGGAGCAGAGAGAACGTTGCAACCCGTGAGTGAAGTACAGGGTAATGCACTTAGGCCTCTATTATGCATACTGGAGATTCAACACCAGAGATGTTCCACAGTGTCTACCTCTGCTCAAAACACTTCCAATATATGAGGGAACTGTGCTACAGTAAGTTCTCACGACAGGGATGGTTCTGTGCTCAGTTGGAAACTCTAGGACGTGTCTGGGTAGCAATCATGAAGTGTCTCATACAGACCGCATAGAGGGGATGCGAAGGAAGGTATCTGCTCAGGGAACCTACTACACTTGTGTATTCATTCATAACAGCTTTTCTCCTTTGAGGAATGAAGATAGAACAGTTAAGGACTACGGGCACATTAGGTACTGTGAGTAAATGGCAGGCTATGGCGCTTAAGCCGCCAAACACATATTTGATGTTCCCCACGAGTGGTGATCCGCACTTTGTTTCTGCGTCCAAAACGCTACCAGTACTGAGAGCGAAGTGTGCTTTAGGAGTAATTCATTTCAGTCTTACGTCTGTTAAAGAAGGAAGCTTTGGGACTGACTCTGTGGTAACCGCAAAAGGCGCACATAGCTCTCCATTCACAGACGTATAACAGTGGGACTATAGCAAGTTCTTTTTAAGGGAAACTCCTTCAGTCGGATAGTAACTTCTCACAGTGTCTTTCCACTGGAGGAAAGAAGATAGAACAAGGACGGTCAGAGAGAACGTTGTAAACCGTGAGTCAAGTACAGGGTAAGGCAATTAGGCCTCTATGAGGCATACTGGAATTACAACAGCGGAGGTGTTCCACAGTGTCTACCTCTGCTCAAAACACTTCCAATATATGAGGGAACTGTGCTACAGTAAGTTCTCACGACAGGGATGCATCTGTGCTCAGGTGGAAACTCTAGGATGTGTCTGGGGAGCAATCATGAAGTGTCTCATACAGGCCCCTTAGAGGGGATGCGAAGGAAGGTATCTGCTCAGGGAACCTACTTCAGGGGCGTACTCATTCATAACAGTGCTCCTCCTTGGAGGAATGAAGGTAGAACACGGACGGACTACGGGCACATTAGGTACTGTGAGTAAAGGGCAGGCTATGGCGCTTAAGTCTGCCAAACACATATTGGATGTTCACCACCAGTGGTGATCCGCACTTAGTTTCTGCGTCTGAAACGCTTCCAACACTGAGAGGGAAGTGTGCTTTAGGAGGGCTTCACTGGAGTTTGACGTCTGTTAAAGTAGGAAGCTTTGGGGACTGACTCTGTGGTAATCGCAGTAGACGCACATAGCTTTCCAGTCTCCGACGTCTAACCGTTGGACTATAGCAAGTTCTGTGTAAGGGAAACTCCTTCATGCGGAATGTCACTTCTCACAGTGTCTTTCCAGTGGAGGAAAGAAGATAGAACAAGGACGGACCGAGAGACAGTTGCAAACCGTGAGTCAAGTACAGGGTAAGGCACATAGGACTCTATGATGCATACTGGAATTACAACACCGGAGATGTTCCACAGTGTCTACCTCTTCTCAAAACACTTCCAATATATGAGGGAACTGTGCTACAGTAAGTTCTCACGACAGGGATGCATCGGTGCTCAGGTGAAAATTCTAGGATGTGTCTGGGGAGCAATCAGGAAGAGTCTCATACTGGCCCCTTAGAGGGGATGCGGAGGAAGGTATCTGCTCAGGGAACCTACTTCAGGGGCGTACTCATTCATAACAGTGCTTCTCCTTGGAGGAATGAAGGTAGAACACGGACGGACTAGGGGCACATTAGATACTGTGAGTAAAAGGCAGGCTATGGCGCTTAAGTCTGCCAAACACATATTGGATGTTCACTACCAGTGGTGATCCGCATTTAGTTTATGCGTCTAAAACGCTTCCAACACTGAGAGGGAAGTGTGCTTTCGGAGGGATTCACTGCAGTGCTACGTCTGTTAAAGAAGGAAGCTTTTGGGACTGACTCTGTGGTAACCGCAATAGGCGCACATAGCTTTCCAGGCTCCAACGTCTAACCGTTGCACTCTAGCAAGTTCTGTGTAAGGGAAACTCCTTCATGCAGAATGTCACTTCTCACAGTGTCATTCCAGTGGAGGAAAGAAGATAGAACAAGGACGGAGCAGAGAGAATGTTACAACCCGTAGGTGAAGGAAAGGGTAAGGCACTTAGGCCTCTATGATGCATACTGGAAGTTCAACACATGGGATGTTCCACAGTGTCTACCACTTCTCAAAACACTTCCAGTATATGAAGGAGCTGTGCTACAGTAACTTCTCACGACAGGGAAGCGTCTGTGCTCAGTTGGAAAGTGTAGGACGTGTCTGTGTAGCAATTTTGATGTGTCTCAAACAGGCCCCTTAGAGGGTATCGGAGGAAGGTATCTGCTCTGGGAACCTACTTCAGGTGCGCACTCATTCATAACAGTGTTTCTCCTTTGAGGATGAAGATAAAACAGGGAAGGACTACGGGCACATTAGGTACTGTGAGTAAAGGGCAGGCTATGGCGCTTACCCTCCAAACACATATTGGATGTTCACCACCATTGGTAATCCGCACTTAGTTTCTGCGTCTAAAACGCTTCCAACACTGAGAGGGAAGTGTGCTTTAGGAGGGATTCACTGCAGTGTTACGTCTGTTAAAGAAGGAAGCTTTGGGGACTTACTCTGTGGTAACCGCAATAGGCGTACATAGCTTTCCATTCAAAGTCGTCTAACCGTTGGACTATAGCAAGTTCTGTTTAAGGGAAATTCCTTCAGGTGGATAGCACTTCTCACAGTGTCTTCAAGTGGAGAAAAGAAGGTAGAACAAGGACGGAGCAGAGAGAATGTTGCAAACCGTGCGTGAAGTACAGGGTAAGTCAATTAGGCCTCTAGGATGCCTCCTGGAAGTTCAACACTTGGGATGTTCCACAGTGTCTAACACTTCTCAAAACACTTCCAATATATGAGAGAACTGTGCTAGAGTAAGTTCTCACGACAGGGAAGCGTCTGCGCTCAGTTGGAAAGTGGAGGACGTGTCTGGGTAGCAATCATGAAGTGTCTCCTACAGGCCCCTTAGAGGAGATGCGGAGGAAGGTATCTGCTCTGGGAACCTACTTCAGGTGCGTACTCATTCATAACAGCGTTTCTCCTTTGAGGATGAAGATAGAACAGGGAAGGACTACGGGCACATTAGGTACTGTTAGTAAAGGGCAGGCTATGGCGCTTAGCCTGCCAAACACAAAATGGATGTTCACCACCAGTGGTGATCCGCACTTAGTTTCTGCGTCTAAAACGCTTCCAACACTGAGCGGGAAGTGTGCTTTAGGAGGGATTCACTGCAGTGTTACGTCTGTTAAAGAAGGAAGCTTTTGGGACTGACTCTGTGGTAACCGAATTAGACGCTCATAGCTTTCCAGTCTCAAACGTCTAACTGATAGACTATAGGAAGTTCTGTTTAAGGGAAACTCCTTCATGCGGAATGTCACTTCTCACAGTTTCTTTCCAGTGGAGGAAAGAAGATAGAACAAGGACGGACAGAGAGAACGTTGCAAACCGTGAGTCAAGTACAGGGTAAGGCACTTAGGCCTCTATGATGCATACTGGAATTACAACACCGGAGATGTTCCACAGTGTCTACCTCTTCTCAAAACACTTCCAATATATGAGGGAACTGTGATCCAGTAAGTTCTCACCACAGGGATGCATCTGTGCTCAGTTGAGAACTCTAGGACATGTCTGGGTAGCAATCATGAAGTGTCTCATACAGGCCCCTTAGAGGGGATGCGTAGGAAGGTATCTGCTCAGGGAACCTATTTCAGGTGCGTACTCATTCATAACAGTGCTTCTCTTTGGAGGAATGAAGGTAGAACACGGACGGACTAGGGGCACATTAGGTACTGTGAGTAAAGGGCAGGCTATGGCGCTTAAGCCTGCCAAACACATATTGGATGTTCACCATAAGTGGTGATCCGCACTTAGTTTCTGCGTCTAAAACGCTTCCAACACTGAGAGGGATGTTTGATTTAGGAGGGATTCACTGCAGTGTTACGTCTGTTAAAGAAGGATGCTTTTGGGACTGACTCTGTTGTAACCGCAATAGACGCACATAGCTTGCCAGTCTCCAACGTCTATCCGTTGGACTACAGCAAGTTCTCTTTAAGGGAAACTCCTTCATGCGGAATGTCACTTCACACAGTGTCTTTCCAGTGGAGGAAAGAAGATAGAACAAGGATGGAGCAGAGAGAACGTTGCAACCCGTGAGTGAAGTACAGGGTAATGCACTTAGGCCTCTATTATGCATACTGGAGATTCAACACCAGAGATGTTCCACAGTGTCTACCTCTGCTCAAAACACTTCCAATATATGAGGGAACTGTGCTACAGTAAGTTCTCACGACAGGGATGGTTCTGTGCTCAGTTGGAAACTCTAGGACGTGTCTGGGTAGCAATCATGAAGTGTCTCATACAGACCCCATAGAGGGGATGCGAAGGAAGGTATCTGCTCAGGGAACCTACTACACTTGTGTATTCATTCATAACAGCTTTTCTACTTTGAGGAATGAAGATAGAACAGTTAAGGACTACGGGCACATTAGGTACTGTGAGTAAATGGCAGGCTATGGCGCTTAAGCCGCCAAACACATATTTGATGTTCCCCACGAGTGGTGATCCGCACTTTGTTTCTGCGTCCAAAACGCTACCAGTACTGAGAGCGAAGTGTGCTTTAGGTGTAATTCATTTCAGTCTTACGTCTGTTAAAGAAGGAAGCTTTGGGACTGACTCTGTGGTAACCGCAATAGGCGCACATAGCTCTCCATTCACAGACGTATAACAGTGGGACTATAGCAAGTTCTTTTTAAGGGAAACTCCTTCAGTCGGATAGTCACTTCTCACAGTGTCTTTCCACTGGAGGAAAGAAGATAGAACAAGGACGGTCAGAGAGAACGTTGCAAACCGTGAGTCAAGTACAGGGTAATGCACTAAGGCCTCTATTATGCATACTGGAGATTCAACACCAGAGATGTTCCACAATGTCTACCTCTTCTCAAAACACTTCCAATATATGAGGGAACTGTGCTACAGTAAGTTCTCACGACAGGGATGCATCTGTGCTCAGGTGAAAATTCTAGGATGTGTCTGGGGAGCAATCAGGAAGAGTCTCATACTGGCCCCTTAGAGGGGATGCGGAGGAAGGTATCTGCTCAGGGAACCTACTTCAGGGGCGTACTCATTCATAACAGTGCTTCTCCTTGGAGGAATGAAGGTAGAACACGGACGGACTAGGGCACATTTGATACTGTGAGTAAAAGGCAGGCTATGGCGCTTAAGTCTGCCAAACACATATTGGATGTTCACTACCAGTGGTGATCCGCATTTAGTTTATGCGTCTAAAACGCTTCCAACACTGAGAGGGAAGTGTGCTTTCGGAGGGATTCACTGCAGTGCTACGTCTGTTAAAGAAGGAAGCTTTTGGGACTGACTCTGTGGTAACCGCAGTAGGCGCACATAGCTTTCCAGGCTCCAACGTCTAACCGTTGCACTCTAGCAAGTTCTGTGTAAGGGAAACTCCTTCATGCAGAATGTCACTTCTCACAGTGTCATTCCAGTGGAGGAAAGAAGATAGAACAAGGACGGAGCAGAGAGAATGTTACAACCCGTAGGTGAAGGAAAGGGTAAGGCACTTAGGCCTCTATGATGCATCCTGGAAGTTCAACACATGGGATGTTCCACAGTGTCTACCACTTCTCAAAACACTTCCAATATATGAAGGAGCTGTGCTACAGTAACTTCTCACGACAGGGAAGCGTCTGTGCTCAGTTGGAAAGTGTAGGACGTGTCTGTGTAGCAATTTTGAAGTGTCTCATACAGGCCCCTTAGAGGGGTTTCGGAGGAAGGTATCTGCTCTGGGAACCTACTTCAGGTGCGCACTCATTCATAACAGTGTTTCTCCTTTGAGGATGAAGATAAAACAGGGAAGGACTACGGGCACATTAGGTACTGTGAGTAAAGGGCAGGCTATGGCGCTTACCCTCCAAACACATATTGGATGTTCACCACCATAGGTAATCCGCACTTAGTTTCTGCGTCTAAAACGCTTCCAACACTGAGAGGGAAGTGTGCTTTAGGAGGGATTCACTGCAGTGTTACGTCTGTTAAAGAAGGAAGCTTTGGGGACTTACTCTGTGGTAACCGCAATAGGCGTACATAGCTTTCCATTCAAAGTCGTCTAACCGTTGGACTATAGCAAGTTCTGTTTAAGGGAAATTCCTTCAGGTGGATAGGACTTCTCACAGTGTCTTCAAGTGGAGAAAAGAAGATAGAACAAGGACGGAGCAGAGAGAATGTTGCAAACCGTGCGTGAAGTACAGGGTAAGTCAATTAGGCCTCTAGGATGCCTCCTGGAAGTTCAACACTTGGGATGTTCCACAGTGTCTAACACTTCTCAAAACACTTCCAATATATGAGAGAACTGTGCTAGAGTAAGTTCTCACGACAGGGAAGCGTCTGCGCTCAGTTGGAAAGTGGAGGACGTGTCTGGGTAGCAATCATGAAGTGTCTCCTACAGGCCCCTTAGAGGAGATGCGGAGGAAGGTATCTGCTCTGGGAACCTACTTCAGGTGCGTACTCATTCATAACAGCGTTTCTCCTTTGAGGATGAAGATAGAACAGGGAAGGACTACGGGCACATTAGGTACTGTTAGTAAAGGGCAGGCTATGGCGCTTAGCCTGCCAAACACAAAATGGATGTTCACCACCAGTGGTGATCCGCACTTAGTTTCTGCGTCTAAAACGCTTCCAACACTGAGCGGGAAGTGTGCTTTAGGAGGGATTCACTGCAGTGTTACGTCTGTTAAAGAAGGAAGCTTTTGGGACTGACTCTGTGGTAACCGCATTAGACGCTCATAGCTTTCCAGTCTCAAACGTCTAACTGATAGACTATAGGAAGTTCTGTTTAAGGGAAACTCCTTCATGCGGAATGTTACTTCTCACAGTTTCTTTCCAGTGGAGGAAAGAAGATAGAACAAGGACGGACAGAGAGAACGTTGCAAACCGTGAGTCAAGTACAGGGTAAGGCACTTAGGCCTCTATGATGCATACTGGAATTACAACACCGGAGATGTTCCACAGTGTCTACCTCTTCTCAAAACACTTCCAATATATGAGGGAACTGTGATCCAGTAAGTTCTCACCACAGGGATGCATCTGTGCTCAGTTGAGAACTCTAGGACATGTCTGGGTAGCAATCATGAAGTGTCTCATACAGGCCCCTTAGAGGGGATGCGTAGGAAGGTATCTGCTCAGGGAACCTATTTCAGGTGCGTACTCATTCATAACAGTGCTTCTCTTTGGAGGAATGAAGGTAGAACACGGACGGACTAGGGGCACATTAGGTACTGTGAGTAAAGGGCAGGCTATGGCGCTTAAGCCTGCCAAACACATATTGGATGTTCACCATAAGTGGTGATCCGCACTTAGTTTCTGCGTCTAAAACGCTTCCAACACTGAGAGGGATGTTTGATTTAGGAGGGATTCACTGCAGTGTTACGTCTGTTAAAGAAGGATGCTTTTGGGACTGACTCTGTTGTAACCGCAATAGACGCACATAGCTTGCCAGTCTCCAACGTCTATCCGTTGGACTACAGCAAGTTCTCTTTAAGGGAAACTCCTTCATGCGGAATGTCACTTCACACAGTGTCTTTCCAGTGGAGGAAAGAAGATAGAACAAGGATGGAGCAGAGAGAACGTTGCAACCCGAGAGTGAAGTACAGGGTAATGCACTTAGGCCTCTATTATGCATACTGGAGATTCAACACCAGAGATGTTCCACAGTGTCTACCTCTGCTCAAAACACTTCCAATATATGAGGGAACTGTGCTACAGTAAGTTCTCACGACAGGGATGGTTCTGTGCTCAGTTGGAAACTCTAGGACGTGTCTGGGTAGCAATCATGAAGTGTCTCATACAGACCGCATAGAGGGGATGCGAAGGAAGGTATCTGCTCAGGGAACCTACTACACTTGTGTATTCATTCATAACAGCTTTTCTCCTTTGAGGAATGAAGATAGAACAGTTAAGGACTACGGGCACATTAGGTACTGTGAGTAAATGGCAGGCTATGGCGCTTAAGCCGCCAAACACATATTTGATGTTCCCCACGAGTGGTGATCCGCACTTTGTTTCTGCGTCCAAAACGCTACCAGTACTGAGAGCGAAGTGTGCTTTAGGTGTAATTCATTTCAGTCTTACGTCTGTTAAAGAAGGAAGCTTTGGGACTGACTCTGTGGTAACCGCAATAGGCGCACATAGCTCTCCATTCACAGACGTCTAACAGTGGGACTATAGCAAGTTCTTTTTAAGGGAAACTCCTTCAGTCGGATAGTCACTTCTCACAGTGTCTTTCCACTGGAGGAAAGAAGATAGAACAAGGACGGTCAGAGAGAACGTTGCAAACCGTGAGTCAAGTACAGGGTAAGGCAATTAGGCCTCTATGAGGCATACTGGAATTACAACAGCGGAGGTGTTCCACAGTGTCTACCTCTGCTCAAAACACTTCCAATATATGAGGGAACTGTGCTACAGTAAGTTCTCACGACAGGGATGCATCTGTGCTCAGGTGGAAACTCTAGGATGTGTCTGGGGAGCAATCATGAAGTGTCTCATACAGGCCCCTTAGAGGGGATGCGAAGGAAGGTATCTGCTCAGGGAACCTACTTCAGGGGCGTACTCATTCATAACAGTGCTCCTCCTTGGAGGAATGAAGGTAGAACACGGACGGACTACGGGCACATTAGGTACTGTGAGTAAAGGGCAGGCTATGGCGCTTAAGTCTGCCAAACACATATTGGATGTTCACCACCAGTGGTGATCCGCACTTAGTTTCTGCGTCTGAAACGCTTCCAACACTGAGAGGGAAGTGTGCTTTAGGAGGGCTTCACTGGAGTTTTACGTCTGTTAAAGTAGGAAGCTTTGGGGACTGACTCTGTGGTAATCGCAGTAGACGCACATAGCTTTCCAGTCTCCGACGTCTAACCGTTGGACTATAGCAAGTTCTGTGTAAGGGAAACTCCTTCATCCGGAATGTCACTTCTCACAGTGTCTTTCCAGTGGAGGAAAGAAGATAGAACAAGGACGGACCGAGAGACAGTTGCAAACCGTGAGTCAAGTACAGGATAAGGCACATAGGACTCTATGATGCATACTGGAATTACAACACCGGAGATGTTCCACAGTGTCTACCTCTTCTCAAAACACTTCCAATATATGAGGGAACTGTGCTACAGTAAGTTCTCACGACAGGGATGCATCTGTGCTCAGGTGAAAATTCTAGGATGTGTCTGGGGAGCAATCAGGAAGAGTCTCATACTGGCCCCTTAGAGGGGATGCGGAGGAAGGTATCTGCTCAGGGAACCTACTTCAGGGGCGTACTCATTCATAACAGTGCTTCTCCTTGGAGGAATGAAGGTAGAACACGGACGGACTAGGGGCACATTAGATACTGTGAGTAAAAGGCAGGCTATGGCGCTTAAGTCTGCCAAACACATATTGGATGTTCACTACCAGTGGTGATCCGCATTTAGTTTATGCGTCTAAAACGCTTCCAACACTGAGAGGGAAGTGTGCTTTCGGAGGGATTCACTGCAGTGCTACGTCTGTTAAAGAAGGAAGCTTTTGGGACTGACTCTGTGGTAACCGCAGTAGGCGCACATAGCTTTCCAGGCTCCAACGTCTAACCGTTGCACTCTAGCAAGTTCTGTGTAAGGGAAACTCCTTCATGCAGAATGTCACTTCTCACAGTGTCATTCCAGTGGAGGAAAGAAGATAGAACAAGGACGGAGCAGAGAGAATGTTACAACCCGTAGGTGAAGGAAAGGGTAAGGCACTTAGGCCTCTATGATGCATCCTGGAAGTTCAACACATGGGATGTTCCACAGTGTCTACCACTTCTCAAAACACTTCCAATATATGAAGGAGCTGTGCTACAGTAACTTCTCACGACAGGGAAGCGTCTGTGCTCAGTTGGAAAGTGTAGGACGTGTCTGTGTAGCAATTTTGAAGTGTCTCATACAGGCCCCTTAGAGGGGTTTCGGAGGAAGGTATCTGCTCTGGGAACCTACTTCAGGTGCGCACTCATTCATAACAGTGTTTCTCCTTTGAGGATGAAGATAAAACAGGGAAGGACTACGGGCACATTAGGTACTGTGAGTAAAGGGCAGGCTATGGCGCTTACCCTCCAAACACATATTGGATGTTCACCACCATTGGTAATCCGCACTTAGTTTCTGCGTCTAAAACGCTTCCAACACTGAGAGGGAAGTGTGCTTTAGGAGGGATTCACTGCAGTGTTACGTCTGTTAAAGAAGGAAGCTTTGGGGACTTACTCTGTGGTAACCGCAATAGGCGTACATAGCTTTCCATTCAAAGTCGTCTAACCGTTGGACTATAGCAAGTTCTGTTTAAGGGAAATTCCTTCAGGTGGATAGCACTTCTCACAGTGTCTTCAAGTGGAGAAAAGAAGATAGAACAAGGACGGAGCAGAGAGAATGTTGCAAACCGTGCGTGAAGTACAGGGTAAGTCAATTAGGCCTCTAGGATGCCTCCTGGAAGTTCAACACTTGGGATGTTCCACAGTGTCTAACACTTCTCAAAACACTTCCAATATATGAGAGAACTGTGCTAGAGTAAGTTCTCACGACAGGGAAGCGTCTGCGCTCAGTTGGAAAGTGGAGGACGTGTCTGGGTAGCAATCATGAAGTGTCTCCTACAGGCCCCTTAGAGGAGATGCGGAGGAAGGTATCTGCTCTGGGAACCTACTTCAGGTGCGTACTCATTCATAACAGCGTTTCTCCTTTGAGGATGAAGATAGAACAGGGAAGGACTACGGGCACATTAGGTACTGTTAGTAAAGGGCAGGCTATGGCGCTTAGCCTGCCAAACACAAAATGGATGTTCACCACCAGTGGTGATCCGCACTTAGTTTCTGCGTCTAAAACGCTTCCAACACTGAGCGGGAAGTGTGCTTTAGGAGGGATTCACTGCAGTGTTACGTCTGTTAAAGAAGGAAGCTTTTGGGACTGACTCTGTGGTAACCGCATTAGACGCTCATAGCTTTCCAGTCTCAAACGTCTAACTGATAGACTATAGGAAGTTCTGTTTAAGGGAAACTCCTTCATGCGGAATGTTACTTCTCACAGTTTCTTTCCAGTGGAGGAAAGAAGATAGAACAAGGACGGACAGAGAGAACGTTGCAAACCGTGAGTCAAGTACAGGGTAAGGCACTTAGGCCTCTATGATGCATACTGGAATTACAACACCGGAGATGTTCCACAGTGTCTACCTCTTCTCAAAACACTTCCAATATATGAGGGAACTGTGATCCAGTAAGTTCTCACCACAGGGATGCATCTGTGCTCAGTTGAGAACTCTAGGACATGTCTGGGTAGCAATCATGAAGTGTCTCATACAGGCCCCTTAGAGGGGATGCGTAGGAAGGTATCTGCTCAGGGAACCTATTTCAGGTGCGTACTCATTCATAACAGTGCTTCTCTTTGGAGGAATGAAGGTAGAACACGGACGGACTAGGGGCACATTAGGTACTGTGAGTAAAGGGCAGGCTATGGCGCTTAAGCCTGCCAAACACATATTGGATGTTCACCATAAGTGGTGATCCGCACTTAGTTTCTGCGTCTAAAACGCTTCCAACACTGAGAGGGATGTTTGATTTAGGAGGGATTCACTGCAGTGTTACGTCTGTTAAAGAAGGATGCTTTTGGGACTGACTCTGTTGTAACCGCAATAGACGCACATAGCTTGCCAGTCTCCAACGTCTATCCGTTGGACTACAGCAAGTTCTCTTTAAGGGAAACTCCTTCATGCGGAATGTCACTTCACACAGTGTCTTTCCAGTGGAGGAAAGAAGATAGAACAAGGATGGAGCAGAGAGAACGTTGCAACCCGTGAGTGAAGTACAGGGTAATGCACTTAGGCCTCTATTATGCATACTGGAGATTCAACACCAGAGATGTTCCACAGTGTCTACCTCTGCTCAAAACACTTCCAATATATGAGGGAACTGTGCTACAGTAAGTTCTCACGACAGGGATGGTTCTGTGCTCAGTTGGAAACTCTAGGACGTGTCTGGGTAGCAATCATGAAGTGTCTCATACAGACCCCATAGAGGGGATGCGAAGGAAGGTATCTGCTCAGGGAACCTACTACACTTGTGTATTCATTCATAACAGCTTTTCTCCTTTGAGGAATGAAGATAGAACAGTTAAGGACTACGGGCACATTAGGTACTGTGAGTAAATGGCAGGCTATGGCGCTTAAGCCGCCAAACACATATTTGATGTTCCCCACGAGTGGTGATCCGCACTTGGTTTCTGCGTCCAAAACGCTACCAGTACTGAGAGCGAAGTGTGCTTTAGGTGTAATTCATTTCAGTCTTACGTCTGTTAAAGACGGAAGCTTTGGGAGTGACTCTGTGGTAACCGCAATAGGCGCACATAGCTCTCCATTCACAGACGTATAACAGTGGGACTATAGCAAGTTCTTTTTAAGGGAAACTCCTTCAGTCGGATAGTCACTTCTCACAGTGTCTTTCCACTGGAGGAAAGAAGATAGAACAAGGACGGTCAGAGAGAACGTTGCAAACCGTGAGTCAAGTACAGGGTAAGGCAATTAGGCCTCTATGAGGCATACTGGAATTACAACAGCGGAGGTGTTCCACAGTGTCTACCTCTGCTCAAAACACTTCCAATATATGAGGGAACTGTGCTACAGTAAGTTCTCACGACAGGGATGCATCTGTGCTCAGGTGGAAACTCTAGGATGTGTCTGGGGAGCAATCATGAAGTGTCTCATACAGGCCCCTTAGAGGGGATGCGAAGGAAGGTATCTGCTCAGGGAACCTACTTCAGGGGCGTACTCATTCATAACAGTGCTCCTCCTTGGAGGAATGAAGGTAGAACACGGACGGACTACGGGCACATTAGGTACTGTGAGTAAAGGGCAGGCTATGGCGCTTAAGTCTGCCAAACACATATTGGATGTTCACCACCAGTGGTGATCCGCACTTAGTTTCTGCGTCTGAAACGCTTCCAACACTGAGAGGGAAGTGTGCTTTAGGAGGGCTTCACTGGAGTTTTACGTCTGTTAAAGTAGGAAGCTTTGGGGACTGACTCTGTGGTAATCGCTGTAGACGCACATAGCTTTCCAGTCTCCGACGTCTAACCGTTGGACTATAGCAAGTTCTGTGTAAGGGAAACTCCTTCATGCGGAATGTCACTTCTCACAGTGTCTTTCCAGTGGAGGAAAGAAGATAGAACAAGGACGGACCGAGAGACAGTTGCAAACCGTGAGTCATGTACAGGGTAAGGCACATAGGACTCTATGATGCATACTGGAATTACAACACCGGAGATGTTCCACAGTGTCTACCTCTTCTCAAAACACTTTCAATATATGAGGGAACTGTGCTACAGTAAGTTCTCACGACAGGGATGCATCTGTGCTCAGGTGAAAATTCTAGGATGTGTCTGGGGAGCAATCAGGAAGAGTCTCATACTGGCCCCTTAGAGGGGATGCGGAGGAAGGTATCTGCTCAGGGAACCTACTTCAGGGGCGTACTCATTCATAACAGTGCTTCTCCTTGGAGGAATGAAGGTAGAACACGGACGGACTAGGGGCACATTAGATACTGTGAGTAAAAGGCAGGCTATGGCGCTTAAGTCTGCCAAACACATATTGGATGTTCACTACCAGTGGTGATCCGCATTTAGTTTATGCGTCTAAAACGCTTCCAACACTGAGAGGGAAGTGTGCTTTCGGAGGGATTCACTGCAGTGCTACGTCTGTTAAAGAAGGAAGCTTTTGGGACTGACTCTGTGGTAACCGCAATAGGCGCACATAGCTTTCCAGGCTCCAACGTCTAACCGTTGCACTCTAGCAAGTTCTGTGTAAGGGAAACTCCTTCATGCAGAATGTCACTTCTCACAGTGTCATTCCAGTGGAGGAAAGAAGATAGAACAAGGACGGAGCAGAGAGAATGTTACAACCCGTAGGTGAAGGAAAGGGTAAGGCACTTAGGCCTCTATGATGCATCCTGGAAGTTCAACACATGGGATGTTCCACAGTGTCTACCACTTCTCAAAACACTTCCAATATATGAAGGAGCTGTGCTACAGTAACTTCTCACGACAGGGAAGCGTCTGTGCTCAGTTGGAAAGTGTAGGACGTGTCTGTGTAGCAATTTTGAAGTGTCTCATACAGGCCCCTTAGAGGGGTTTCGGAGGAAGGTATCTGCTCTGGGAACCTACTTCAGGTGCGCACTCATTCATAACAGTGTTTCTCCTTTGAGGATGAAGATAAAACAGGGAAGGACTACGGGCACATTAGGTACTGTGAGTAAAGGGCAGGCTATGGCGCTTACCCTCCAAACACATATTGGATGTTCACCACCATTGGTAATCCGCACTTAGTTTCTGCGTCTAAAACGCTTCCAACACTGAGAGGGAAGTGTGCTTTAGGAGGGATTCACTGCAGTGTTACGTCTGTTAAAGAAGGAAGCTTTGGGGACTTACTCTGTGGTAACCGCAATAGGCGTACATAGCTTTCCATTCAAAGTCGTCTAACCGTTGGACTATAGCAAGTTCTGTTTAAGGGAAATTCCTTCAGGTGGATAGCACTTCTCACAGTGTCTTCAAGTGGAGAAAAGAAGATAGAACAAGGACGGAGCAGAGAGAATGTTGCAAACCGTGCGTGAAGTACAGGGTAAGTCAATTAGGCCTCTAGGATGCCTCCTGGAAGTTCAACACTTGGGATGTTCCACAGTGTCTAACACTTCTCAAAACACTTCCAATATATGAGAGAACTGTGCTAGAGTAAGTTCTCACGACAGGGAAGCGTCTGCGCTCAGTTGGAAAGTGGAGGACGTGTCTGGGTAGCAATCATGAAGTGTCTCCTACAGGCCCCTTAGAGGAGATGCGGAGGAAGGTATCTGCTCTGGGAACCTACTTCAGGTGCGTACTCATTCATAACAGCGTTTCTCCTTTGAGGATGAAGATAGAACAGGGAAGGACTACGGGCACATTAGGTACTGTTAGTAAAGGGCAGGCTATGGCGCTTAGCCTGCCAAACACAAAATGGATGTTCACCACCAGTGGTGATCCGCACTTAGTTTCTGCGTCTAAAACGCTTCCAACACTGAGCGGGAAGTGTGCTTTAGGAGGGATTCACTGCAGTGTTACGTCTGTTAAAGAAGGAAGCTTTTGGGACTGACTCTGTGGTAACCGCATTAGACGCTCATAGCTTTCCAGTCTCAAACGTCTAACTGATAGACTATAGGAAGTTCTGTTTAAGGGAAACTCCTTCATGCGGAATGTTACTTCTCACAGTTTCTTTCCAGTGGAGGAAAGAAGATAGAACAAGGACGGACAGAGAGAACGTTGCAAACCGTGAGTCAAGTACAGGGTAAGGCACTTAGGCCTCTATGATGCATACTGGAATTACAACACCGGAGATGTTCCACAGTGTCTACCTCTTCTCAAAACACTTCCAATATATGAGGGAACTGTGATCCAGTAAGTTCTCACCACAGGGATGCATCTGTGCTCAGTTGAGAACTCTAGGACATGTCTGGGTAGCAATCATGAAGTGTCTCATACAGGCCCCTTAGAGGGGATGCGTAGGAAGGTATCTGCTCAGGGAACCTATTTCAGGTGCGTACTCATTCATAACAGTGCTTCTCTTTGGAGGAATGAAGGTAGAACACGGACGGACTAGGGGCACATTAGGTACTGTGAGTAAAGGGCAGGCTATGGCGCTTAAGCCTGCCAAACACATATTGGATGTTCACCATAAGTGGTGATCCGCACTTAGTTTCTGCGTCTAAAACGCTTCCAACACTGAGAGGGATGTTTGATTTAGGAGGGATTCACTGCAGTGTTACGTCTGTTAAAGAAGGATGCTTTTGGGACTGACTCTGTTGTAACCGCAATAGACGCACATAGCTTGCCAGTCTCCAACGTCTATCCGTTGGACTACAGCAAGTTCTCTTTAAGGGAAACTCCTTCATGCGGAATGTCACTTCACACAGTGTCTTTCCAGTGGAGGAAAGAAGATAGAACAAGGATGGAGCAGAGAGAACGTTGCAACCCGTGAGTGAAGTACAGGGTAATGCACTTAGGCCTCTATTATGCATACTGGAGATTCAACACCAGAGATGTTCCACAGTGTCTACCTCTGCTCAAAACACTTCCAATATATGAGGGAACTGTGCTACAGTAAGTTCTCACGACAGGGATGGTTCTGTGCTCAGTTGGAAACTCTAGGACGTGTCTGGGTAGCAATCATGAAGTGTCTCATACAGACCCCATAGAGGGGATGCGAAGGAAGGTATCTGCTCAGGGAACCTACTACACTTGTGTATTCATTCATAACAGCTTTTCTACTTTGAGGAATGAAGATAGAACAGTTAAGGACTACGGGCACATTAGGTACTGTGAGTAAATGGCAGGCTATGGCGCTTAAGCCGCCAAACACATATTTGATGTTCCCCACGAGTGGTGATCCGCACTTTGTTTCTGCGTCCAAAACGCTACCAGTACTGAGAGCGAAGTGTGCTTTAGGTGTAATTCATTTCAGTCTTACGTCTGTTAAAGAAGGAAGCTTTGGGACTGACTCTGTGGTAACCGCAATAGGCGCACATAGCTCTCCATTCACAGACGTATAACAGTGGGACTATAGCAAGTTCTTTTTAAGGGAAACTCCTTCAGTCGGATAGTCACTTCTCACAGTGTCTTTCCACTGGAGGAAAGAAGATAGAACAAGGACGGTCAGAGAGAACGTTGCAAACCGTGAGTCAAGTACAGGGTAATGCACTTAGGCCTCTATTATGCATACTGGAGATTCAACACCAGAGATGTTCCACAATGTCTACCTCTTCTCAAAACACTTCCAATATATGAGGGAACTGTGCTACAGTAAGTTCTCACGACAGGGATGCATCTGTGCTCAGGTGAAAATTCTAGGATGTGTCTGGGGAGCAATCAGGAAGAGTCTCATACTGGCCCCTTAGAGGGGATGCGGAGGAAGGTATCTGCTCAGGGAACCTACTTCAGGGGCGTACTCATTCATAACAGTGCTTCTCCTTGGAGGAATGAAGGTAGAACACGGACGGACTAGGGCACATTTGATACTGTGAGTAAAAGGCAGGCTATGGCGCTTAAGTCTGCCAAACACATATTGGATGTTCACTACCAGTGGTGATCCGCATTTAGTTTATGCGTCTAAAACGCTTCCAACACTGAGAGGGAAGTGTGCTTTCGGAGGGATTCACTGCAGTGCTACGTCTGTTAAAGAAGGAAGCTTTTGGGACTGACTCTGTGGTAACCGCAGTAGGCGCACATAGCTTTCCAGGCTCCAACGTCTAACCGTTGCACTCTAGCAAGTTCTGTGTAAGGGAAACTCCTTCATGCAGAATGTCACTTCTCACAGTGTCATTCCAGTGGAGGAAAGAAGATAGAACAAGGACGGAGCAGAGAGAATGTTACAACCCGTAGGTGAAGGAAAGGGTAAGGCACTTAGGCCTCTATGATGCATCCTGGAAGTTCAACACATGGGATGTTCCACAGTGTCTACCACTTCTCAAAACACTTCCAATATATGAAGGAGCTGTGCTACAGTAACTTCTCACGACAGGGAAGCGTCTGTGCTCAGTTGGAAAGTGTAGGACGTGTCTGTGTAGCAATTTTGAAGTGTCTCATACAGGCCCCTTAGAGGGGTTTCGGAGGAAGGTATCTGCTCTGGGAACCTACTTCAGGTGCGCACTCATTCATAACAGTGTTTCTCCTTTGAGGATGAAGATAAAACAGGGAAGGACTACGGGCACATTAGGTACTGTGAGTAAAGGGCAGGCTATGGCGCTTACCCTCCAAACACATATTGGATGTTCACCACCATAGGTAATCCGCACTTAGTTTCTGCGTCTAAAACGCTTCCAACACTGAGAGGGAAGTGTGCTTTAGGAGGGATTCACTGCAGTGTTACGTCTGTTAAAGAAGGAAGCTTTGGGGACTTACTCTGTGGTAACCGCAATAGGCGTACATAGCTTTCCATTCAAAGTCGTCTAACCGTTGGACTATAGCAAGTTCTGTTTAAGGGAAATTCCTTCAGGTGGATAGGACTTCTCACAGTGTCTTCAAGTGGAGAAAAGAAGATAGAACAAGGACGGAGCAGAGAGAATGTTGCAAACCGTGCGTGAAGTACAGGGTAAGTCAATTAGGCCTCTAGGATGCCTCCTGGAAGTTCAACACTTGGGATGTTCCACAGTGTCTAACACTTCTCAAAACACTTCCAATATATGAGAGAACTGTGCTAGAGTAAGTTCTCACGACAGGGAAGCGTCTGCGCTCAGTTGGAAAGTGGAGGACGTGTCTGGGTAGCAATCATGAAGTGTCTCCTACAGGCCCCTTAGAGGAGATGCGGAGGAAGGTATCTGCTCTGGGAACCTACTTCAGGTGCGTACTCATTCATAACAGCGTTTCTCCTTTGAGGATGAAGATAGAACAGGGAAGGACTACGGGCACATTAGGTACTGTTAGTAAAGGGCAGGCTATGGCGCTTAGCCTGCCAAACACAAAATGGATGTTCACCACCAGTGGTGATCCGCACTTAGTTTCTGCGTCTAAAACGCTTCCAACACTGAGCGGGAAGTGTGCTTTAGGAGGGATTCACTGCAGTGTTACGTCTGTTAAAGAAGGAAGCTTTTGGGACTGACTCTGTGGTAACCGCATTAGACGCTCATAGCTTTCCAGTCTCAAACGTCTAACTGATAGACTATAGGAAGTTCTGTTTAAGGGAAACTCCTTCATGCGGAATGTTACTTCTCACAGTTTCTTTCCAGTGGAGGAAAGAAGATAGAACAAGGACGGACAGAGAGAACGTTGCAAACCGTGAGTCAAGTACAGGGTAAGGCACTTAGGCCTCTATGATGCATACTGGAATTACAACACCGGAGATGTTCCACAGTGTCTACCTCTTCTCAAAACACTTCCAATATATGAGGGAACTGTGATCCAGTAAGTTCTCACCACAGGGATGCATCTGTGCTCAGTTGAGAACTCTAGGACAT
This sequence comes from Neogale vison, assembly GCF_020171115.1. Taxonomy (NCBI): domain Eukaryota; kingdom Metazoa; phylum Chordata; class Mammalia; order Carnivora; family Mustelidae; genus Neogale; species Neogale vison. The sequence continues at coordinate 327,757 of NW_025334895.1, read as the reverse complement.
GTCTGGGTAGCAATCATGAAGTGTCTCATACAGGCCCCTTAGAGGGGATGCGTAGGAAGGTATCTGCTCAGGGAACCTATTTCAGGTGCGTACTCATTCATAACAGTGCTTCTCTTTGGAGGAATGAAGGTAGAACACGGACGGACTAGGGGCACATTAGGTACTGTGAGTAAAGGGCAGGCTATGGCGCTTAAGCCTGCCAAACACATATTGGATGTTCACCATAAGTGGTGATCCGCACTTAGTTTCTGCGTCTAAAACGCTTCCAACACTGAGAGGGATGTTTGATTTAGGAGGGATTCACTGCAGTGTTACGTCTGTTAAAGAAGGATGCTTTTGGGACTGACTCTGTTGTAACCGCAATAGACGCACATAGCTTGCCAGTCTCCAACGTCTATCCGTTGGACTACAGCAAGTTCTCTTTAAGGGAAACTCCTTCATGCGGAATGTCACTTCACACAGTGTCTTTCCAGTGGAGGAAAGAAGATAGAACAAGGATGGAGCAGAGAGAACGTTGCAACCCGAGAGTGAAGTACAGGGTAATGCACTTAGGCCTCTATTATGCATACTGGAGATTCAACACCAGAGATGTTCCACAGTGTCTACCTCTGCTCAAAACACTTCCAATATATGAGGGAACTGTGCTACAGTAAGTTCTCACGACAGGGATGGTTCTGTGCTCAGTTGGAAACTCTAGGACGTGTCTGGGTAGCAATCATGAAGTGTCTCATACAGACCGCATAGAGGGGATGCGAAGGAAGGTATCTGCTCAGGGAACCTACTACACTTGTGTATTCATTCATAACAGCTTTTCTCCTTTGAGGAATGAAGATAGAACAGTTAAGGACTACGGGCACATTAGGTACTGTGAGTAAATGGCAGGCTATGGCGCTTAAGCCGCCAAACACATATTTGATGTTCCCCACGAGTGGTGATCCGCACTTTGTTTCTGCGTCCAAAACGCTACCAGTACTGAGAGCGAAGTGTGCTTTAGGTGTAATTCATTTCAGTCTTACGTCTGTTAAAGAAGGAAGCTTTGGGACTGACTCTGTGGTAACCGCAATAGGCGCACATAGCTCTCCATTCACAGACGTCTAACAGTGGGACTATAGCAAGTTCTTTTTAAGGGAAACTCCTTCAGTCGGATAGTCACTTCTCACAGTGTCTTTCCACTGGAGGAAAGAAGATAGAACAAGGACGGTCAGAGAGAACGTTGCAAACCGTGAGTCAAGTACAGGGTAAGGCAATTAGGCCTCTATGAGGCATACTGGAATTACAACAGCGGAGGTGTTCCACAGTGTCTACCTCTGCTCAAAACACTTCCAATATATGAGGGAACTGTGCTACAGTAAGTTCTCACGACAGGGATGCATCTGTGCTCAGGTGGAAACTCTAGGATGTGTCTGGGGAGCAATCATGAAGTGTCTCATACAGGCCCCTTAGAGGGGATGCGAAGGAAGGTATCTGCTCAGGGAACCTACTTCAGGGGCGTACTCATTCATAACAGTGCTCCTCCTTGGAGGAATGAAGGTAGAACACGGACGGACTACGGGCACATTAGGTACTGTGAGTAAAGGGCAGGCTATGGCGCTTAAGTCTGCCAAACACATATTGGATGTTCACCACCAGTGGTGATCCGCACTTAGTTTCTGCGTCTGAAACGCTTCCAACACTGAGAGGGAAGTGTGCTTTAGGAGGGCTTCACTGGAGTTTTACGTCTGTTAAAGTAGGAAGCTTTGGGGACTGACTCTGTGGTAATCGCAGTAGACGCACATAGCTTTCCAGTCTCCGACGTCTAACCGTTGGACTATAGCAAGTTCTGTGTAAGGGAAACTCCTTCATCCGGAATGTCACTTCTCACAGTGTCTTTCCAGTGGAGGAAAGAAGATAGAACAAGGACGGACCGAGAGACAGTTGCAAACCGTGAGTCAAGTACAGGATAAGGCACATAGGACTCTATGATGCATACTGGAATTACAACACCGGAGATGTTCCACAGTGTCTACCTCTTCTCAAAACACTTCCAATATATGAGGGAACTGTGCTACAGTAAGTTCTCACGACAGGGATGCATCTGTGCTCAGGTGAAAATTCTAGGATGTGTCTGGGGAGCAATCAGGAAGAGTCTCATACTGGCCCCTTAGAGGGGATGCGGAGGAAGGTATCTGCTCAGGGAACCTACTTCAGGGGCGTACTCATTCATAACAGTGCTTCTCCTTGGAGGAATGAAGGTAGAACACGGACGGACTAGGGCACATTTGATACTGTGAGTAAAAGGCAGGCTATGGCGCTTAAGTCTGCCAAACACATATTGGATGTTCACTACCAGTGGTGATCCGCATTTAGTTTATGCGTCTAAAACGCTTCCAACACTGAGAGGGAAGTGTGCTTTCGGAGGGATTCACTGCAGTGCTACGTCTGTTAAAGAAGGAAGCTTTTGGGACTGACTCTGTGGTAACCGCAGTAGGCGCACATAGCTTTCCAGGCTCCAACGTCTAACCGTTGCACTCTAGCAAGTTCTGTGTAAGGGAAACTCCTTCATGCAGAATGTCACTTCTCACAGTGTCATTCCAGTGGAGGAAAGAAGATAGAACAAGGACGGAGCAGAGAGAATGTTACAACCCGTAGGTGAAGGAAAGGGTAAGGCACTTAGGCCTCTATGATGCATCCTGGAAGTTCAACACATGGGATGTTCCACAGTGTCTACCACTTCTCAAAACACTTCCAATATATGAAGGAGCTGTGCTACAGTAACTTCTCACGACAGGGAAGCGTCTGTGCTCAGTTGGAAAGTGTAGGACGTGTCTGTGTAGCAATTTTGAAGTGTCTCATACAGGCCCCTTAGAGGGGTTTCGGAGGAAGGTATCTGCTCTGGGAACCTACTTCAGGTGCGCACTCATTCATAACAGTGTTTCTCCTTTGAGGATGAAGATAAAACAGGGAAGGACTACGGGCACATTAGGTACTGTGAGTAAAGGGCAGGCTATGGCGCTTACCCTCCAAACACATATTGGATGTTCACCACCATAGGTAATCCGCACTTAGTTTCTGCGTCTAAAACGCTTCCAACACTGAGAGGGAAGTGTGCTTTAGGAGGGATTCACTGCAGTGTTACGTCTGTTAAAGAAGGAAGCTTTGGGGACTTACTCTGTGGTAACCGCAATAGGCGTACATAGCTTTCCATTCAAAGTCGTCTAACCGTTGGACTATAGCAAGTTCTGTTTAAGGGAAATTCCTTCAGGTGGATAGGACTTCTCACAGTGTCTTCAAGTGGAGAAAAGAAGATAGAACAAGGACGGAGCAGAGAGAATGTTGCAAACCGTGCGTGAAGTACAGGGTAAGTCAATTAGGCCTCTAGGATGCCTCCTGGAAGTTCAACACTTGGGATGTTCCACAGTGTCTAACACTTCTCAAAACACTTCCAATATATGAGAGAACTGTGCTAGAGTAAGTTCTCACGACAGGGAAGCGTCTGCGCTCAGTTGGAAAGTGGAGGACGTGTCTGGGTAGCAATCATGAAGTGTCTCCTACAGGCCCCTTAGAGGAGATGCGGAGGAAGGTATCTGCTCTGGGAACCTACTTCAGGTGCGTACTCATTCATAACAGCGTTTCTCCTTTGAGGATGAAGATAGAACAGGGAAGGACTACGGGCACATTAGGTACTGTTAGTAAAGGGCAGGCTATGGCGCTTAGCCTGCCAAACACAAAATGGATGTTCACCACCAGTGGTGATCCGCACTTAGTTTCTGCGTCTAAAACGCTTCCAACACTGAGCGGGAAGTGTGCTTTAGGAGGGATTCACTGCAGTGTTACGTCTGTTAAAGAAGGAAGCTTTTGGGACTGACTCTGTGGTAACCGCATTAGACGCTCATAGCTTTCCAGTCTCAAACGTCTAACTGATAGACTATAGGAAGTTCTGTTTAAGGGAAACTCCTTCATGCGGAATGTCACTTCACACAGTGTCTTTCCAGTGGAGGAAAGAAGATAGAACAAGGATGGAGCAGAGAGAACGTTGCAACCCGTGAGTGAAGTACAGGGTAATGCACTTAGGCCTCTATTATGCATACTGGAGATTCAACACCAGAGATGTTCCACAGTGTCTACCTCTGCTCAAAACACTTCCAATATATGAGGGAACTGTGCTACAGTAAGTTCTCACGACAGGGATGGTTCTGTGCTCAGTTGGAAACTCTAGGACGTGTCTGGGTAGCAATCATGAAGTGTCTCATACAGACCGCATAGAGGGGATGCGAAGGAAGGTATCTGCTCAGGGAACCTACTACACTTGTGTATTCATTCATAACAGCTTTTCTCCTTTGAGGAATGAAGATAGAACAGTTAAGGACTACGGGCACATTAGGTACTGTGAGTAAATGGCAGGCTATGGCGCTTAAGCCGCCAAACACATATTTGATGTTCCCCACGAGTGGTGATCCGCACTTTGTTTCTGCGTCCAAAACGCTACCAGTACTGAGAGCGAAGTGTGCTTTAGGAGTAATTCATTTCAGTCTTACGTCTGTTAAAGAAGGAAGCTTTGGGACTGACTCTGTGGTAACCGCAAAAGGCGCACATAGCTCTCCATTCACAGACGTATAACAGTGGGACTATAGCAAGTTCTTTTTAAGGGAAACTCCTTCAGTCGGATAGTAACTTCTCACAGTGTCTTTCCACTGGAGGAAAGAAGATAGAACAAGGACGGTCAGAGAGAACGTTGCAAACCGTGAGTCAAGTACAGGGTAAGGCAATTAGGCCTCTATGAGGCATACTGGAATTACAACAGCGGAGGTGTTCCACAGTGTCTACCTCTGCTCAAAACACTTCCAATATATGAGGGAACTGTGCTACAGTAAGTTCTCACGACAGGGATGCATCTGTGCTCAGGTGGAAACTCTAGGATGTGTCTGGGGAGCAATCATGAAGTGTCTCATACAGGCCCCTTAGAGGGGATGCGAAGGAAGGTATCTGCTCAGGGAACCTACTTCAGGGGCGTACTCATTCATAACAGTGCTCCTCCTTGGAGGAATGAAGGTAGAACACGGACGGACTACGGGCACATTAGGTACTGTGAGTAAAGGGCAGGCTATGGCGCTTAAGTCTGCCAAACACATATTGGATGTTCACCACCAGTGGTGATCCGCACTTAGTTTCTGCGTCTGAAACGCTTCCAACACTGAGAGGGAAGTGTGCTTTAGGAGGGCTTCACTGGAGTTTGACGTCTGTTAAAGTAGGAAGCTTTGGGGACTGACTCTGTGGTAATCGCAGTAGACGCACATAGCTTTCCAGTCTCCGACGTCTAACCGTTGGACTATAGCAAGTTCTGTGTAAGGGAAACTCCTTCATGCGGAATGTCACTTCTCACAGTGTCTTTCCAGTGGAGGAAAGAAGATAGAACAAGGACGGACCGAGAGACAGTTGCAAACCGTGAGTCAAGTACAGGGTAAGGCACATAGGACTCTATGATGCATACTGGAATTACAACACCGGAGATGTTCCACAGTGTCTACCTCTTCTCAAAACACTTCCAATATATGAGGGAACTGTGCTACAGTAAGTTCTCACGACAGGGATGCATCGGTGCTCAGGTGAAAATTCTAGGATGTGTCTGGGGAGCAATCAGGAAGAGTCTCATACTGGCCCCTTAGAGGGGATGCGGAGGAAGGTATCTGCTCAGGGAACCTACTTCAGGGGCGTACTCATTCATAACAGTGCTTCTCCTTGGAGGAATGAAGGTAGAACACGGACGGACTAGGGGCACATTAGATACTGTGAGTAAAAGGCAGGCTATGGCGCTTAAGTCTGCCAAACACATATTGGATGTTCACTACCAGTGGTGATCCGCATTTAGTTTATGCGTCTAAAACGCTTCCAACACTGAGAGGGAAGTGTGCTTTCGGAGGGATTCACTGCAGTGCTACGTCTGTTAAAGAAGGAAGCTTTTGGGACTGACTCTGTGGTAACCGCAATAGGCGCACATAGCTTTCCAGGCTCCAACGTCTAACCGTTGCACTCTAGCAAGTTCTGTGTAAGGGAAACTCCTTCATGCAGAATGTCACTTCTCACAGTGTCATTCCAGTGGAGGAAAGAAGATAGAACAAGGACGGAGCAGAGAGAATGTTACAACCCGTAGGTGAAGGAAAGGGTAAGGCACTTAGGCCTCTATGATGCATCCTGGAAGTTCAACACATGGGATGTTCCACAGTGTCTACCACTTCTCAAAACACTTCCAATATATGAAGGAGCTGTGCTACAGTAACTTCTCACGACAGGGAAGCGTCTGTGCTCAGTTGGAAAGTGTAGGACGTGTCTGTGTAGCAATTTTGAAGTGTCTCATACAGGCCCCTTAGAGGGGTTTCGGAGGAAGGTATCTGCTCTGGGAACCTACTTCAGGTGCGCACTCATTCATAACAGTGTTTCTCCTTTGAGGATGAAGATAAAACAGGGAAGGACTACGGGCACATTAGGTACTGTGAGTAAAGGGCAGGCTATGGCGCTTACCCTCCAAACACATATTGGATGTTCACCACCATTGGTAATCCGCACTTAGTTTCTGCGTCTAAAACGCTTCCAACACTGAGAGGGAAGTGTGCTTTAGGAGGGATTCACTGCAGTGTTACGTCTGTTAAAGAAGGAAGCTTTGGGGACTTACTCTGTGGTAACCGCAATAGGCGTACATAGCTTTCCATTCAAAGTCGTCTAACCGTTGGACTATAGCAAGTTCTGTTTAAGGGAAATTCCTTCAGGTGGATAGCACTTCTCACAGTGTCTTCAAGTGGAGAAAAGAAGATAGAACAAGGACGGAGCAGAGAGAATGTTGCAAACCGTGCGTGAAGTACAGGGTAAGTCAATTAGGCCTCTAGGATGCCTCCTGGAAGTTCAACACTTGGGATGTTCCACAGTGTCTAACACTTCTCAAAACATTTCCAATATATGAGAGAACTGTGCTAGAGTAAGTTCTCACGACAGGGAAGCGTCTGCGCTCAGTTGGAAAGTGGAGGACGTGTCTGGGTAGCAATCATGAAGTGTCTCCTACAGGCCCCTTAGAGGAGATGCGGAGGAAGGTATCTGCTCTGGGAACCTACTTCAGGTGCGTACTCATTCATAACAGCGTTTCTCCTTTGAGGATGAAGATAGAACAGGGAAGGACTACGGGCACATTAGGTACTGTTAGTAAAGGGCAGGCTATGGCGCTTAGCCTGCCAAACACAAAATGGATGTTCACCACCAGTGGTGATCCGCACTTAGTTTCTGCGTCTAAAACGCTTCCAACACTGAGCGGGAAGTGTGCTTTAGGAGGGATTCACTGCAGTGTTACGTCTGTTAAAGAAGGAAGCTTTTGGGACTGACTCTGTGGTAACCGCATTAGACGCTCATAGCTTTCCAGTCTCAAACGTCTAACTGATAGACTATAGGAAGTTCTGTTTAAGGGAAACTCCTTCATGCGGAATGTTACTTCTCACAGTTTCTTTCCAGTGGAGGAAAGAAGATAGAACAAGGACGGACAGAGAGAACGTTGCAAACCGTGAGTCAAGTACAGGGTAAGGCACTTAGGCCTCTATGATGCATACTGGAATTACAACACCGGAGATGTTCCACAGTGTCTACCTCTTCTCAAAACACTTCCAATATATGAGGGAACTGTGATCCAGTAAGTTCTCACCACAGGGATGCATCTGTGCTCAGTTGAGAACTCTAGGACATGTCTGGGTAGCAATCATGAAGTGTCTCATACAGGCCCCTTAGAGGGGATGCGTAGGAAGGTATCTGCTCAGGGAACCTATTTCAGGTGCGTACTCATTCATAACAGTGCTTCTCTTTGGAGGAATGAAGGTAGAACACGGACGGACTAGGGGCACATTAGGTACTGTGAGTAAAGGGCAGGCTATGGCGCTTAAGCCTGCCAAACACATATTGGATGTTCACCATAAGTGGTGATCCGCACTTAGTTTCTGCGTCTAAAACGCTTCCAACACTGAGAGGGATGTTTGATTTAGGAGGGATTCACTGCAGTGTTACGTCTGTTAAAGAAGGATGCTTTTGGGACTGACTCTGTTGTAACCGCAATAGACGCACATAGCTTGCCAGTCTCCAACGTCTATCCGTTGGACTACAGCAAGTTCTCTTTAAGGGAAACTCCTTCATGCGGAATGTCACTTCACACAGTGTCTTTCCAGTGGAGGAAAGAAGATAGAACAAGGATGGAGCAGAGAGAACGTTGCAACCCGTGAGTGAAGTACAGGGTAATGCACTTAGGCCTCTATTATGCATACTGGAGATTCAACACCAGAGATGTTCCACAGTGTCTACCTCTGCTCAAAACACTTCCAATATATGAGGGAACTGTGCTACAGTAAGTTCTCACGACAGGGATGGTTCTGTGCTCAGTTGGAAACTCTAGGACGTGTCTGGGTAGCAATCATGAAGTGTCTCATACAGACCCCATAGAGGGGATGCGAAGGAAGGTATCTGCTCAGGGAACCTACTACACTTGTGTATTCATTCATAACAGCTTTTCTACTTTGAGGAATGAAGATAGAACAGTTAAGGACTACGGGCACATTAGGTACTGTGAGTAAATGGCAGGCTATGGCGCTTAAGCCGCCAAACACATATTTGATGTTCCCCACGAGTGGTGATCCGCACTTTGTTTCTGCGTCCAAAACGCTACCAGTACTGAGAGCGAAGTGTGCTTTAGGTGTAATTCATTTCAGTCTTACGTCTGTTAAAGAAGGAAGCTTTGGGACTGACTCTGTGGTAACCGCAATAGGCGCACATAGCTCTCCATTCACAGACGTATAACAGTGGGACTATAGCAAGTTCTTTTTAAGGGAAACTCCTTCAGTCGGATAGTCACTTCTCACAGTGTCTTTCCACTGGAGGAAAGAAGATAGAACAAGGACGGTCAGAGAGAACGTTGCAAACCGTGAGTCAAGTACAGGGTAATGCACTTAGGCCTCTATTATGCATACTGGAGATTCAACACCAGAGATGTTCCACAATGTCTACCTCTTCTCAAAACACTTCCAATATATGAGGGAACTGTGCTACAGTAAGTTCTCACGACAGGGATGCATCTGTGCTCAGGTGAAAATTCTAGGATGTGTCTGGGGAGCAATCAGGAAGAGTCTCATACTGGCCCCTTAGAGGGGATGCGGAGGAAGGTATCTGCTCAGGGAACCTACTTCAGGGGCGTACTCATTCATAACAGTGCTTCTCCTTGGAGGAATGAAGGTAGAACACGGACGGACTAGGGCACATTTGATACTGTGAGTAAAAGGCAGGCTATGGCGCTTAAGTCTGCCAAACACATATTGGATGTTCACTACCAGTGGTGATCCGCATTTAGTTTATGCGTCTAAAACGCTTCCAACACTGAGAGGGAAGTGTGCTTTCGGAGGGATTCACTGCAGTGCTACGTCTGTTAAAGAAGGAAGCTTTTGGGACTGACTCTGTGGTAACCGCAGTAGGCGCACATAGCTTTCCAGGCTCCAACGTCTAACCGTTGCACTCTAGCAAGTTCTGTGTAAGGGAAACTCCTTCAT